>NC_058134.1:151689279-151850484 GCF_016433145.1 Gracilinanus agilis
CCGAGGCCCGGGGAGGCCGCTGTTGCTGGAGATGGGGCAGGTGAGGTCGGGGCTCCCTGACTGCGATGGATGGGGAGGAGGCGGGGCCTGCTGGAGGGGAGGGGAGGGGATGGCGGGGCGGCCCGGGGTTCGGGGAGAGGGGGCGTGGGAGGCCATTCGAGGGGGAGGTAAAGGGGATCGCGCACCTCTGGGGACCCGTGCCCGGGCCTCCCCAGGAATGCGTTCCTTTCTTACCAGGCAGGGCCTGGGGGAGGGAAGACAGGCATCCTTCTGGGGAAGCGGGTCAGTTAGGTAACGGCTGCGGCGCCGGCGGCGGTGGTGGGGAGGCCGGGAATCTGCACATGCCGTCCCCCCTCCCCCAGCCAGCCCGGGGGTGGTGTAGCCTGGGGTGAGCAGGGCTTCTGGGGAAGGGGTTGCCCTGCTCTCCAGGACTTCTCTTCGGGGAAACCAGCCACTTTTATTTTCCTTTCTTTTACCTTCCTCTTTTTTAAACGAGGCCCCCCCCCCAAATGTTTCTGAACTCTGGCAGCAGTTGTGTAATCAGCAGGTACATCCCCCTCTAGGAAGAAGGGGTGGGGGTGGGAGGAAATAGGGGAGGAACGTGGTGGAGTAGGGCGCTAGGGTATCTGTCGATTCTGGCTTCTTACCCCCGTGCTTGTCTCTTAAATTGCGGTTGCTTTCTTATTATAACCCTTACCTCTAATCCACTGGATTCTTCCTTGTTTCACCTAAGTCTGTCATTATCAGCAGTGGCCTCTGCCCCAGAAAGAGACAGAAACTTGGGCTTGGTACTTCTTTAAAAAGAAAGTTAGGAAAGGAAAGGAAAGTGAAACTAGTGGAGCACTGAAGGCTTATGGAGTTAATGCTAGAGGACACACCATTAGTGAGTATTTCTTATTAAACACGTGTACTGATACTGCCCCATTGCTTAGGCTTTCAGAAATATAGAGGGATGTCTGATAATGAGTAAACCTGGCATAAATTATTGTACACATTGTTCATCTTTATTAGTCTGACATTTCAGACACGTGCAATATATTGTTTGGAGAAATTCACCTTGGGAAATGTAGGGTTTTAACCCATTAAGATGGTAATTTAAATATATTTAACTACAGTTCCTTTAACATAGCTACTGTAGCTGATTCATTAGTGCTAAAAGTTATTTAGAAGCACGTTTTACATTGTGTAAATCATTCTACTGTTTCTCTTCTGTTTGCCCTTAACCTGCAAATGGCTTTAACTAGGTTGCTTTTTTCTGAGTCTGAAACTTAAATGTTTTGGAGACCTAAAATTCCTGGGTGGATCATTAAAGTAAGGCTGCTTTTGAATAGCATGAATCTTCATTACCATGTAGGATCATAGAGCTGAAAAGAATTTTAGAGATAATATAACCTCCTGAGGAAGCGTAAAGCTCAGGAAGGTTGTGACTTATCCGAAGTCTCACAGTAGTAAGCACAGAAGGTCTGATTCCAAAGTTCATCCTTGCTTTTCCATGTTGAAAAATATTGGGTAAATAACTCACTACTCAAGAGCAATACAAATCCCTGGGTCGCAGTTCCATTAGATTAGTGAAAACATTTTCGATATCTTCTTTGGTTATTAACCATCTAAGTGCTGTCTAAATTTCCACTGGTGGAAGGAGTAGCAGAATCAGGAAGATTTGAATTTAAAACTTTTTTCAGACACTTAGTAGCTGTCATTTAACCTTTCTCAGCCTCAGTTTCCCATTTATTAACTGGGGCTAATAATAGTACCTACTTCACAGGGTTGTTGTGGGGATCAAATGACCCAGGGTATAGATAATTTTGCAAACCTTATATAAATGTTAGCTATTGTTATATTTTAGTGATTAAATCTGAAAGGATTAATTTCTTAACCTAGTCTTTAAAATCTAAATATTTTAATATAGGATAAATGTTCCCATTGCAATAATGTATTTTTTATGATAGACTTAATGTGAATTCATATGACTTTTAGTAGAATTGTAAACTATATTAAACTAATATTTTTCTAATCTCCTGACAGGGTAGACTTATAGCACACAATTTAAAACAAAAATTATAGGATGTTTGAAATAGGACCATAGAGCTAATTTATTATAAGCACCTTATTTTCCAGCTAAGAAAACACTCAAAAAATTACTTATCTCAAATTGTACAGTTGATTAATGGATGCATTGTAGATGGGGGATTACAAAATAAAGGTTCTGTTTCCAGTTCCTATAAGGTCTTTATTCAAGTGACTTTCAAGCCAAACCAATTTGCTTTAGCTTTCTAGTATGCCACTTTTTAAGCAGTTTATTTTCCTGTATCTTAGTATACTTTAACATTGAAGTTTTTTCTAGAACTCCTTAGCAAATTTTTTAACTCAATTGCTAAAATAAGGTAATATACATAAATGCTATATAAACAGCAATTAATATTATTATATTATAGTCTTTATTCTTGAAATTATCTAATGTATTTTTCATTTAAGGCTAAGATGACTTATTTTGCACTACACCGAGTAGTAAAATGTTTTGAAACAAATTTCATGTTATTTCGTAGCTGTAATAATAACTAACATTTATATAAAGAATTAAAGTTTGCTAACAATCTTGTCAGAGAGATATTATTTTTGTTCCCATTTTACAGATAAGGAGCTGAGGCTTAGGAGGTTAATTGATTTTTCAGTTACATAGCAAGTATCTGAGGTAAAATTTATACCCCAGCCCTTCCAATTCCAAATCCACTTTACTTTGCCACTTCTCACTATTAAACTTTATATACACTTGATTAGATGCTGATGTAAAACTTAGCACTTTATGAATTCTGCAAATACCTTTTAATCTAATGATGTAGGAATAGTTTTCTAAACGTTGATGGTCATTTCTGATAGTCACCTTTGCTGATTCCCAGTTCTTCTGAGTCTTTTTCTCTTGGCAATTGAGAGATAATAGTTCGACTAATATAGTGGAAAGGCCCTCCCCTTTTAAAAACTCAACTATTTTGGTTAGGCATAATGAACAATTGCCAGAGAGTAGTTTGTATGGCCATAATTTGAACAGAGAATTAGTTTTTAGTGAAAGCCCCTCCTTAAAATTCTCTTGGGTTTATACAGATTTAGGGCAGCTGATTCAAGACTAAAACAGTTATTTTGTACTACATGCGTTTTGTTTATTTCTGTAACCTCTTTACCTGATGATCTTAGTACTACACTTTATCACTTATTCAACAAGAAGATTTTAAACATTTTTATGTGTAAGATAAACCTAAATATAGGTTGTTTTTCTCCTAAGAATCTCAAGGTACCAGGACCTTAGGACCTCTTGTCTTTAGCATTAATCATCATTCCAACAAAATGGGAAGGAAATGAATTAACCCTACTTGAGCACATTTGAAGTTTGCTAGGCCAGGCAGATGTTTAGTGGAGACATGCTTGTTGGCCACTAGCAAACCTTGGCATTAGGAAATCTTAAAAATGAACACATTTTATTCTCCCCTAGAATTTGATCATTGAACACTTTCTTAAAGGATTGTCTAAGGGACTACTTTGATTTCTCTAATCTGGATTTCAGCATACAGTACAGGATTATGGCCTAACTCTTAATTGAATCTTCTCATATCATATACACAGATGAAGCAACCCCTCCACCCCCACCCCCCGCAAAAATCAGAGGTGCATGTTACCTAAAAACAGTACTTGGCCAATATATAGTCTTAAAAGAGATTTGTTACATAAATCCAATATCAAGTATGCTTAGTCTTTAACTTAGGTTATTCTAAAAAGTCGCTTAAGTGGCTTTTTTACAACTTAGAATTCATTTTTTAATAGAAACAATGTTTTAAAGAGTAGTTTCTCAGGATTCTGAATTCTTAAAAGGAAGATGGTAGCTCAAGCAACTTTAGAATTAGGGAGATTTCAGACAATAACAAAATTAAGTAGAAAAAATATAGGTAGTGTGACGGAAACAATATCTTTGGAGTGGGTGGTAGGGCATGTATATATGGGCATGCAGGCAAATCCTGACTAGGCTTCTACTCCCACCCCATTCTAATCTAGCTTCTCTCAGAATTCTTCCTCTGAACCACACATTCTCTAAAAGCTTCAAGTTTCTTTGTTTTTGTTTTCTACCTCACAGACATAGCAGCATCAATGACTGGCAGATGATTAGTGTTACTTTGACTATTTGTATATTTTTGACTAACAGATATATTCCTAAAAAGTTTTGCATAAAGTGAAATTTTGCATATCTAATCCGTGTTTCTCCATTTTTAGTATAAAATTAGAACTATAATCTTACTAAAAAAGAACCCAAAATAAAATTATCTGTATAAATGCAGCAAATAACTGGGTTTCCGTTTTCTTATCTTTAGAAAGAAATAATATAAATAATATAATAACGCCTATAATGCCCACCATTGTTGAAGCATAAATGAGATGATGTAAATAAAACTTTTTCTAAATTTAAAGTGCTATGTAGTTACCCGTCATTCTTGTGTTTGTGAATCTCCCAATATAATGGAGGTCCTAAATAAGATGCCTGATCTACTTTTTAGTCAAGGAACAGAAACCCAAAGAGAATGAGAACTTTTTTACTCCCATTCCTACGTTATCCATTTTCAGACTGAACCTGAGATTAACAAAATATTTTCTTCATGACAGACCCAGAGTAGCATATCAGGTACAGTATTATAATTGACATCAGGAAGAAGTTCAAATGCCGACTCACAGTTACTATGTGACACTAGACAAGCCTCTGAACCTCTCTGAGTAGGTCTTATTCACTGTCATTGACATTTTCATCTCTAGTTCCAACAACCACAAAAAAAGAAACAAATACACAAACATTCCTACCAATGCCTAATAGTATATGTCTTACTGCATTTCAAATTTATATAGGTATGAGTAACAAAATTAAAATGCATTTAAAAATTCATATTAGCCTTCTATTTTCTCAGTCAACAGACTAATAGCAAAATTGTTATCTTAGGGCTTCATGAAACTTTTATATGTTAAAAACTGTTTCTCATATTTGAAAATTATATGATCCATTGATTTACTCCATCCTCCCTTTTATGTTATAGTCTAGAATTCTGAAGCCCAGAAAGTTTAAATGATTTGTTCCCAAATCATGTTATCTAGATGCCAAATTTTTATGGACTTAAAGATTCTCAAGTATACATTCAAGGATTTTGAAATAATTATTATCACAAAACCACATTTCAGTGATTTCTTTTTTTGTGGAGTCCATAGCTAGAGGGAATCCTACTTATCAGTTCTAGTACTAACACTCAAGTTTGAATAATTCAGTTTCTATTACCTTTCTGGGAAGAAAAATATGACTTCACAGACTTGGTGATTCTGTAGGTCCTCTTATATGCTGTTATGACATTCATAAAATAAATGGAATATTTTGCTACTGGTTGGGTTTATAAAATGATGGGCTCTGAATATTTCCTATCCTATAATAGTTAAATGGTAAACAAAATGGGAAAAGTAGGATAGCAATCACTTTTGGCCATCTAATCTAGGAAAGCCATTGATTAGATGATAGCCTAAATTT
Source organism: Gracilinanus agilis (assembly GCF_016433145.1). Taxonomy (NCBI): domain Eukaryota; kingdom Metazoa; phylum Chordata; class Mammalia; order Didelphimorphia; family Didelphidae; genus Gracilinanus; species Gracilinanus agilis. The sequence goes on from NC_058134.1 coordinate 151,694,825, forward strand.
ATTAGATGATTAATGAAATGGAAAGCCATTGATTAGATGATAGCCTGATTTAGGGATGGCCTAAAAAAAATTTATTTTTTTTTTTTGAGAAAATTAGTTCTTTGGTTTCACAGAAACATGCTAATATAATTTAAATATTTATAAGGTGGTTTTGAAATTGACATGTAATTCAGACAAGGATCAAAGCATACCTAGTTTCTGGGGTACAGTGCTTTTTTTTGTTCTCCATTGTTGAATTGCTCAAGTAATACTTTATAATAAAGGAAACTACTTTCATAGGCTTGGACTAAAGTTTACAGTATGCAAAAATGTATAGCACTGGTTGATGCTACTTAGTTCGTAATAAAATATTACTCTTGTACTTATTGATGATCAGGAACCAGATTAATTTGAAGAGCTACATCTTATACTAACAATTTTTATAATAATCCTTCTTTTTCCTGGAGTAAGTCATATACTATTTTTTTAAAGCATTTTGGAATTCTGAACTTAAACAGTATAAAAGAACATTTCCATAACAGAATACAGAGTATTGTTCATGAAATCACACATTTCTGTTTCATACCACTTGTTCTTTTTTTAAATATAATAAAGACTACATACTTTTTTTAAAAAACCCTTACCTTCTATCCTAGAATCTATACTGTATGTTGGTTCCAAGGCAGAAGCGTGGTAAGGGCTAGGCAATAGGGGTTAAGTGACTTGCCCAGGGTCACATAGTAGGAAGTGCCTGAGGTCACATTTGAACCGAGCACCTCCTGTCTTTAGGCCTGGTGCACCGTCCACTGAACCACTGGTCTCTGTATGTTAGGTTCAAAACTCCTGTTTATCTGTGCTTCCTTCTGAACTTCTTCTCTCTTTAGTGTATTTTTTTTAAAATGTTACATAAAATCCACCTATTTTTGGCATTACTAATACTAACCTTCCCTCTCTATCCCTGACCCCAAGAGAAAGAAAAAACAATTCATAATGAGTAAACATAGTCGAGCAAAACTGAATCTAAACAGGGACTGGGTCCTTCTGTGTTTCTTAATGTACTTCGTGCCTATCATTTATCTGTCAGGAGGTAGGTGGTATTGTTCATCGTGGGTCCTCTGGAAATATGGTTGGACAACATATTGATTAGTCTTACAGTGCTGTTATCTTCCTATAAATTGTTTTCTTGGTTTTGCTCACTTCACTCTGTCAATTTAAAAAAAAATTATTGATTTATGTATTAAACCCTCACCTTCCATCTTAGAATCAAAACTGGATATTGGTTCCAAGGCAGAAGAGTTCTCAGGGCTAGGCAATGGGGGTTAAGTGACTTGCCCAGAGTCACACAGCTGGGAAGTGTCTGAAGCCACATTTGAACCCAGCTGATCTCTGGGCCTGACTTTCAATCCACTGAGCCACCTAGCTGCCCCCCTTTCTTTGTCAATTTATGCTGCTCAGTATTTCTTGAAATTGACTTTTTTCCTTTGTGCAAAAATATTCCATTATATTCATATATCACAGCTTGTTCCCCAGATTTGCAGCCATTTCCCAAATTGCCTGAGAGGGGATTTGAGACACCTCCTTAGATTCTTTGCCCATGCTTGTGCGCGCTCTCTCTCTCTCACTCTCACTCTCACTCACTCACTCCCTTCCCCTTACTTCCCTACCCCTACTCCACCATTAATCTTTCAGGATCAGGAACTTTGTTTTGCTTGCAATTATTCCCTCTCCCTCAATAAGAGGGAGTATTATCCTCCCTCTTCACCACCACCACCCCCCCCCATCCCTGCTTGTTTTCCTATTGAGTTAGAGATATTTCTATGCAGAGCTGTATGTGTGTGTTCAACTCTTCTTTGTTTTTAATCCCATGTTTGTCTATATAGAACCAAACGTTGGCATGCTTTGCTACAGCCATATAATAATTAGTTTAACTACTGGTCAATCTCAATTAGTAGTTGTCCTTCCTTAGGGAACATTATTATTAGTTTCCTGTTTTCTGTGCTGATACTACCTTCCATCATGGGATTATTTTCTTATTATGGGCATTTTTCATTTATTTCCATACTTATAGGATATATGATTTCATCAGTACTGATAATCTATTAATGCTGGTCACTCCACCCCCTGCTTTAATAAGCAGGTTGTCTATGAGTTACTGGAGAACATGGAACAGGTAAAAAAAACATACACACACATTAATTTGGTATTCTGGCAAAGAGCCTCCAAATTTAGACTGATTCAATTATGAGCAACATATAATCTATCACTTGAAAGCACTACTTGGTAAAGCCAAAGCTCCAATTGCATGGGACTTTAGTGACCCTGTGTCAGATCACCTCTGTACAAACCTGAACCATCAGAGTAGAACTTGAGGGGGAATAATATACAAATTTCCACGGTTTGCATTAATTTCTTTTACTTTATGTGACCCTGGGGCAAGCCACAACCCTGTAAGCCTTGGTTTCCTCTTCTGTAAAATGAGCTGGAGAAAGAAATGGCAAATTGCTCTAGTATCTTTGCCAAAAATACCCTGAACAGACTCACAAGAGTTAGACAACTTTTTCTTTTTACACCCTGTGACATGGAGCAAAGATGATTTGGATTTAGAATGAGTCTGGATTCAAATCCTTGAACTATTTACTAGCTTTATAACCTTAAGCAAATCACTTTATTGTATTTCAAGGTTTTTTGGCCTATGTAATTAGTAAGTTGAACTTGATGATCTCCTAGTTCTGACATTTTGCAGCAACTACTTAGAAATTTGCAGAATTGATTTGTGTGAATTTCCCTTGGACGTGTGAGCTTTCCTAATGTAAGTTATAAAGAGAAATAAAATAAGGATAAAAAAGAAGTTAATTTAAAACAAGAACCCAGGTAAATTTTAAACTGGATAATCATCTGACTAATCATAAGTTGCTTATATTCTTAGGACCATTTGTACTAAGCTCTTGCTTTTATGCATCCTAACTTAGAAAATAAGTTATTTTTGGCTTTAAAAAACCATAAGAGATGCATAGTGAAAAGAGAACCAGCAATGGCATCAGGAAAACCTGGATTCAAGTCTTGCCTCTAATTGTTTGTAGGATCATGGCCAAAAAAGAAAGAGAAGGGAAGGGAATAAGCACTTATCCAGTACCTATTATATGCCAGGTACTATGCTGAATGCTTCACAAATTTTATTTAACCCTTAAAGCAATCCTTCAATTTAGGTAGTTATCCCCATTTTACATTTGAGGAAACTGAGGCAAATAAAAGTTAAGTGAATTACCCAGGGTTACACAACTAGTAAGTGTCCAGGGCTGAATTTGAAAGCAGGCCTTCCTGACTCCAGTTTCAATGTTCTATCCAGTACACTACTCCATCCTTTTGCCAAATCACTTAACCTCTTAGTACGTCTAATTTTACTTCATAAGTGACAGTTAGTAGTTCAAATGCATTGTGTAGCCAGTTTTTACACTGGGTTCCCTACAAAAGATCTACTCATGGATCCTGACAGAGAAAGAAAGAAAGAAAAAACTGCATTCAAACACCAACAGATGTCATTTTGCTGCCACATAAATAAACTTCTGGCTTGGAAATGAGCTTGTTGTTCAATTTTTTGGTGTTAGAAGTTGCCTAGTCTATTTGATTTGTCTTGTTTTATTTTTTCAAGTAAATACTGAAATACTGTACCACTTCAAAGAACTTGATTTTCCAAAATTGGATTCATTCATTCAATAACCATTAAGTGGCTACTGAGTGCCAAGCATTATAATAATGCTAGACACTGGGGAGGAAAAAAATAAAAATAAAAAGTCTCTGCCTTTAGAGTTTATTTCAGAATGCAAGTTGACTTTTGAGTAGGGGCAATATTGGGGGGGAGTTTAATGCTATTTAATTTATGGAATAGACATTCTTATGAAGGTTTTATTAAATGCTATTTCTTTATAGAACAGGTATTATTACTAGGAAGTATTCTTTTAAATGCCTAATGAAGTTTTAGAATCATATCGAGAATGGTTATATTCTGCCTGTTAAAAGCTTGTCAAGAGGATGGGAGAAAAATAAGGGACCCTTAACCTTGCCCTATGCTTGTCTTCTGTTAATACATTTATAAACAGAAACTATCCTACCCTTTATCAGCAGACATATGTAATTGAGCTGATTGCAAAATTCCAATCATTTCCGCAAGATTTTTCTATATATCAGGAATATTTTTAAAAATAATTTTACCATATTAATGATTGTTTTTCTTTGCCTGTTTCTTTGTACTTGCCCCCAAATAGCCTTTTTTTTTGTCTGTATCTTTATCTAATTTGAGAGGCAGCATAATATCTTGAATATAGAGTTGGCCTCAGAGTCAATTAGACATGGACTCAAGGAATGTATCTGACCCACTGGGTTTGACATCATGGGCAAAACACTTAACCTCTTAGTGCCCCAGGTGAATCCAAGACTATTGAAAAGCAATTGTTGATTGACATCAGTAGAGGATTTTTCTCCCTGGGAGCTGCTGATAATAATGAAACAAGTTTGTCTGGTTATATATCTATATGGATATGCATATATGTGTGCGTATATTATGCTTTATAAGAATTCTTACTCCTGGCAACATTCTTGTGAAGAAATGCAATCCAAGTGAAGTTGTTGCCAAGTTCATCCTGTGTGACAAAGCTAGGACTTTAGTCCAGATCCTCTGATTCCTACCTCCCAAATCCAGTTCTTTAGATTTAATGTTATTAAAACTTCATACTTTACTACATTCTGACATAAACTAATGGTGGCCAGAAGTTTGACCCCCAGTGAATTTTTTTTCCAGGTACACCAACTCAGTGAGAAAAAAATACAATTTGGAGAATATACCTTTTTTTCCCTGTTGAAAAAGTTTATTTTCATAATTTGTCATTGGAAATCTTCATTTTCATAATTTTAAAAATATATTAAGCAGTTGTATAACATTGGGCAAGTCATTTAAATTTGGTTGCCTAACCCATGACACTCTTTTGTCTTAGAATCAATACTAAGACGGACAGTATGGGTTTTTAAAAAAAATTTAATATGTACATATCTGTTTATATTTTGGGTGAAGCAAGTTGTAAGATATTCTATCACTATAAAGAAATTTCAGGCTTATATATAAATCTTTGCCTAAAATGCCAAGTAAAAGTAAAAACTATTTTTTTTGAGGTTCCTTTTGAAGCTCACAAACCTTGTTGAAGTTGGTGATAAAAGTTGAACAACCTAAGTGTCTTAAATTTTTTTAATATTCCTTGTACTTTATTTTAAAAGTTCCTTTCTACCACAGAAATGACCTACCTAATTCTTTAAGGAAGCAAGTTGATGTATTCTTACTTTATAGCTGTGAAAACGAACATAGAGTTTCCATTTGTTTTACATTGGTAAAATGGTACTATTAATATGACAAAGCATATTTAGGAACTGGAATAATATTCTGTTTAAAATTAGCCTGGCTACTATTTACAATTTTTGTCTGAAAACAAGCAGAAAAATCTCACCTAAACGTATGGGGGAAATGTTTGTGTAAAAATGTGTCTTATTTTTATCATGGAATGAGATTTGATGTTTAATTGTGTGTGTAGGCCTTGGCGCACCACCCATCCCAATTAGAAAATTAATATAGTGATGAAGCCAGTATACAAGGAATTTTTTTCAACTGCTATCTACGTGCACACTTTCCTTTTTTTTTATTCTTATTTTTATTCCATTTATTTCCATTTTTTATTCTACTAAGATCCTAGTTTTGGGACCAATCTTTACAGGTTTGTTGTAAAGAAATTTATAAAGCTAAATGTCGTGTTCTATATTGGGATCCAATTATTCATTTGTTTCAACCGTAACCAACTATCGATTACCACCTACCACCCCATTTGAGATTATCTTTTGGTAAAAGTAGTGAAGTGGTTTGCCATTTTTCTCTGGCTCATTTTACAAATGAGGAAACTGAGGCAAACAGGGTTAAGTGATTTCCAGAGGACCACTCCTCTGGTGTCTGAGGCTGATTTTAAACTCGTCCCTCATATGGAGTAATAATCAGAATAATAATTAGATTGATCAGTAATCAGTAAGTGGTCATATGCCGAATTTAATTATTTGGGATCATAAATTTAGAATTGGAAATGGCCTCAATTCATTTGCTAATTCCATCCCCCTCATTTTACAAATGAGGGAACTGAGTCCCAGTGAGACTGATTTTCTAAGGTCACACAGGTAGTAAATAGCAAGAACTAACTCCAAATGCAGCATTCTTTACAGTTTCATCTTACTTTCTCTTTTGAAACTTTGAAATATTTCCAACTATTTTCGAGTTTTGATAAATATATTTGCTTATGTCAAGCAGTGTCTTTTTACTAATTCTCTTCTCTTCACGTAGGTTACTCACTATAAGCAATATCCACCCAACACAAGCAAAGTGTATTCCTACTTTGAATGCCGTGAAAAGAAGACCGAAAACTCCAAAGTAAGGAAGGTCAAATATGAGGAAACAGTATTTTACGGGTTGCAGTACATTCTTAATAAGTACTTAAAAGGTATTATTTATTATTTTCCCAGTATGTTTTTAAGCTTCTGCTTTAACATAATCTTTCATAATTCTTTCTCCAATCTTGCTGAATTCTGAAAACCAAAATCATTTTTTGAACAACCTAATTTTTGATGTTTACCAAATTTATTTAAATTTGTCCAGCTGATTTTTTCAGTATAAGAAAATGTTTTCATAAAGTAGTTAAACTTTGCAATTCAAGCAGCTAATTTAGTCATCTTTGCCTATCACTGGACTTCTTTATTAAAATAAGTTATTTACTGGAGTCCCTAGATATATTTTTTTTCAGGGGATCCATGGACTTGAATGGGAAAAATTTTACATCTTTTGTTTTCACCAACCTGTAACTCAGGGGTCGGCAACCTTTTTGGCTGTGAGAGCCATAAACGCCACATTTTTAAAAATGTAATTTCATGAGAGCCGTACAGTGCTCACAGTACGGCTCCTGTAACAGCGCCTGAAAAAAAATTGACTTTATGGCTCCTGCAGAAAGAGCCATATCTGGCCTTCAAAAGAGCCAGATATGGCTTGAGAGCCATACATTGCCGACCCCTGCTGTAACTGAAAGTATAATACTATATGTTTTGTTTTATACATTTAAAAACTTTCTTCTGAGATGGAGTCCATAGACTTCCCCATAATGCCAATGGGGAGTATATAACACAAAAAATGCCAAGAGCCCCAGAAGTTAAGAAGTTTTCAGTGCAACCACTATCATAATGCCAATAGAATTAATTTGGGTGGGGGGGAGGGACTTATATCTAAAATTGTGGAATTTAAAATTCAGTTATAATTTGGAGAAAAAAATTATGGGTCATATGTTAATATTTTTCTAATATATAAATAAACCATTAACTCATGTCAAGGAGTTTGTTTTTAATCTGGAAAAATTAATTCTAAATACCAAATATAATTTATTATAATAAGTATTTTAATACTCTATATCTTAAGACTATCTTTTTGAACTTCATTGATGGGTGATTTTCTTTCTCATAATATGGAAATAATACAAAATAGATAGGTTGATTATTTTACATTTCAGCCTTCAATATTTGTGCAAACATTAACTGCCCTCTCCTCCCCTCATTTCCTTTTGGCTCTTCCCATTGTCATTTTTTATTCCACACTTCCACATACACACACTCTATACTTCTCACCCTGTCCTTTGTCTCATAGTGTTTTAAATATTCCTCAAAGGGACTAACATTTTTGCCAAGATGTTCACACATCTCAGAAAAATCTCAATCTTTATAATCCTCCAATATGGAAATATCTTCTGAGTTGAATACAGATTCTGATACTAAATTCTATTCAAATAATAGTCTCATTTCCTTAGAATTGTCATTTAAAACCAGATAATTCATATAGGACATCCTAACTGAAAACCTAACTCTAAAATATTGAGGTTTCCATAAGCAATGACTGACCCCTCTCCCTGAGTCCAGGTGTACTTAATGAGTCAACTGCTGTCTTGTGTACTGGAAATTTCCAAGTCCTGAGAGGGCATTTGATTAAATCTTCATCTTAAACGCGTCTTTGAAATAGAGATATATTTAAATTTTATATTATTTGGGTAAATTAGTATTTGTGAAAGTCACTGGATTACCAGTCCTGGAGACTGAAATCCTTTATTTTAACCCCAGGGCAGGTACAACACAGATAGCAGTGCAAGCTTTCCCCACACCGCCCTGCCAATGTACCTCACCACTGTTTGGGAGAGACCACAGTCAATCCTTGGCTTCTCTGCTAAGTGCCAACCAAGGTTGCCAGGTGGTGTTATGGCTTTGTTGTGGACATCTGTCCACCAAGAACAGGACTGAATCCAACAACTCACTTCATATAGACCACCAAACATCATCAGATGGTAATGCCTTTCAGTCTCCTGTGACATGGGTTGTTTGAGAATTGGTGACCTAAATAAATAGTTAATCTGTTGCCAGTTCCTGAATTATTTCAATTCTCTCTCCACTCTTCTCAAATAAAATGGGAGGTTGAGGGTGGAGAGGTTCACCTGGGAATATGTATTAAATTGCATATCAACTCTATTAAATTTAGTTTTTGTAAAAAAATTGGCAATTTTAGTTTTTGTAAAAAGCATGATGTAAACTTAAAAAAGAATATATTATATATGTACATATATGTATAATATCCCCTATTAAAATAAAGATTTATCTTTATTCAGAGAGCAAGAGATTAGAAGTCAGAGATTCCAAGTTCCTTTTCCAGCTCTGCCATTGGCTGTGGATGAGTAACTAAACTCTGAGTTCTTGTTTCTTTCTATAAAATGGGGACTATTTCAGAGGCTAGCCCCATGACAGATACATTTTAGGTAAAAATAGTACTTGAAACCCTGTTAGCAATATAAATGGGAATTGTTTATTATTTTTAGGCAAAGTAGTGACCAAAGAAAAAATCCAGGAAGCCAAAGAGGTCTACAGAGAGCATTTTCAAGATGATGTCTTTAATGAAAAGGGATGGAATTATATTCTTGAGGTAAAAATTGTGTTTTGATTTTTTTTTTTAAAAAATTCAAGGACTCGCACAAAGGGACTTAGGATGAAAAGGTAATTCTTGGATTCATAGTTATTTTGTGTCTTGAATATAAACACTATGACAAAGCTGTTGTGGGTAAATATAATTTTAAAATAATTCAGTGAATCTTCTATCATTAAGGTGTATAGCATAAGTATTTCCTCTGTTATTAAAGACTGCCTTTTCATCCTGTATGATTTTTGTCTGCATTCTCTCATAGAGCTTTCACAGTCCTATCCATCATACTAGAGTCCATTCTTTAGGATTTTTTATGTTTTGTAGGTACCAGTGCAACATTTAAATTGTTTTCCTTCACTCTTGCTACATAACTAACTGACCTTTTTTTAAAATCCTATTTTCCTGAATAATATCCCTAAGGCCACTTCTCGTACATAGATTGCCATTGTAATATTCTGCAACCTATTTTATATATATATATATATGTATATACATATATATAGATAGATAGATAGATAGATATAGATATATATATGTATATACATATATATATATAGATATATAGATAGATAGATATATATATATCTTTATATTGACTTTGGAATTACCTGCAGCTTTCATATAGCAGGTCAGTTTTCCTTAGGACAGGCTGAACAGTTGGATGAAGTTTTTTGTTGTATTTTATTTTCCCTAGAGTGGTTAGTAATATTAGTTTTTATTACATTAATGAATCTATTACTAGAACACCTAAGCACTAGAAAATGGAACATTTAAATCTATATTGCACTTAATAGTTAAAGCAATTTTTTTTTTTCAGAAAAATAAATCATGAGAATTTTATTTGCTTTATTGTTTCCTTTTATTAATTTTTTATTCTAATAGCAAATTCCCACATGAATTTTCCAAAGTTATATAATCCAAATTGTGTCCCTCCTTTCTTCCCTCCCCTTTCCCGGAACTGGAAAGCAATTCAGTCTGGGTTATACATATATTATCATGCAAAATATGTTACCATATTTTTCATTTTGTAAGTGAATGATCTTGTAAATCAAACCCTTTAAACATATACTCAAATAAACAAGTGATAAATCATATGGTTCTATCCACATGTATACTCCAACAGTTCTTTCTCTGGAGATGGATAGCTTCTTTTTCATAAGTCCCTCAGAATTGTCCTGGATCATTGTATTGTTCTTAGTAGCAAAGTTTATCACATTTAATTGTTCCACAATATTGCCGTTATTGTGTACAATATTTTCCTGGTTCTGTTTATTTCACTCCATTATTTGCTCTATTGATGATGATATGTATGTGTGTTTATGTGAAATGTATATCATCTCCAGCATATTTCGTGCATAGGGATAGCATGTTTTAGTACTTTAATGAACCTGTGATCTCATTGCTATGGGCATTTGCTTCAGTGGCATAAATTTCACATCCACAAGTCCTGTCTATGGGATTTACTTAATAAACATTTCATAAATGTTTTCATTTAAATATGTTCATTGCATGAAAATGGTCAATCGCTACATTCCCTCGTTTTATATATTTAGTTGTTTCATTAGTTATAATATATCTTTCATAGCTATAATTTTCCTCTACTCACTATTTTGTTCTGGATCATTAAAATAAATATTTCAGACTTGTAAAAGTTTTCTTGGCTTATTGGTAGGTTTGATTTATCCTCATAAATTTTGATAACCTACATATCTGAATGCTTAATGAATATTAAAACCAGAAGCATATCATGAATGAATTTCAGAGATGCACTGCGAAGAGTAAAGATAATCAGGTCAAACCAGAATCCATCTTGCTCTCTAATAAAAACTAGCGAACCTATCAAAACATAACTGGCATACTTTTCAAATTTTTGAACAACATGATTTTGAGAGAGCCAGCTAACAACTTTGGTATCCAAAAAGAACAAAGGCTAGAACAATGGACTAAGTCTAATGAGATAAAATTCAATATACTATTCTAATAGGTTTTTTTAAAAGGAATTTGTATGTGTAGCCAGATTTGAAACAGATGCTGTGGCAGTTCTTTTTTTTTTTTTTTTTTTTTTTTTTTTTTTTTTTTTTTAAATCAAAGTGCAAGATGGTGAAGTATTACTAAATGGTTGTCCTTGTGAAAGACGTTGGGTTTTAGTAGATTGCAGACTCAACAGCAAAACATGCCAGTCAAGATTAAGATGATGTTAAGTTACTTTAATAAGAATCATATTGTCTAGGATAAGAATTGTAAGTCTCATTTAACCCAAGAGTACTCAACCCTTATACTTGAAGTTTTAGTTTTAGTTTTTTAATTAATCAACCTTAATAGGTGATAGATTGGGAAGGCATGACTAGGCAGAAGACCATCTGAAAAAGATCTGTTTTAGTGGACTGCAAGATTAATATGAATTATCAATGTGATAAAAGCCAAATAAGTTAATTCAACCTCAAGTCGTATTAAGAAAGGCATGGTGTCTAGGACTAGAAGGAGGATAGTACTGATCTTTCCTTGCCTTATCAGACCATACTTTAAGTATTACATTCTGTTTTGAGTAATAATTACAGGAAAGAGTAGCTGAAGAATGTTCTGAGGAAGATTATTAGAATGATAAAGGAAACTCAAGATCATGTCATATAAGAGCTAGTTAAAAAAACCAGTGATGCTTAGTTTGAAGGAAGAGAATGTTTAGGGGAAGAATCTAATAGTTGTCTTCAGGGCCCAGGAAGAAGGCAAAACTAAGAGCAGTGGGTGGAACAGCAGAGGGAGAAATAAGGAATTGATGTAAGGAAAAACTTGTTTAGAGTTATCCAAAAATAGAATTGGGTGTCTTGGGCTGTAGTAGGCTCTCCTTCACTAGAGAGAGGTTTTCCAGAAAAGTATACATGACTGTTGAGTTTATTAATAGAAGAGTTTTTTGTTGTACTGGATAGTTTCTGAGGTCCCTCTCAGTTATCTGTGAATTCATGATAGCATTATTAAAAGGGTTAAAAATGTAAAAGCTAATTTCTTTTTCCCAACAAAAGAAGATATTTTAAGATGATCTATTCCTACCCTTACAAGAAATCACCTTTTATTTTTTCATTATAGTAGTACTTGCCTATGGTCATTTTACACTTACAACTTCTATAACAGGAAGGTGTATACTTTTAGAAACATGACAGTATATGTTCATCTTTTATTTAAAAATAATCAATTTTTAAAATAAATTTGGAACTAACTGTGTGTTCTAGGAACAGTTTACGTCTTTAAAGAATTTTCCACAGAATATTGCAAAATTTCTATACCATAGATTTTATTATAATAATCTGAACTGGAGTGTTTCTTTTAATGTGATAAAGTATATCCATTCATGTGATAAAAAATAAACATGATTTTATGAAGTTTTTTGCATTTGGTGAAAAGACTATTTTGGTAATTTTAGTGATACAAAACTGCTTACTTAGCTAATTGATACTGAATGTATTTTTGAATGAATAAATTAGTTATTTTTTCCTAACAGAAATATGATGGCCATCTTCCCATAGAAGTAAAAGCAGTTCCTGAGGGTTCTGTCATTCCCAGAGGAAATGTTCTCTTCACAGTGGAAAATACAGATCCAGAATGCTACTGGCTTACAAATTGGATTGAGGTGAATTTTTATTTGTGAGTCTCATTGATTTTAATGGGAATGGTATCAAGAAAAGAAATATAAACTGGGAGATATATTATAATCCCAAAAAATTCCATTAGTGATTTTCATGATATTGAGCAAGTCATTATCTCTGTTTTCTCAGTTACAAAATGGGTAGGTTGAATTAGATACTATCTAAATTTGGGAGGTCAGATTATGAGTTTAGATTTCTAATCTATGTAATCAACTTCTTCCTCACATTTACACTTTAAGAATTGCTATTTAAACTAGTGGAAATATGCATCAGCCAAGGGGGTGGGGGAAAGCTTGGGGGGTAAAGGGGAAAGTAAGAGCATGAATTATGTAACCATGTTAACTTTTCTAAAAAATAAATATTAATAAATGTTTAAAAAAAAGAATTGCTATTTTTCGCATTTTAATGTTTAATAATTTTAAACCACCCAATGGTTTCATTTAGAGACTTGCCTATAAGAGAAATTACCTTAGAACAGGAGTTCTTAACTTGGGGTCCATGAATTTTTGAAAATATATTTTTATAATGGATTTTAATAATTGATTTCCTTTGTAATTCTATGTATTTAAAAACAATATTCTGAAAAAGTATCAGCTTTACCAGATTGCCAGACATTTCTATGACATAGAAAAGGGATTGAGTAGCCTTAATCAATTTAAGGAAATACTACTTCTTTGATCTAGTTGATGTATAGAAGATTTTACATTTGAAATTTGATTTATATCCCCTTACTCCTCCTCCCCCCAAAATGACCCTAATGTGTTAGCTTGTTTGTTATCAACTTTTAAATTTTTATTATATGATAAAATAGTATGATATTTGGAAAGCTACACAAAGAATATTGAAAACTTTGAGAAAATGAGGTTCAAGAATCTGTCTTGGAAATATTTTATTTCAAACCAAATTAATAACTGACTGAAACTCTGAGGTGCTTAAAGTGGATTGTTATTTCTAAATTGGATTGTGTGACATTCTGTAAGAGGCTTTGCCTTCTGGTTCTAAGATATCTGGGCAATTATCTTTTGTATACAAATTCTTGAAATGTGATATGAGGCTTTTTTGTTGTTGTTATGGCTTTCAAGTATTCCAGTAGTTCTTAAATGAATTCTCTTCTTTCTGTTTTCTAGGACAGTTGTTTTTCCTAAAAGATATTTATTTCACATTTTCTTCTGTTTTTTTTTTTTTAGTCTTTTTACTTTGTTTATTGTTTCTTGATATCTTATGGAATCATGACTAATGCTTATTTTTTTAAGGAGTTATTCTCTTCAATATTTTTTGTACCTCTTTTTCAACTTGTTCATTTTCTTTCCATTATTTTCTTGCGTAGCCCTCATTTCTTTTCCCAGACTTTTTTCTACCACTCTTAAATTGATTTTTTAAATTTTCAAAAATCTTTTTCTTTCTTTCTTTCTTTCTTTCTTTCTTTCTTTCTTTCTTTCTTTCTTTCTTTCTTTCTTTCTTTCTTTCTTTTTCTTTTCTTTTTTTTTTGCTTTAACTCTTCTAAGAATTCTATTGGGCTCATTTATTTCTAGTCTGTATTTTTTTTTTTTTTGAAGCTTTGTAGATATTTTTAAATCATTGTCCTCTTGATATCTTGAGCTTTCTTTCCTATTACCAGAGTGGCCTTATATCGTAAGATTCTTTTTTGTTATTGTTTGTTCATTTTTCCAGTCAATTTATTGACTTTGGGCTTTATGTTAGTTTAGTGTTGGGCACTGCTCACTTTTGGAGGGGATTTCTCAGGCTATGCTTTTCCCTTTACTTCCTTCTACTGCTTTTACACCTCAGGCTGGAGGCCTTTTCAGTTTAAGTGTGTGATCTGGGGAAAGGTCTCTTTGCTACCCTCCTGGTGTGAGCTCTTTAAGTTTCTGATTCAGATAAATGTTTTGGTTTCTGTGTGGTCAAATTTCTATAGATTGTGCTCCAGGCCTTTGTCACTGTTAGCTCTCTGAGAAGTTCTGCAGATTGAGAGCAGTTGAACCACTTGACTCTACTTTGGTTTAAGTCTCCTGTAGACTTATATGCAGGACTGGAGGATTGTAGTGAGTTCCCCCTTTGATCTTGGGCTCAGATCCAAACAGTTATGTTTTGGGAACTTATTCCTTTCTCCTAATGCAGGTAGAGCCCCTGCTCCCTTAAGACCTCTCCTCTCTACCTTGGATCTGTGTCTCAAGATCAGATAATGGGAAACAGAACTGCCAGGTGACATCTGTTCCTCCTCCCAGTGCTAGTACCCTGGTTGGGTGTTTCCTGGCATCTCTTTCTGACCTACCAATTCTTGTTTTTATGTTCAGATCCTTTGCTGTCCCTAGCACTAGGGTGTTCCCTGTTGTTTCTATGCTGTGCTCCTGGCCAGTCCCACCCCATGGTTCACAGACCTCTCTGCCTTTCTAAGCTGCCCTGAGCTAGAAAAAATAACCCACTGTAACTTTTTCTTTACTTCCCTGATAGAATTCAGTGTAGCATGTTTTCTTTGTTGTTGTAGAGAGGCTCCTAAGCTTATAAATGCTACCTCTCACTCAACCATCTTGGTTCTGTTTCCTCACAAATTGTTATTGTAGATAATCTAGTGCCCACGTATGGCAAAAACATTCCTTCATGGGGGCAGCTGGGTAGCTCAGTGGATTGAGAGCCAGGCCTAGAGACAGGAGGTTCTAGGTTCAAATCTGACCTCAGACACTTCCCAGCTGTGTGACCCTGGGCAAGTCACTTGACCCCCATTGCCTACCCTTACCACTCTTCCACCTATAAGTCAATACACAGAAGTTAAGGGTTTAAAATTAAAAAAAAAAAAAACATTCCCTCATGATAGGGTATATAGTTATTTTTTTATTGGCCCAGTGAATTATTGCAAGTTTTAATATTTTGTGTGTTTGTGTGTAGTAGTGAAGACTATGTGTACATTTCTACAATAGCTGTAAGCTTGAGCTATAGCTGAATACTTTAAATTTTATGTGCTTTCCATTATTTGTGTATCCTGTAAGTTATTCATGTTACATTTGGGAGATTCAGAGAATAATACAATTACAGTAGAGAACTTACCAGGATATTTAGAGTATAGCCTGTCTCCCTGAATGTCAAGCCATCTTAGATATTTGGTTCTTAGAACATACCAAAAAAAATTTTAATACAAAATCTTCTGAGAAATTTTTTTCCTGTTCTACTTTGGTAGCCTCTTACTTAAATTAAATTAAACCTTAGGGTTTAATTACCATTCCAACCAAAAAAAATCAGTCTTATGTCTAACCATACTTCATTTTTTTTCTATTTAGATCCATTTGGGTTCTTTGTAGAGCTACAAAATAATTATTAAGCATCCTACTTTCCTTCATGCACTTGAAGATGGGAAATTAACTCCTTAGCCTTTCCCCTCATAGTCTAAATAACCACTAGTTCCATTACTATTTCCTTACAAGGTGTATGTTTTATACTTATTTTGATTCAGTTCACCAAGACTTTGTTGTGACCTAAAGGGAATTACACAAACCATATTCAGTTACTCAGTCAGCAAGTATATATTAAATGTCTGCTATGTGTTAGGCATTGTGCTAAATGTTGGGTATATAAAGACAGAAATGAAAGTCTCTGCCCTCAGTGAGCTTATTTTCTTATCCTTTAGTTGCTCATAATATCAGAAAGTAGTGTGTAACCTAACTTAACATATTTTATTAGCTTAGCAAATTTTAAACACTTATCTTGGAGTTAAGGGAGCTGTACAAGCCATTGCAAGGAATAAGTAACTCACTTTTTAGAAGTATCACGTATTATTCTGTGTATTTAAGCAATAACGTATCCATGCTTTCTGGTTGAAAAATAAATTTGGAACTATTGCATGCAATTATATCTCTTGTGCTGTATTTTTTTCTGTGAGGCAGAACAGAGGGTTTGATATGGCAGATTCCTTAAAAAGGAACTATAAAATTCATCTTCACTGGCTACTAGCTACCATCCTTACTTATTGCTACAGCTCTAGAACTTATTATTCTATGCTATAAATACCCTGTTCCTTAGCTTTCCAGCTCAAAAACTACATCAAATCAATACTGCCATTATTCCTGTAAAGAGCTTGTCACATCAACTCTGCTCCCCTCTCAATGGTGTCTTCCTAAACACACTTCTTCCTCTTATGTATTGTTTCTTCTTGTTTACATAAAAGCTTTTTGTGAACAAGTCCTCTTGCTTTTTTTTTTTTTTTTAAACCCTTACCTTCCATCTTAGAATCAATAAGGCAAGGTCTAGGCAGTGGGGGTTAAGTGACTTGCCCAGGGTCACACACCTAGAAAGTGCCTGAGGCTAGATGTGAACTCCAGACCTTCCTTCTTAAGTCTGGTTCTCCATCCACTGAGACACCTAGCTACCTACTTCTTGGTTTTTTTTTTTTTTTTTAATTTTATTTGCATACTTAGCATATTTGCTTGAAAGTAACATGCTTAAAAATGTTTTATCATTCATTGATATGAGAGAATATATAAAATAAGGACAGAGCTATTAATAACCACTGTTGTATATTTGCTTTGTTGTAGCAATGTTACTTTAGATATTATAGTATTGGCTTTTTATTAAGAATAACCTGTTAGACTGAAAGAAGTTTAACTTGCAAGTTCATCTTAAATATTATATGTGACATTGGAGCCAAGCAGTTTGTTTGAACTTGTAATAATTAGTAGTTACTCTTAAGTTTTGAATGAAATGCAAACCAGTGTCTTTTTATTAATTTACTATGCTAAAATCATAAATTCAAAATAATTGCAAGTAAATTTCTTGTGTATTTTTTAGTATGTTATCAGTAGGAAGATGACTTGCCATATGCATTAATGAAATTACAAAACTTGCTTATCACATTCCATGAGAGTAGTTGTTATTTAAAAGAGCATGCTGGGGCAGCTGGGTAGCTCAGTGGAGTGAGAGTCAGGCCTAGAGACAGGAGGTCCTAGGTTCAAACCCGGCCTCAGCCACTTCCCAGCTGTGTGACCCTGGGCAAGTCACTTGACCCCCATTGCCCACCCTTACCAATCTTCCACCTATGAGACAATACACCGAAGTACAAGGGTTTTTAAAAAAAAGAGCATGACATCGTTATTTAAATCCAGTGAACCAATTTTTTCAGCTTGAATTTGATGCCTGCTAGTAATCTTATTCCAATGTTTTGTATATTTTCTTAGATTGAATTTTCAGGTTCCTTAGAATTATTATTTTGGCAGCATTTGGCTTCATTTTGCTTTAGTCTTAGTGTTTAGCAGTAAATGTTTGTGCCTAGTAAGTAGGCAGCTATTGCTTAGACAATCTCCTGATAAAGGCTATTTGTGAAATCTTGAATAAATCCAAAACTTTGTCATTAATGCTGCTAGTGAAATGTTGTTTATATGAAAAAGGAGTTGTAAGAATGCCAAAGATTACTTTCTCTGTTATCTCTTCAAGAAGTTTATAAGAGGAAAGATTCATTTTTTTTTCATATTTTATTTCTTTTCTTATTTGCCTCTACTTCAGGGGTTCCTTAACCTTTATTTGTCATGGACCCTTTGGCCAGTTGGTGAAATCTATGGATAGACCCTTCTCATACTAAGGTTTTTTTAAAACATAAAATAAAATGCTTAGAATTACAAAGAAAGCCATTTATATTGAAATAACAGTTCTCAAAAAATATTTTGAAGAAACAAGTTTGTGGAAACCAAATTAAGAATCCTTGCCTAAGATGATGGAGCTATGTAAGCAATTCTAAACATGATTTTGTTTTGCTTTGTTTTATAAATACATAGACTATCCTTGTTCAGTCCTGGTATCCAATCACAGTAGCTACAAATTCCAGAGAGCAGAAGAAAATTTTGGCAAAGTATTTATTGGAAACATCTGGTAACCTAGATGGCCTGGAGTACAAATTACATGATTTTGGCTACAGAGGAGTCTCTTCTCAAGAGGTATGTCATTACCAGGAGTTTTGTGAATACTGAATCAAGTAATCATTAATGTAAATTTGTGAACTGTGCTGGGTTGTTGAAGACATTGGTTCTAATTAATTACATACACAAAGTCCCAATGAAGATATATGAAAAAGTGTACATTTTCCCAAATAGTTTTGTTCAGTAGGATAATGTTTCTTGCCCTGTTATTAAGAGGATGTGATTTTTTCACTCATTTTGTTGTCACAGTCTTTATTATAGTTAGAAATAACATCAGGAGGCTCCTAGGTATCAAGTCCAAAGCATGGATTTCTTTCCCATTTGTACATTAGTTGTGGCATTTCCTCTATTCACTCTAGGCAAGAAACTTATTAGACCTTTTGACACATTTAGGTACATTCTTCTGCTCAGTCTCTCATACAGAGGCTTGGACAAGGACTCAGATGACTATGATCTGGATGGCAACAAATGGGATCATGAGTGTAGACCTTGGAGGTCAACTCTTCCTCTTCCAGGTGACCCTACTGTTTGAGGGTTTATACTAGTACTGGTGCCAACACCCCAGATTTAGTGATTCTCAACACTATGCTTAGACCACCTTTTAATAAGAGTTAATCTTCTTCCTCCTCCTTCCCAAAGGATTTATTAATTAAAGTTTATGGCTTGACACTTGTTATAGAAAATAAAATTTGAAGTCATTTAGATTGTTTCACCAAAAATTAAAAATAGTGAATACTGATTGAAACCTCCTAAATATCTTTTTAACTACCATTTCATAGGTCATTATAGCATGTTTGAAATACTAGTTTACTGACTTTATTGGTTACCAAAAATTGGTCTGTATATATATTTGGTTACCAAAAATTGGTTTGTATATATGGGTGTATACATACATGTATATGTAATATATATTTATGTGTGTTTTCAGACTGCTGGTATAGGAGCATCTGCTCATTTGGTTAACTTCAAAGGAACTGATACAGTAGCAGGAATTGCTTTAATTAAAAAATATTATGGAACAAAAGACCCTGTGCCTGGATATTCTGTTCCAGCTGCAGAACACAGGTAAAAATTCTATTTTTCTAATCTCTTAAAATTGTTGGCAAAATGAATTTTTAAGTTTTTATTTTCTTTGTTACTCAATAATATTTTAATAGTTTGGGATTTCATATGATGGCTTGGATTGAATTTTGCTTCTGCCCTATTTGGATAGAAATGTTAGAAATGTTGAATTAAAAATACAAAGATTTCGAGGAAGCATTTACCTATTTTAGTAAAAACTCTTTAAGAGACATCAGGTGAATTGTATACAAATAAATAATGACAAATTACAAATTAGTCACCTCTCTTAAAAGAAGTCTTTTAAAAGCCTTGTTATATAATTCTTTGGTTTGTGCATTTTCTTTCTCTCCATATATATACATATACACACACACACACGCACACGCACACGCGCGCACGCACATAAAATCAAGGTAATGTCTATTCAAGATATCTCCCTTCTCCCTTCAAAATTGTTCTTCTTTGTGTTGTAAAACAGTAGTTATAAAGAATAGCAAGAGCTCCTTTTTGAAGGCTTTCTCTTTAGAAAGAACTTTAGTAAAGTTATCCTTTTTGATGAAAAGAATTATTAAGTACTCTTTAATTGCTCTTCAGCTTTCAAATAGAAGGAAGGGGATTATGCTAGAATTCCACAAACTCATTTTTTAAAGTATCAATTGTTATTTGCTTATTTTTTCTTTCCCTATTCATTTTCCTCTTCACCCATTTTAATAATACAGTATTGAATCTTCTTAATGAGGAGAGAGCAAAACATAGTGTATTTAGTGTGGTGTTTGTGAAGCTTTGTGTAACTCAAATTTTCCTTGTTTAAAACTCAACTTTCTCTCCATATCAGACAAAACTGAGTGAGGTTGCCCTGTATTTTGAAAATATGTCAGTCTAATGTGATATACTAACACATCCCCAGACAAGAGTTATTTGAGTAACAGGACAAAAAATAGAAGATAGAGCCCATCATACTTGAGGCTACCGAGATCAACTTTCTACAAGACATTATTAAAGGAATAGTTTATTACAGATCCACTGACAGCCCATATTGTAGTGTACTATATAGGTTTTCAAAGACTCATCACCAGGTAAATTTTTAAACCCAAGATATTTCTGTAAGATCAACCTCCATAATGAACATGAAATTATGTATTACATGATAGCATGTGTAAAACCCATATCATAATACTTGGCATTTTGAGGCAGAGGGAGTGGTGAGACAGGGAGAGAACATGGGTCACAAAATATCAGATGATTATTAAAATTGTATCTGCATGTAAACTGGAAAAATATTTTAAAAAAATAAAACATGAAAGAGGAAAAAAGACCATTTTCTAAAATATAGAGCTTTTGTATCTATACTGTGGATGAAGAATATCCACACAGAAGATGAAAATAATATATCCCTAAAGTATTGTGAATGCACAAAGGGAAGCTGTTAACATTAGAATCCATCATATGGAGAAAATTTGTTTTAAAACTTTTTTGATACTAGTTAAAAGATACAAAAGCAGAGCACTTGAATAGACTAAATAAAGATAAATAAAAATAATTGAGTTCAATAACCAATGCTTGATAAACCCAACATAACACATTAATTGCTGGGGGATGGGGGAGTAGGGAGGAAAATTTGCTTTCTGAGAAGAACTGCTGAGAAAACTGGAAAGCAGTTTGGCAGAAATTAGGTTTAGACCAACATCATGTATCATAGAGCATGAATAAGCTTTAAGTGGATACGTGACCTGTATAAATGTGAGGAGACAGGAAAGAAGGAGAAAAAAAAGTGAAAATAAGAATGAGTATTTGTTATCTCTCCCAATAATTAGGAGGGGAGAAATTCTTAACCAGACACAGGTTAGAGATGATCACAGAAGAGAAAAGGGACTTTTGCATGAATAAAATTAATGCAGCTCCCATAAGAAGGGAAAAACATCACCTGGGGAAACATTTTGCTTCAAATATTCCTTATAAGAGAAAATTCTTCTGTGTCATAGTTTATACACTGATTACAGTTGTTTTCTGTTGATACTACCATATCTTTATTAATATTAACCTGCCATAATAAATCATGAAATCAGAAGCAATGGAAAGATTTACACGAACTGAAGAAGAGTGAAGTAAGTAGAATCAGGAATACCAAATGTACTCGTAACTACAACAATGTAAAAAGGAAAAAGAGCAAAACTGAACACTATGTAAGTCTAAATGAAATTTGATCTCTGAGTTGAGTTAAAAATAACCTCCCCAAATTAAAGATATGAAATTTTGAATATACTAATAGATTAGCATAATAGGCTAGACCTTAATAAGATTCAAGTTAACAGTTATAAATGTGAATTCTAGTCCTTGTGATGGGTTGTATTTCTGTCACTTACAGACTGAATTAGAGTAACTCAAATTATAACATTTATTGAACACAGCAACTCTAGACTATCACAGAAGGGTTTTAATTTGTATATGTGTAAGAGTATGTTCACCTCTACATGTCTTAAAGTATTGAAGTTAAAAAATAAGTGTAAATTACTAAAATTTGGGTTATAAAAATATGTATGTACATAGAATATGCGCAGCATAATTAGATAATAATTAAAGTTAGTAAAATAAAATCCAAGGGGATTTAGTCCTGTAATCTGCTTTTATCAGACCATGTATTAGAGTATTCATTTCTGAGTGCCGCATTATTAGGAGGGCTTTTTTTAAAAATAAATGAATAAATAAAGCCCTTTTTCAGTCTTAGAATCAATACTGTGTATTGGTTCCAAGGCAGAAGAGTGGTATGGGCTAGGCAATGGGGGTCAAGTGACTTGCCCAGGGTCACACAGTTAGGCAGTGTCTAAGGCCAGATTTGAATCCAGAATCTCCCATCTCTTGGTCTGGCTCTCAATCCATTGAGCCATATAGCTGCCCCCAAGGAGGGCTGTTGATAGAATGGAATGTCTATAATAAAAGGTCTATATAAACTGTGCCATATGAGAGCCAGTTAAAGGAGTTATGGATATTTAGTCTGTAGAAGACTTAGTAGGGCAAAATTTCTAATTTGACTTTTCTGTTTGACCCCAAAGAGCAATAGTTGGTTTGCTTTGTATAATAAGGGAAATTTTTTGAATAATTAGAAACTATTTAAAGCTTTAAGTTGGACCAAACATTGTAGAAAATAATTTGGAGTTGTCTTTTTTTTTTATGTGATTTGTTCATAAACTTTGACCAGGCAATTGCATTTAGAAGTCAGAGATGCAAGGTCTCACATTTAACCAAAATATTCATAACTGATTTGTAGTAGCAAAAAAACTAGAAACAAAGAGGGTATCCATCAATAGGGTAATGGCTAAAGTTGTGGTAGACAAATACAATGGAATAATGGTGTTCTATGAGAAATACTAATAAGGAATTTAAGGGGTGTATATATAAAGACCTAATAAAGAACCAAATAAGAATCAAGAAAACAATACATCAGCCTTGGTGAAGTATTGGCACTGATGCCCAGGCAACATGGGGAACTGCCCCGTTCCTCCTCTTCCCCACTCCTTTGTCCAGCCACCCAAAGTGAGCACTTCTTCCCTCTGCTCTCTGGGGTCAGGTGGAGGGTTGGCGGGGTGGCGCCTCACAGGTAGCTTGAAGTTACAGTTTGGGCATTGTTATAAGACTTCCAGCCTTCTATCCATCGCCTACAAAATAGTTTTAGCAATAACTGCTCGAGTTTACCCATAACAGCTTTAGTTGAAATATAACAACATGCAAACTTCAAAACCTTTGCCAGTGCTGCAATATATAATGACTACAATAATGTACATAACAGAAATATGGCTGAAAACAAATTAATTGGATTGGCCAGTTTGGGTTCCAGATAAAAGTTGAAAAAATACACCTTTTGACAGAGTTGGTATGTTACAGGTATGAAATGTTATAGATGTAATTAGATATGGTTATTGTATTGATTTTGTTTCCTTTTTTTCATAGTGACAAGTGGGTTGCATTTCAGTGCTAGAGAGAAAAAAATGATATACAGAGATATAAGAAAATTATGTAAAAAGAGAATCATTAAAAACAGAATTTTTATGCATTGAGTTAGTTCTTCATAACTGGAGCTATTTAGTTGGAGACTGAATGATGACTTACAGAAAGCATTTGTAGAGAGGATTATTGCTCAGTGAGTTGAGCTAGATCCATGATGGTGAACCTATGGCATGTGTGACAGATAGCATGCATAGAACTTTCTGTGGGCACACATGCCAAGGACCTAGTGCCCCAACGACCTAGTGCACTGATCCTGCAGCACAGAGTTCACCAGAGTTCCTATTCCTAATTAGAAAGCAAAGGGAGGTTCAGCTGGGCTGCTCCCCTCCCCCTCTCCCCAGTAGGAGCTAGTAAACTGGTCTCTCCAAGACAGCATCCCTTGCTTCCTCCCTTCCCCCCCTTGGGTAGAGTAAGGGGGGTGGGGGGCAGGGTTCACCCGCACTTAGTGGGGGAAGGGATGGGCATGGCACTTGGTCTGGAGAGTGGGGTGGGGGTGGAGCCTGGCACTTCCATCTGAGTTAGGTGATACCTGATTTTCCTTTTCTTGAGATTTAACATTCTTACAATGTAATATGATAAAGAATTTAGGAATTACAAGTTTGAGAGATTTTAATAGCTCAATAACTGAGTTTCTGAGTCAGTTATTTGACCTCTGCTTTATTTACATTTCCTACTTCATAGAAACATTGAAGAAAACCTATGAAAAGGATATGATCCTAAAATTCTAACTCTTGTAAGGAAAAGAACTATGAATCTAGAACATTATTATTGAAAATTATTCACTTTATTTAAGATTAATGTGTGTGCCTGTGAACATAGATTTTAGTCATAGTTTTCTATCAAAATAAATTCGTGAAAAGTATCATGAAAATTGGACACTTTAAATTGAGCCTAAGTACCATAGTTAAAATTAAGATTTACTAGTTATAATGTAGTGAATGTCAGCTTTCATCTAAGAATGTATATATACTAAATATAATTAAACTATAGCTTAGTGAAATTACTTTAAAAATATATCCATTTCTTTGAATTTGAACCTCCCCTTTGATCTGGGAGTAAAATAGCAACTTTCTTCCTAGGTGTGTTACTTTGTATTTCTTTGGTACTTATCCATGTTGTATAAGTACAAGCTATTTCTCCCAATAGAGTGTAAGCTTCTTGAAGCAGGACCTATTTTAATTTTTGTCTTTGTATTTCCAACATCTTAGCATAATACCCAGCTCTTAATTGGTGCAACGGTTGTTGAATTGATTTGAATCAAAGGGAGAGTGGCCCTCTAAAACTTTATTTTGTGTTTTATTCACTCGTGTCTTCTTGAAATAGACACTAATTGGGTGTGATTGTACTCTTTTCTCACAGATAGGGGATACTTTTGAGAAATTTGTGTGGATATCTGATAGATAATCTGTATAGGTGAGAAAATCTGTTCATAAAAAAGCTTATTAAGCCCCTCTTCCCTCCTGACACCTAGCATAAATTCAACCAAAAAAAGAAAATTAGACTGATTCAAATCCTTATTTTCTTGATGAAACTTCAAAGTAAGGTCTCAAGAGTTTTTGCCCAGATGAACGTGTGGGGGACACATAGTTTTGGTTTTTTTTCCAAGTAAGATATTTCTATCTGTAATTTAACAGCTAATCATGAGTAACAATGCCTAAGTTATTGCCTAGCTACACATTATGTATATAATTAAAAGAACAACATTTCATTACAACATGTTTGCCTCAACTTCAGTTCTTTTCCTGGAAGAACTGAAAAAATGGGGTGTAATTTTGAAAGCATATAACAATTCTTCAAGGCTTTGAGATTTGGATGTTTTTTCTATTCTAAAAGGGAAGGGGTGGGGAAATGAGCCTGTCTAGAGCATTAGCACACTACTATGAGATTGTGTGTTGTTATTTACATTATAGATAAAAAAATAAAACTTCATAATAGTGATTTGAATTATTAAAGCCAATGCTAAAAGTATATTTTACTTGAGTTATTTTCTCTGTAACTTTTCTGTTTTACGTTATTTCCATTGCGATTTGTTTTTTCTCCCTCCCATTCCCATTTGAAAAGAAAGAGAAGCAAAAAACAAACAAAAAAACCCCTTGTAACAAATAAGAATAGATAAGTAAAACTGTTTCCCACATTGGCCATATCCAAAAATATGTTTTTCTGCATCTTGAGTCCATGACCTCTCTCTCAGAAGGTGGATAGCATTCTTCATTGGTTCTTTGGCATTATATTAGTCATTGCATTGACCAGAGGTCTTAAATTTTTCGAAGTTTAACTTTAAAATGATATTCTATTGTATAAATTGTTCTTCTGGCTCTGCTTATTTCACTCTGCATCAACTTAATTTTCCCAGGTTCTCCTTTCATTTTTTTTTAATGATACAATAGTATTCAAATTCAGAAGACATTTTGCTCAGCTATTTCCCTATTTAATGGACACTTCCTTCGTTTCTGTTTCTAGTACCTTACCACTACAAAAAGATTTGCCACAAATATTTTTGTGAAGATTTTAGAATTCTTTTTGTTTAATAATAAAAGACTTCCACATTTACTTTTCAAAATAATACTGAGGAATGAAAGATATTTTCTGACTGGGGTGTCAGGAAAGATTTCTTTGGATGAGATGGTATTTGAATTAGACCTTGAAGGAAGAATATCATTTTTAAAGGTCAGGGTACAAGTAGTATCCTGAGTAATGTAAAGAATCCCAAAATGATATGAATGTGTCCTTGGAATAGTGTTTTCAAGTAGTTTGCCAATAATTTCTTTAACAAGTAAGTTATATTAAAATCATCATTAATGAAAAAATTTAGAAGATTTATAAAGTGATGAAAAATAAAATGAGCAGAATCAGGAGAATACATAATAATAACATTGTAAAGACAAGCTGAAAGAATTGAAAGCTGAAAGAACTATGATCAGGACATTGACTACTCATGATTCCAGTGGATCATCAGTGAACATGCTATCCATCTCCTGATAGACTCAATTTATTTTCTTTGACTTGGCATATTTGTTACAAAGAATGTGTTTGTTTTTTCCATTGGGGTAGGGGAGTCAGAAGGAAAGAAAATAGGCATGCTAATTAAAAACAATTTTAAAATAGAGGTTGGGGGAGGTACCTCAAATGTGGTATATTATATGCACTTTCAGATGAGGTGACTGTATTGTTAATTTTACTTAATTTGTTTCAAATTGTTATAAGACATCTCTGACATAATGGAGGTTTAACTGTAAATGCTTATGATGTAAAAGCAAAAGAATGTTAATAAAAATTTTAAATAATATTATAATAAAATAATTGTCTAAAAGAAAAAAAATGAGTTAGAAGATGAATATAGCAGAAATACTTTTACCATCTCTATTACTGTTGGAAAGTTTAAATGAATGTCTTATTCATCTGACTATTAAAAACTAAAATATATTGCTAAGAAAATAATGAAACTATTGTACAATGTAACATAATTATATACATATATACCCCTATATGTCAGACATTCTCTAATTGTGAGAATTATATTTAGGAAAATATAACATCTATTTTGAAAAGTTGAAGATGGCTTTTAAACTTAAGTCAAAACATGAATATAATGTTGTTTATAAATGATTTTGTTGATTGACACAAGCCTATACATTCATTTCACTTCATGATGAAGGTTCATTTAAATTGCTCTGTTTGTCTTGTTACTTAATATGTAAGATAGCAATGTAATGATTAGAGTTTCTCCAAGATAGAAAAATAATGCAAGTATAACTGCTTAAGCAAATTAATTCTCAATGGGTTTTTTCCCCCCTAGTACCATAACAGCCTGGGGCAAAGATCATGAAAAGGATGCTTTCGAACATATAGTAACACAGTTTTCATCAGTGCCTGTGTCTGTGGTCAGCGATAGCTATGACATTTATAATGCATGTGAGAAAATCTGGGGTGAAGATTTAAGACATTTAATTGTATCAAGGAGTGCAGAAGCACCACTAATAATTAGACCAGATTCTGGAAATCCTCTTGACACTGTATTAAAGGTAAATTTAAAGTTATTTTATTTTAAAAATGTAAAAATGTCTATGTTTTATATTTGAAACAACCTACTATACTTAGCTTTTTTAAATTACAATATCTGAAAAATATTTTCAAATGTATACCCTTTGCACTTAGTTATCCTCAAAGTTTAACTTTTTTTTTTTTAATTTTTTTTTAAACCCTTAACTTCTGTGTATTGGCTTATAGGTGGAAGAGTGGTAAGGGTAGGCAATGGGGGTCAAGTGACTTGCCTAGGGTCACACAGCTGGGAAGTGTCTGAGACCGATTTTGAACCTAGGACCTCCCATCTCTAGGCCTGACTCTCAACCCACTGAGCTACCCAGCTGCCCCAAAGTTTGAATTTTTTAAGCTAAACATTTTGTTCATCAGTGAAGGGACTCAACAGTGTGAGAATTTCCAGGTATGCAGATGGGCAAATTTATAATCTTAGAGAATTGTCTAGTAATTCTCAGTGTTACATGGATATAGTATGTGTTAGTGGTAGTTCTTGAACTGATGTCATCTCGATTCCAAAGATAGTCTTTTATCTAATATGCAATGATTTAAAATTATCTAAAATAATTACACTATTCTCATTCAGAAACAGTTCAAATTAAATTATTTGGTGATAGACTTCTGTGTGTTTTATTTCTGTTACTCAACACAAGTTACTAAAAAAGTATTTGTTAACGAAGTATTTGTGTCTATGGCATATATAGCATAAAAATAATTTGAAGACATATTTAAGATACCATATTTTAGGCACTTATGCTCCTCAAAATATAATAATTTCCTATTGCTTCTCCAAGGATCCATTATCGGAGAAGTAAAAAAGAAGTAGTAAGTAAAGTGAAACAGAAAACTGAGGATATCTTAAATACTCTGAGTGACAAACAAAATTTAAAACTTCTAAAGTGATAAGCAGTTTTCTAAAATGTAAAAAGTCCTTGAGATCACCCAGTTTTCAAAGAAGGTCATTTCTTATAGGTATAAGAATAGACCAAATCAATCATTAGATTCCTTTTCAGTCACTTGAAAAAGCATAGTTCTTATGATGTGTTTTAGTTGATTCAGTCATTCTCATGTACAACTCACTCTCTAATACTCAGAATGTGAAAGAGCACCTGGTTATGGCTATAGAAAACCTTTGGGTAAATCTTGGCTCTGCTATTAATTTGCAAGGGAGATTTTGAACAAGGCAATTTTTAAGATCTCTTTCCACTTTAAATATTTGCTTTTTCTTCCAGAATTAAACCTGAAATTTTTTTTAAATTTTCATTGACACCTTTTGTTTTTATATTTCCTAAAATTTCCCTTTTATCACTTACCTTTACCCCTTTTTTCAGAAAGACTTTCCTGATAGACCTTTTTATATGTTTTAACTAAGTCTTCACATGATGGCCTTTTCCCATTCTTTTTTTTAAAGATATTTTCCCAGTTACATGTAATATCAAATTTTCAGTATTTGTTTTCCTAAATTATAAGATCCAAATTTTCTCCCTCCTCTCTCGTAGGGTTGGTGAGCAATTTGATCTATTTTATAAATGTTTTATCATGCAAAACATGATTCCATTTTGGTCATTGTTGTAAAAGAATACTCATAAATCAAAACCCCAAAATGAAAACATAAATAAACTAATATAAAAAATTGTATGGTTTGATCTCTATTCCAACTCCAACAGTTATTTTTTTAGAGATGGATAGCATTCTTTGTCTTAAGTCCTTCAGAATTGTCCTGAATTGTTGTACTGCTGAGAGTAGCTAAATCTTTCACAGTGGATCATTCCACAACATACCTGGTACTGTGTACAATGTTCTCCTAGTTCTACTTATTTCACTCTGCATCAGTTCGTGTAAGTCTTTCCAATTTTTTTTTAAATCATCCTGCCCATCATTCTTATAGCATGATAGTATTTCAGCACCATCTTATACCACAATTTGTCCAGCCATTTCTCAATTGATGGGCATTCCCTCAATTTCCAATTCTTTGCCACCACAAAAAGAGTTGCTATAAATATTTTTATGCAAGTAGATCCTTTCCCCCTTTTTTTTATGATCTCTTTGGGATACAGACCAGGATCAAAGGATATGCAATTTTATAGCCTTTGGACAAAACACTTCCAAATTACTCTCCCAAGATTGTTAGATCAGTTCACAGCTCCACCAGCAATGTTAGTGTCCCAATTTTGCCACATCTCTCCCAATATTTATCACTTTCCTTTACTGTCTTATTGAACAATCTGATAGGTGTGAGGTGTGGTACCTCAGATTGTTTTAGTTGCATTTCTCTAATCAAGAGTGATTTAGAACATTTTTTTCATATGATTATCGATGGCTTTGATTTCTTCATCTTAAAACTGTTTGTTCATATCCTTTGACCATTTTTCAATTGGGGAATGACTTGTATTCTTACAAACTTGATTTAGTTCTCTATAAATTTGAGAAATTACATCTCTTTTCCTATTCTTAATGAGAATCTGTTATATATTTTTCACCATTCTAGTTTCCACAAAGCTGTCAGTGGTTAACAAGTCAGCATGATTTTATATTTTATTTTGAAAACATTTTTGATGCTTTGTTTAAATAGATAGTTATCATTTTCCTTTATTATTGTATTGGCCAGTCTGATAGGTGTAAAGTGGTACCTCAGAGTTACTTTAATTTGCATTTCTCTAAGCAAGAAGGAGTTAGAACATTTTTATATGATTACTGATAACTTTGATTTCTTCATCTGAAAATTTTTTATTCATAGCCTTTGACCATTTGTCAATTAGGTAATGACTTGTATCATAAATTTGATTTAATTTTTTATATATTTGAGAAATGAGACTCATTATCAGACAAATTTGTGATAAAAAAATTTTCACAGTTTGTTGTTTCCCTTCTAATCTTTGTTGTGTTGGTTTTGTTTGTAGAAAACTTTTTTAATGTAATATAATCAAAAGTAATCATTTTACATCTTACAATGTTCACTATCTCTTGTTTGGTCATAAGTTCTTCCCTTCTCCATAGATCTGACAGGTAAACTATTCTGTGTTCCCTTAATTTTCTTTTAATATCATCCTTGATGTCTAAATCATATACTTATTTTGACTTTATCTTGGTATAGGGTGCGAGATATTGATTTAAACCTAATTTTTGCCATACTCTTACAATTTTCCCAGAAGTTTTTGTCAAATGGTGAGTTCTTATCCAAAAAGCTGGCATCTTTGGGTTTATCAAACACTAGATTGCTTAGGTCATTTCCCCCTACTCTATTCCACTGATCTACCCTTCTATTTGTTAGTCAGTACCAGATTGTTTTCATGATTACTGCTTTATAGTACAGCTTAAAATCTGGTACTTCTAAGCCATCATCCTTCACATTTTTTTATTAGTTCCCTTCATATTCTTGACCTTTTTTTCCCCATAAAATCATTTTTTGTTAGTTTGATTGGTATGGCACTGAATAAATAAATTAGTTTAGGTAGGATTGTAATTTTTATTATATTAGCTTGGCCTACACATGAGCAATTCATGTTTTTCCAATTGTTAACTTTATGTGAAAAGTGTTTTGTAATTGTGTTCATAAAATTCCTGAGTTTGTCTCGGCAGATAAATTGCTGAGTATTTTATGTTGTCAAAAGTGATTTAAATGGAATTAATCTTTCTAACCCTTGCTACTGGACTTTTTTTGAAATCTATAGAAATGCTGATGATTCGTGTGATTTTATTTTTGTATCCTGTGATTTTGCTAGTTATTAAATTATTTCAACTAGTTTTTTAGTTGATTAGGATTCTCTGAGTATGCCATCAGATCATCTACAAAGAGTGGTGGTTTAGTCCTCTTTACCTACTTTAACTCCTTCAATTTCTTTTTCTTCTTATTGCTAAAGTTAAAATTTCTAGTACAATATTAAATTATAACGATGATAATAGGTATACTTGTTTCATCCCTGAAATTATTGGGAAGGCTTCTAACTTATCCCCATTGCAGAGACTACTTATTTTGTTTAAGTAGATAGGGAAATATGATTGGAACTACATTTTTCACTTCCTGCCCACTTAGAATGTATAATATATAGGGCAGAAGTATGTTGGTAAATATTATTTTACTCAGTTTTGTAAATTCCAATAAAGTTAGACATATTGGTCAAATAAAATCGATTTATCTATGTAGTACTTTGTAAAAATCTACCAAAACCCAAATAACAAATACAATCATGAAAAATGTTATTTATATGTAGATTATGTAGGATTATATTTTATGCTGATTTAAAAAAAAAAACTTTTATGAAAACTTGTAGTTTTGAGCTATTTTGAGTGATTTAGAAGCAGAAGTAAAGGCAACAGTTATTTAGAACTAACTACACAATTGTACCTTATATGTGAGGTTATCAAAATTTTCCAAATTTAGTAAATTTGTTTGTGTACATAGAGTATATACAAGAGTAAAGCAATCTTTTTTATTAGAAAACGATCATTTTCTTTTCACTTTGGTTATGTTAATTGCCCTTTTTCCTTATAGGTTTTGGACATTCTAGGCAAGAAGTTTCCAGTTACTGAAAATTCAAAAGGCTATAAATTATTGCCACCTTATCTCAGAGTTATTCAGGGAGATGGAGTTGATATCAATACTTTACAAGAGGTATGTGTTGCATCCAAAGTTTTCCCATCAAGATAATGCAAAATAATTAGACTTTTGTGTAGGGCTAATTGGCTTGGTAAACACCACCATGATGTTAATTATAATGATGCCTTTTTTATGATGCCTAGAATATATATGTTAATACTTGTCTGTTTTAAACCGTAATCAGTATCTTAAAGTATTATTTAATAGCATTAAAATATTCTAATACTACTTGACTCTTTCTGTACCTGTTTTGTTACCTGGAAGATAGAACTGGAGAATTCTCGCAATGATAGATATAGA
The DNA here is from genome assembly GCF_016433145.1 of Gracilinanus agilis. Lineage (NCBI taxonomy): Eukaryota > Metazoa > Chordata > Mammalia > Didelphimorphia > Didelphidae > Gracilinanus > Gracilinanus agilis. The sequence goes on from NC_058134.1 coordinate 151,727,360, forward strand.
TACTAAACAAGGGAGAGTATTTCCCAGATTGATTCCTTATACAAAGAACATCCTGGCCCTACCCTAATAGATATTGGGTTTAATGAGGTAGAAACTATTTGGGTACCTCACCATCACAGTCATTCATAAATCTGTTTTTCTCAGATATTTATAATGTTTTGTCAGTGATTAGCTTTAAATAGGGAGGTTCCTTTGAAAGTAATAACTAATTGAAGGGAAAATATAAATATATCTTCCTTTTCACTAAATCTTGAAAGTTTGGTGGTATAGCTATTTTTAAGTGTTATACCTGAAGTTTATATTTTTCTTATACTTTAAAACTACATAGTAATTCCTTTAAAACTATTGCCACCCTTTGCTAAATCAGAATTAACAGAACCATTTATAAGACTTAAACAATATTTTAATAGAGAAAATTTATATCAGAAATATGCTATAACACTGTGCCCCAGTGCTCTAAGTCAAATTGTCTCATGATTTTCTGCTTGAAGAACAAGTTTGGGGGGGCAGCTGGGTAGCTCAGTGTATTGAGAGCCAGGCCTACAGACAGGGGGTCCTAGGTTCAAATCCGGCCTCAGACACTTCCCAGCTGTGTGACCCTGAGCAAGTCACTTGACCCCCATTGCCCATCCTTATCACTCACTCTTCCACCAAGGAGCCAATACACAGAAGTTAAGGGTTTAAAAAGAACAAGTTTGGGGTTCTGTTACAACATAGACAGTTCACAACTTTTTTAAAATGTAGTCTTCATAAGTCATTTGGAGCTCTTGTTATAAATAGTATTAACATGGTACATGGAGGGCAGCTAGGGGGAATCAGTGGATTGAGAGCCAGACCTAGAGACAGGAGATCCTGGGTTCAAATCTGGTCTCAGACACTTCCTAACTGTGTAACACGGGGCAAGTCCCATAACCCCCCATTGACTAACTCTTATCATTTTTCCGCCTTGAAACCAATACACAGTATTGATTTTAAGATGGAAGATAATAGTTTTAAAAAAATAAAACATGGCACATAGAATCAGCTCTCAAATGTTTGGATAAATCAGTGGACAGGTACCTATCCCAAACTATGATGTATTGAAATATAATACTAGTGGTACTGTAATACAAATATAAAAATAAATATAAAAACTGAACCATCATGTATAAACAGTTATCAATATGGGAAAATTCATCCAAAGTTCAGCTTGAAATGCCAAGAGAAAATCTCCTCACTAGCATCCAGAGAGCAAGTTTCAGCCACCTTTTGTACAATTAACTAGTATTTCCCTCAATTCTAAGGTGCTAGTGATGGTTCTGGGAGTCTAGAACAAGGTAGTAAAAAACTAGGAAACCCTGGTCCTTGGGAAATTCTTAGTCTTCCTCTTTTTTTCTCTTAGAAGAAAATTCTATATTCATTGCCTCTACTTTCCCTCCTCTTAGTTACTTACCAAGCCTTCACAATCTGGCTCTTGACTATCACTCAGTTAAAACTGTTCTCTGTATGGTTACTACAGATCTTTTAATTGCCTTATTTGATTTTGTTTACTGCTGCATTTGACACTATTGGTCACCCTCTCCTTCTGGACATTATCTTCTCTGTGGGTTTTTGTGACCCTCCTTTCCTAGTTTGTCTCCTTACCTGTCTGACTGCTACTTCTTAGTCCCTTTCACTGGCTCACTGTCCATATCACCCCCTCTAAATGTGGATGCTCCCCAAGCTGTCCTAGCTCCTCTTCTTTCTATATCCTCTCTCTTGCTGACCTCATCAGCTCCCATGTGTTTAATTATCTAGACCAGTGATGGGCAAACTTTTTAAAGAGGGGGTCAAAGGAAAGGAAATGCTCATCTGTCAGTCTGTTTCTAAGGCAACTCTTTTGAAGTTTCATTGTATTGTATCCTACTCATTGTATTCGTCAGATTAGGAATAATGTTGTGAGGCCAGATAGAACATCTCTGGGGGCTGCATCTGGCCCACGGGCCGTAGTTTGCCCATCACTGGTCTAGACAGATGACTTGTATATCTGCATATCCAGTCTTATTTTCCCCTTCAATTCTCCCTCACCATCTTGTCTATTGGCTTTTCAAACTGGTTGCCCAAAGGCATCTCAAACTCGCTATGTCCAAAGCCTTATTTTCTCCTTATCTCCTCAAACCAATCCTCTTCCAAAATTCCCTACTTCTATAGAAATGCCGCCACCAGCTTCTCAGATTCCTAATCTCAGAAGACAAATCTGTTATACCAATTTGACCATATTACTCCTTTTTTTCATTCAACTCCATTGCTCTATGTTACCTCTAATCAAATATAAACTCCTTTGCTTAGTTGGGTTTTTTTAACCCTGACTTTCCCCCATTAGAACTGATAATAAATATAGGTTCCAAGTCAGAAGAGTAATAATGGCTAGTCAGTTGGGACTGAGTGACTTGCCCAGGGTTACACAAGATAGGAAGTATCTGAGGCCACATTTGAATATAGGACCTGCCATCTCCAGGCCTTGCTCTCCAACCAGGGAGCTGCCTTGCTGCTCCTGCTTAGCTTTTAAAGTCCTTCACCAGTCTGATCTCAGTCTAACTTTCTAGGATCATTGGACATTATTCCCTCTTCCAAAAAATTGACCTTCTCCCTATTCCTTACTCCCATCTCTTATCTCAGTCCCTTTGCCTAGAATGCCTTTCTTCCGCACATCCTTCCTTCCACTCTCTCCATGAGATCTTTCTGATCCTTCCATAAACTAGTTCCTCCCTCTTATTATACTACCTTGTATTTTATTTGTATTTATTCTCCTTATCTTCATTCTCTATATACTTATGTTTACTTATTTTCCTCATTAGAGCATAAGCCCTAATAATAAGAACTGTTATTCTTTGTATTTCTATTCTCAGAATCCAATACAGTGCCTGGCACATAGAAGGCTTTTAATAAATGTTTGGAGGTTTATTCTTTCAGTGTCCCCTTTCCACTGCCGTTTGCTTCTGACCAGGGGTTCTCTTTCAGATCTACTATGAAGTAGAAGGCTGCCTTAGAGCTTCTTCCTTATCTCTCAGGCTTTAGAGCAAGCACAGGGCCCTTTTCAGGTTTTTGAAGGGCTTTTACTACTAGCAGCAGCAATGAGAGAGAGAGAGAAAGTAAGAGTGGGATTTAAGGGGAGGGTCTCAACCTGGTATTGCTTTGTCTCTCCCCTTTGCCTATTTCAGCTTCCCTTCTTCCCCACTTAGATCCTATAATAAAAGATAAAGATCTAGTCATCTGGGTCATAATGGTGGGTATTTCTGCATGGAGTAGCCTGAAGTAAGGTTCACCTACAACAACACAGCCTCTACCACAACAGCCTTCTTTATTGATTAGCCAGTCAGCAAGCATTTTTTTTTTTAAGTGCTTAGCCTAGTATCACTCACCAAGTTAGACACAAATTAAGGTATTTCCTAGCTCTAGTGAAGAACAAAATGGGAAAGGCAGTAAAACAGAATAATATAGTGAGAATTAGTTGTTTATAATGTATAAAACATGAGCTTATTCTTGTTGAGATAACTCAAAGGTTCTTATTTAGGTGTGGTTTTTGTTTTTTGCTTTTTATAGAAGATAAAGGATATTTCTTCATTAGCAGAAAAATGAATTTGTACAATCATTTAGTTTTTTACAAAATTATATTAAACATTAGATTCATTAATTTTGATCACATAAAAGAAAAATCTAAATTAATGCAAAATTATATTAGGCTTGGTTTTATTATAGCTTTCAACTTTAACCCTGGTCTTTTTACTCTTCTGTATACCTATTTTACCATTACTGCATATATAAGAAAGAAGGAAAATCAAACACTGGTACTATTTGCCCAGTGTCCTATATTAGATTAAGTTTCTGTAGAGAGGTTCAGTCTTCCTCCTCCCCCCCTCCCTTTTTAGACAAGAGGATTAGCCCTTTGAAGTTATGGTTTTAACAAGGAAACAAAATATGTCAAGTAGTCAGGGCTGGTTTTATTTGTAAGAAGAGATCTCTGAGATTTAAAGGTTTTTTTCTCTCATTCCTGTATGCATAGCCAGAGAATTTTTTCATAAGGAACCTCTCGTTCCCTTTTCTCTTATTTTCACAGAAGACACTCATTATTATGTATGTTGCAGTTATAGGAATAGAATCAAGCTGATAATTTTGGACCTGTTAAATCTTAAACATTTTTAACAAGTAAAAATATTTTGGAAAAGTGATGACTGGTCTGGTGTTCAGTATAACTCAATAGTTGACAAGGAAGCCCCTTGGCCTTAAAAATAATTTAAGGTTGACAAAAAATTTAAATTAAGAAAAAAAAGTTTTTACTGAGCTTACTAATACCACTACCATAATATTGAGAGTTTATATTAATTTACTTATTTTAATATCCTCTGGGACAGCTCTGGAATCAGTTGGCGTACCTGTCATTTTGCATTTGCTTTTTTTTTTTTTTTTAAAGCCCTTACCTTCCTCCTTAGGATCAATACTGTATATTGGTTCCAAGGCAGAAGAGTGGTAAGGGCTAGGCAATGTGGCCCAGGGTCACATAGCTAGGAAGTGTCTGAGGCCAGTTTTGAACCTAGGACCTCCCATTTCAAGGCCTGACTCTTAATTCACTGAGCTACCCAGCTGCTCCCTGCATTTGCTTTTAACAAACATCTTACCATCCATTTTTTATCTAGTCTTTTTTATCTTTCTTTAATGCTTATTACTTCCATAACTTTGGATAAGTCATTTAGACTCTAAAAGAGGACCTCAGTTTCCTCATCTATGAAATGAGGGAGTTGGACTACATGGGTTTTTGAGGTACCTTCCAGCTGTAGGTTCATCATCCCTTATTTTCCTGCCTTTCTTCTTTCTACTTTCCTTTATGTTGAAATACACTGCTCTGGGACATATCTTGACCAAAGTCATGCAGGAATATTGAGATTCAAACCCAGATCTCCTTATTCTTGGATCCAGTGTTCTAAGTTTTAGTATACCAACTAACTAAAGTAAATAATAACCACCAATATAAGCCCTTTTCCTCCATCAGCAAAGCAAAGTACATAAAATAGCAACTTCAGACTACCCATTTGGGGAGTATATATTGCACAATTTGTTCTAGGCCTGGTATTCATTAAATATGACTCTTGTTAGACCAGGGCCCAATTGGTGAGTTAGACTTGAAAAAAATTTTTCTGCTTAATGTATTTATATTTTTATAACATTTTCTTTTCCAAATTTATACTTCCCTACCCAGTAAACTATTCTTTGTGACAAAAGTAAAAAAAATGAAAATTGAGGAAAAAGCAGTTAAGCAAAACTTAACCAACAAACCACCTGAGTTTGATAACTGTGTACTTCAACTTTTCACAAGTAGTGAGGTTATTTCCTCAGTTCTTCACAGAGGCCACACTTGGTGAATATCCTTATACATCATTCAGTTTCTTTTTGTTCTTTCCATTTACATTTTTTATACATATGTCATTCTCCTACTTCATTCATATTCTGTATCTGTTCATGTAGGTCTTCCAATGTTTCTCTGAATCCTTATATTTGTTGTTTCTTATGGTACTTTAATATTTCATTACATTCACGTGCCATTATTTATTTGGCCATTCCCTAATCAGTGAGCCTCTATCTTATTTTCAGTTCTTGATAACAACAAAAAAGTGCTACTATCAAATTTTGGTGTATATAGAACTTCTTTGGCTTTAAGAATAGAGTTTGCTTCATTCTTTCCATTTGTACTCTGAGTCCCTAGTAAAGTGCCTGGTATATAGTACAGATATGGTACGTAGTAATACATATATGGCAAATAGTACATATTATGGTACATAATAAATATTTGCTGATAAATTGATTTGACCTTTAGAATGTACACTGGCCATGGGTTCTCTAGGATAAAGGATGTGAACTCAGTATAATTCTAAAGTATTTTCCAGAATGGTTGGACCTAATTGGTTAATAGTTAGGGAATATCTTTGGTCTGGAACTATTTTAATGTCACCTGTGGAAAATCATTTTTGTATATCTCTTTTATCTATCTCATAGATTGTTGAAGGCATGAAGAAAAAAAAATGGAGTATTGAAAATATTTCCTTTGGTTCTGGTGGAGCTTTGTTACAGAAGTTAACAAGAGATCTTTTGAATTGTTCCTTCAAATGCAGTTATGTGGTTACCAATGGCCTTGGAGTATGTCCCATAATTATTTTTTTCATTCTTCATGTTGGCAACATCTTTGTGGAGAAACTAGGCAGAAAATAGTAGATGTGATCGTGACTACTAAATTTTAGAGCTTTCTTTATTGCATTCCTATGAAGAAGGTAGTGCAAGTATTGTCACCATTTTCCTAATGAGTCTCAGAGAGGTTAAATGTGACTCATCCATGGTCACAGGGTCTGAACTAGAATTTGAACCTCACAGAGATTCCAAATAGAGCACCCTTCAACTACCACACTGAAGTACAAATGTCATGCAAAAGACAGTATACTGTTACTGAAAGAATAACTCTGACCTTGAATTGGGAAGAAAAGAAACCAATAAAGATTGAGAAGGAAAGAGAGATGTAGAAACAAACAAACAAAATATTTGTTAAGAGCAGAGAGTAGTTGGATTGACAAAGATGTCTTTATAGCTATTACACTCTGTTTAGACTTGTTGGTATATTATGATGTTTAAATGTGAATATCACATAAGCTAGCACTGATTAAAAACATCATGGCTACAAGTTTTAACAGTAGAAAATTGTTAGAAATGCAAATTTCTTCTTAAATGCCTCTCACATTCACTTGTTCAATCAGATTCACACATTTTGGGGGATAGTAGAGTCAGTATAAACACATCATCCAATATCCTTAAAAACAAGGTAAGAAAAGGTGACTACAGGAACTAGCTAGCATCAACCATTGGAAACTAGGAATTCATTGCCCCTGCAAGCTAGCTGTCAGCTACACCACTGAGAATGGAGGCTGTCTCTGCTCTTAAGAACTTTGAATATCATCATCCAACTTAGAATTATGAAACAACATTATATCAGGGAGAGATACTTTATCTTTACTCAGTGTAACAGAACAAAGCTTTCTAGGCTTTACAACAGTACTTTACCCACAAGTAGAGAACCCCTCAGAAACAGTCATAGACTATTGAAGGACAGGACATACATATTCCTAATAGTTATGATTCCTAGACTCTTATACACTCATGAGAATCAAAGATGTCTTTTTAAAGGAGATTCCATATGGCATGCTTTGGGCTTTGTACCTGTTTTGTAAACTGTAAATTTTGTATGTGTGTGTTTGTGTGTACTGATGAGGAATGAGTAGGGGGAATGGGATAGAGCACAAAAAGATTCATATCTTATTTGCACTGATTTTCTTTCTTTGGATTTTAGATTAATGTTTTTAAGGACCCTGTTGCTGATCCAAACAAAAGGTCAAAAAAAGGCCGGCTATCTTTACATAGGACACCTACTGGAAATTTTCTTACCCTTGAGGAAGGAAAGGGAGATCTTGAAGAATGTGGTCATGTATGTATTTATGTTTCCCACTCACTCACCTCCCCTTTTACAGATGAGAGAGAGAGAGAGAGAGAGAGAGAGAGAGAGAGAGAGAGAGAGAGAGAGAGAACAAACGAGAGAACAAAAATGTTTTGTATAAACTACTTGGGGGCTTATGCAACCATATGTTGTAGATAAGCATCTACATAAATATGAGATTGTCTGCATTGGAAAGGAAAATGAACATTTGAGGAAGTTATTTATTACTGGGTCTTCAGTCATTATAAGAAATAAATCAACAATGCCAGCTTTGAAGGCCCTGCCAAAGGGGAAATTTTGAAAGTTTCCTCATAGATATTGTTAGAATTGATTTGACAATAAAATGTTCCATAATTTATAGTAATTTATGGGAAGGGCTGGCCTAAACTATAGTTGCTTTTTAAAGAAAATTGGATTTCAATTGAGGACAACATTTGAGATGCAGCTTAGATACTTACTAGCTGTGTACCCCAAGGCAAGTGTTAGGGGGGTGAAGGGAAGAAGGTGGTAGATAGGATGAAGGAGGGCCACACGAGCAATTTAACTTTTCTGAACTTCAGCTTCTTCACCTGTGTACTAGCGAAACTACTTTCACTGCTCATCTCATAGCACTGAAATTAAGAAAATGCTTTTTAAACTTGAAAATGTAATTAATAAACATGAATTACTGTTGCTCTTTTTTCATCTAAATGTATAGATGAGTTAAACATGGGAAATTACTTCATTATAAAAGAGCCATATATTGGTATAAAGAATACGTTATCAACATAAAATCACCAATATATAAACACTGGTTTTTTTAGCCTAGAAGTTGGAAACATTATTAAGGAAAAACTAAATTTCTTAAACTCTTAATTGGAAAAACTATTAACTTTAGAGTAAAATACTAAGTATAGAACCTCAAATAATCTCTTAGCAAATTATTTTCTGCATTTTTCTTAGTAAAGACTGATGTGAGTGATTACAAAATGCAAATTGGTGAATTTTTTTATTGCACCCATTATTTTACTTAGCCAGGAGATGGTAGGGAAGGGTAACACTAATCTCAGTTCAGTCTTGGAAAAGCTATCATTTTCCTAAATACTACATTGCATCCATGCTCTGGTAGCCATTCACCAGCATAAATCACAACTCTCTATACTGAGCAATTCTTGTCCACATAGTTCCATTCATCTGTCTTAGAGGATATGCCCAGTATTATGTTGTAGGATTTCCATAACTAAACAATTTTATTAGCCTAAAGCAGCATTATGATGATGAGGCAGGAAGAGAGGAGTTTGAATCCTACCTCAAATGCTTACTAAATCTGACCTTTGAGCCAGAGAGTCTTTGTTTCCTGGCATGTTGATGAACCACCCATTTATAGTTAGTACATTAATACAAAATGTTTGGAATAGGCACTGCATGGAGATGGACAGAATTGGGGGCAGAAATGGAAATGGAAGAAAATGAGCTAGATAAGACTTAAACCTCATAAGATCAAATAAGACACAGGGTATGGCACGTGCTTTGGAAATTTCTAAAGTACTGTATAAACACAAGCTATTACTATCATGGTTATCACTAAAACTGCTCCTTAGACAAAAAACACACTCTCTTATGATGCTTGTATGGACCTGTCAGAGCTTTCTGGGATCACTTCTATGCCATGAAGCATTTGAGTGGGACTTCCCACCAAGAGAATCCTAAATTGAACCTGAAAAATGTTTGTGTTGTCATATAGTGCTTACATCATTCATCTACCTTTCGCACTCTTTTAAATATCAGTAAATTATATGGTAAAGCATTCCAGAAAGTCATTAGCTATGTGTCAGTACCTTTAGGTTGCTAGATGTAAAATCAGAAAATGGGGCTGTGCAAATGCTAAAGGGCCTTTGCAGTATGGGGTTCTTTTGGTTCTTATCACTAAAACATTATACTGGTCTGTTTGTACAGGATCTTCTCCATACTGTCTTCAAGAATGGAAAGGTGACAAAAAGCTATTCATTTGATGAAGTACGGAAAAATGCCCAGTTGAGTAGTGAACTGGAAACAGCACCTCATTAAGCTTTGTTCCCTGACTGTGTGTGCGCCTGCGTGTGTGAGTGTGTAATGCATAGATAATATTGTACAGATCTGTGTGTGGGGTTTATGTGTTTTATGATACATTACAGCCAAATTATTTGTTGGTTTATGGACATACTGCCCTATTTTATTTTATTTTATTTGTTTTCTGCCAGTCTTTAGAAGATCTCAAATTAGGAAATGGCACTTAACTGTGTAAAAGATTTCATGCTGAAGTAAGCTTTTTAGGGCCCTTTGCCAATAGATAGTGATTCAATCTGGTATTGATCTTTTCACAAATAACACAGATCTGAAAAACTTTTTTATATATAACAATATCACATAAAACAAGATTTACATAAAATTATCATGATTGCTTTATGTTTATATTTAACTTGTATTTTTGTACAAACAATATTGTGTAAGATATATTTAAAGTTTCAGTGATTTAACCGTCTTTCCAACTTTTCATGATTTTTATGAGCACAGACTTTCAAGAAAATACTTGAAGATAAATTTCATTGCCTTTTGTCCATTAATCAGCAAATAAAACATGGCCTTAACAAAGTTGTTTGTGTTATTGTACCATTTGAAAATTAAATCAGGACTGTACCCTCTAGAATTACTGACCTCACTGCCCCATGTAGAATTTATGAATCATTCTACATTAAAGAAAATTATTGTTGTTACTGGAATGTTTAGGCACTATACGCAGATTCCATGCCTTCCTCTAATGGTATATAAGGTGTACAAGTAAAATGCCAAATTTGAAAGGAGACAGTATTGCAATTTGTATGTCAGATATTGCCTATGGAGCTAATATGCATCTCAAGATTTTAAAGAGATAATGTTTTTAAGAGAATTACTCTTCCACTGTAGAATATATACATATATGTAAAATACTGACAGATGTGGAAGTGGTGTATTTTAAAGTAATTACACTTCTGGATTTATTTTTCATATTCTATAGATAATATGATTTCAAAGTGAAATACTGGACTGGGTAGTGCACTATTTTGTTTTCATTTTTACTTTTATATTTCTCATTAGGATTTTTCTTCCTTTTGTCAAACTGAATGTTAAATTGTACAAATATATTTTATCAACTTTTAAAAGAAATAAACAACACTTCAATAAAATATACAAGCATACTCGTATCTGAGAGCAGATTACCCTGCAAAAAAAAAAAATAAGATAACACTAGGTATTGACAGAATGAAATCTTAACTAACTGCAAAAGTAAATATACTTTAAAAAGTACTTTTGGCTTGATCCAAATTAAGTTCACCCTCAGCTTATATGAGACTGAATGGCTGCTAGACAGTGAGATGGCCAGTGGATCTAAGAAGTTACAGAGTCTTTTCATGTTAATCTACTATGTTGGACTAGTCTCCTGTTTAAAAGGAATGTGCCTTGAATTTTAGGGGAGAAGGAAAGATTAATGTTCATATTGGAGTTTTCATTCATTTTGAAAGAACTATCAGGCTTAGGTTTAACTTAATTTCAATTTTTATCTCATTTAGAAAGCTGATATTTGGGAGACTAGAAAAGCTTTTAACAAGATATTATAACTATGAAATTTCTAATATTGAAAAGCCATAACTTGTTGTGTCCTGTCAAAGAGCCATGTGACAAAATGTTATATCACTAGAACACATTATTAATTAGATAGTGGATTCTAAAATTAGTTGACTTTTGAGGGTGATGGAAAGAAATCGTTTTCTTGTTTCATATGCTCTAAACAATAGCTTCTGGACTGCTGTAGATAGTAATATTTTAATGAGAACTGTAAGCATTTCTCACTCCCAGGGAAAGCCTTACTCCTGCAACTCTAGGCCAGAAAATGTTTTAAACTGAACTAATAAATGTATTCAAGTTCAATAGTACAGAGAAAGGCTTGTGTTTCTCCATAAAATGTACTAGAGACTTTTGTCCTGTTGAGTAAAAAAACAAAAACAAAAAAAGCTGCATTAAATTCTGTACCAATAACAATTTTTGATAACTTGACTACCCATAATTGATATTTTTATATTTGATTAAACACTGGGGATACGCTACGAATGCACTATTTTCTCTTGTGTACCATGAATTACAAACGTTTTTGTTCTCATATATCTAGATTTGAGTTTTATTTTGAGACTTTCTATGCTCAGAGCTGTTCATCACTGTACATGTCAATTTTCCTGAAAATCCTTATTTTCAAGTCAAGAACTTAAGTACTTCTAACTGATTTAAGCCTGAACTCCTGTCACTACGTGCTCGGTGTTTGGCAGTTCCCTTCTTGGGCACTCTTGGTTAATGTCCAGGTCAGATATAGAAAGAACCCTGACTGCTGTGGTTGGACCTTGACACATCCTCATTCTTCCTAACAGAAGCAAACAGCATGTTTGGGTTTGCTTAAAACCATTAGATTTGTAGTCATTGATCTATTTTAATTCCCCACATTTAATAATATCACAAAATATTTGTATTCAAAATAGGAGTTGGGAGTTTTTTGTGTTATGACTTAATTTATTTGTAAAATGGCTTTTATGATTATTCCTTATTTCTTTTCCTGAAATGAATTATTATGAAATTGATATAAAATCTTTTTTGTAAAGAAATCCATCATGGACAATTAGAAGGGAAAAAATAGAAAGGTATTTATTGTTCTGTTTGCCAAAATTCAGAACTAAAGCTTTTTGTAGTTTTACATTCCTTCTTAACCCATTCAGTGGAGAAAGGTAACATTTCTCCTAAATCATCTGTTAAAAGTAATTCTAATATGTACTCAGCATCAAAGACAAACCTGTAATAAACATGGAAATAAAGTTTAGTTATGTTAGTGAAACATTAATATGACTGTGTGCGTTAACTAATAACATATTTTAGTGACATGTCCTTTTTCAAATGTACCCCATTACATAGAATTGGATTACTTCCACCATAGTGAAAGGTGGATGGCGGTATCATCATCTCGTATTACTTGTAAGATGTATTTATCTTAAGCTTTGCAAATCTGTACACTAATACCTTTGGAAGAGAATTCCCCCACTCCAAAGTAATGGTAGGGTAAAGATGACATTATCGGACAATAGTAGTAGTTCAAATTATACCATATAGACATATTGTAACCCCCTATGTGTGTACCAGTTCTTCAAAAGGAATCACCATTTCTGATTGCAAACAGCAGCTAACTGTCACCCACAGGCCACTTTTATTAGCATTTAAAGCATTGATAACTGCTGAAGCTGGCAGATTCCCAAGAATTATGTAGAAGTTCTTGGAGCATCCCAAGAGAGATCCTTCAAAACTGGGTTGCCATCTTGAGGGGATGATTATTGAATAGCTAGAAAAGGAGGTAGCCATCACCAAGACTGAGCACAGCCTCATCACTCTCAGAGCTTACTGGGTTCATTCATTTCCTGAAGGTTAATCCCTGAAAAGAACTGAGTGTTCACCTGCCTTTCTTTTTCCAGATGATTCTTACAGGACTCCTGAACTGGTAGGTCAAAGGAGTGCTATGGATGTGGATCGCCAATATTAAATTGTGTCTGGCACACATAAAGTGCTTTATTTAACATTTGCAAAAAGCATTTTTCTCATCTGAACCCCACAAAATTCATCTGACATAAAGATGACTTGTATTATCATAATGGTACAGAAGGAAAAGCCAAGGCCCAGCTAAGTGACTTGTCCTTATGTTCAGTTGGGAGATCCAGGTCTTCCTAACTAGCTTCCTATCCAACATATGTACTATATAGCCTCTCGTGCTAACTTTACAGACACTGGAGAAATGTAAAATAGATCTAGGACAGTTAGGAAGATTTAGAGCTGATTGAATGTCCAAGTAGGGGGACCTCTCTTCTGGAGTATCCCAGGGATTTGGATAAAAGCATAGACAGCATTTATACTGACAAATCAGAAAAAAACTAGAAGGGACGGCCAATGGCTTATTTAAAAAATTAGGTATAACATGGGCAGACTTTAAAATATAATGTTTGATTGTGAAGCATAATCATCAATTCAAACTCAAAACCCATGTCACAGGCATAAGTTGGAGGAGGTGTGGCTCTAAGCAGATCATGTCAGAAAGACTAGAGAGCTCTAGAAGTAGAGGGTGAGATCAGCCCAGTGTGAGTATGGGCTCCACTAAGAGGAAGGGCTCCAGTGAGGAAAGTGCTAGTGTCACTGTTATATATCCCAATCAGATCCTATCTGAAGTCCTATTGCTCAGCTTGGTAGCACATCAGAAGAGTGATGATAACCTGGAAAGCATTCAGAGGAGACAGCACTGGATGAAGGACCTCAAGACTGGGTGAAAGAATGAGGGATGTTTAGGCTGAAGAAGAAGGAATATGGCAGAAACTTGTTAGCTCTCTTCAAGTATTTGAAGGGGACTGGAAACATCCTGCTTAAGATGGAAGCAAGAGCAATAGGAAGAAGCCACAGAGGCAAATTTAGGTCCTGAGTAATAAAAAACTCCTTAACATACATCCCTTAAGTAGAGGCAGAGAGTGGACAATTGCTTGTCAGATATGTAGAAGATATATGATTGCTAAGGGCCTTTCAACTTCTGAGAACGATTCTTAGTGTCTCTAAGGGCTGCAAATAGCTTCACTTTTGTATTTATATCCTCATCACTTAGCACAGTGCTTGACAGCAATTATTAATGCTTCTACTTTCTTCCATTCATCTAAACTTTGCATGTCACACAATAGATGTTCAATAAATGACTATTGAATTGAAAAATTGTCTGTAGAGAACAAAGACTCAATACTTTGATGGGAGATAGATCATTGAAAGAAATAGACCTTTTTCAGAACAGTGTTTGCCTCTCCTCCCAGAATAACCAAATTTTGATTTCTCTTACTCAAGAGCCAGCCAATACGAGGAAATCATAAAATAGAGCTATCTTTGCCTCTCCAGATTTAATCACCTTATTCTACCCTTCTCAGCTCCCTATCTCATTTCTGAAAGCAGTCTAAACCTCTCCTTCCCTGACACCATCCCCACAGTTTCTGCAGACAACTCAGCCTTTTTCACTGAGAAATATTTTATTTTCAGGGCTAATCCTGTGTTCCGAATCTTGTCACCACTGACATCCTTCTTCCTCATCTCTCATTTCCGGTGGTTACCAAATCCTGACCTTCCCTTTCATCCCCTCTCTTTTTCCCAATGCCACTGCTTTCGTATAAACATATTATCCCAATTTAAACCATTAACAGAAGACTAATGTCTTATGCCTAAAGTGGATGATGCAATAAAGGACTGGTCCTCAAGTTAGGAAAAGCCAAGTTTGAATACAAGCACAGACACTTATTAGCATGGGACTGAGAAAGTCCCTTCATCTCTTGTTTCTTCAGTCTCCTCTACTGTAAGGTTTTAGTGAGGATCAAATGAGAGAATATTTGTATAAGCTTCTAGCTTATGCACACACATATATAAAAGCAGTGCCAAGCACATGGTAAATGCTATTAAAAAAGAATACTACTCCATTTTTCTTCCTACTGCTGCCAGAATAATTTTTCTCATACATAGATATGGCCATCTCTCCTGTGCTTAAAACTTTTAAGTGGCTCTCCATTGCCTACCCAATAAGGCCAGCATTCAGGACCTTTCTCAATCGGTCACCGTTCCACCTTGGCAGCCTTACCTATAAGTAAGATGCCATACTACACCATAGTCCATCCTCTGTCGTAGTGAAGAAAGAGACTTATTAACCGCCAAAGGGCATCATCCATCTGAACTGTTTCTACTACAAACAAAGCACTGAACCACTGTGCTCTGGTGATACAAAAAGAGCAAAGGCAGCCCCTGCCCCTCTGGCGAAATGATGAAAAAGAACAGTAGCCTAGACAAGGGCTAGAGAAATTCAGGCAGAGGAAGGCTACTCTGGCTGGAGTGCTTAGAAAAGGAGTGGGGCCAGGACTAGACTTGAGCCAGATCTTGGAGGGAAAGGAGGATCTAGAATCTACTATAGATTATAGATTCTAGATGGATAGGAATGCCAGCAGTGCTAGAGTTGGGAAAGAACAGCCTCAGTGAAGTGCCCTGTGGAGAGAGATGATGATGAACCAGAGTGAGGACAGGTACATGTGGCAGAGGACTTTAAATCAGCCTGGATTTTATTTTGTCGGGAAGCGGGAATTATCAAAGGTTTGTGAGCAAAGAACTTGACCAGGCTTCACACCAGTTTAGCCATAGGTGATGCATTTTTCTGCGGCATTTCTGGGCTTCAAAACACACCTCAGCTGCTGGAACTTCTCTTAGCACATGGAGCCTCCTCACCCTGGAATAACCCTCCATTAGGCTGGTTCTCATCTCTCAGTGGTAAGAGAGATCACCATTTCATAAAGTCCAAGCCATTCATTTCATTCCTTCTTTTTTCCCTGCTGTGCTCTGACTTTCTACACTTACTTTCATTTCTTCTCTTCTCCCCACTTTCCCCCACCTTGCCCCCTTTTTAACTCCTTTTGGTATGTTTTGCAAGTTCCTTGAGAGCAATGACTATCTTTGTTTTTCCTCGTAATTGTAGCCCTAGCACTTAATTGCCTGACACATAGTAAGTGCTTAATAAATGCATCATTTGGGGCATGGATAGAGAGTTGGGTTTGAGTTGGGAGGACCTGGGTTCAGATCTGGTCTCAGTCACTTCCTAGCTGTGTGAGCCCTGAGCAAGTCACTTAACCCCCGTTGCCTATCCCTTATAGCTCTTCTGCCTTAGAATATCATTTCTAAGAAGGTAAGGGGTTTTTCAAGCCATTCACTGGAAGGTCAGCTACTAAAGAGGAATCTTGAATACTTTGACCACATAATGAGAAGATGGGACTCAGTGGAAAAGACCCTAATGTCGGGGAAGATTAAAGACAAAAGGAGAAGGGGACGTGGGGGGTTGAAGTGGATAGATGATGTCATGGAAACAATGAACATGAATGTGGATAGACTTCAAGAGAGGGTGGAGGATAGAAGGACCTGGTGTGCCACGGTCCTTGAGACCACGTAGGGTCAGACTCGACTGAACAACTAAACAACACATCTGTTACTGCTCCTGGATCCAGAAAAGCCAAATTCTGAATTAATCCTGGCAGCCTAGCCACTGACTGAGAAGTATCAGAGCAACCTGGTAACTGGAGAACTTTCCAGTGCCTGACACAGCTAGTGAAGAGGACTGTCACCTCTTGGGCACGGCTCATCATCTATTTCCTAAAAATCAAAGCCTAGGTATACAAGGTCCATTGCTTGGTGGTACTTTTACAGCCCGGGTAACGCCATGAGTCGGTAGCACTTACCTTGGTTTACGGGACGTCTCATAGTTCTTCCGGATGATTACCACCATCTCAGGCCAGTTGAATGTGTTTGGAATGAGCTCCAGGCGTATTCTGTGCCCGTCGTCCAAAAGCATGTAAAGCATTGGGGCGCGCTCGCTGCTTCCCACTTCTTTACTTCGGATCGTTTTTGTCCTGCTGAAGTGCTCCATTACGTTGCTCCAGTCCCTTCCGCTTTCTCAAGAGTGGGTGAACCCAGGGAGGGCAGTTTGGCATCAGTTCTCAGCCCGGTGCCCATCTTGTGACAGTCATCGAGGTGTTGTGGATCGCCAACTAGCCTCGAAGACACCTTCTTAGATGACTGTCTGAGACCTCGTGTGGCAGAGAATGTGTTGGTCTGTAGGGGTGAAAGGGATTTCACCTTCCCACGTAGCTCTGTTCCCCGAGTCATTCCTTCCAAGCCACAGACCGGCACAAGAAAGTTATTTATTGATCGTACTCTCTATAGACTATAGGATGGCAAGCTTGTTAGTGCAGTAAGAGCAGCAGCCCACACTTCTATAGCTCTGACTGGGTTCCAGGCTCTGGGCTAAGTGATTCTCACAATCACCACGGGAGGGAGGTGCTGTGATCATCCCCATTCTGCCAGTGGGGAAACTGAGGCAAACAGAAGGGAAATGTTCTAGATCACACAGCTGTTCGGCAGGGCGCTGCCGAGTTCTGTCCATCAGCCTCTTCACTGTTAGCTCTACCGGATGTCTGCCTTCACCCATCTCCTTGGGCATATGTTAGGTGTCTCTGTGATCATCACTTGCTGTCGCTGTCTTTGTCTCTCACATTTACTCCCTCCTGGCGTGTTTTTATCCAGTGGGCTTGTAGCTACCCTTTTGTATGTGAGTCTTTTTGTTCCTGATACTTTGGGAACAGTGAATATGACATGGGCAATGCGTGATCAGCTCTTACAGTGGCTGGTTCTCCTACCTCTCTCTGGCAGTGAGTATCCAACTTCTTGCCACAATTTGCCCGTTGATATGGCATATGAATACAAAGGAATATTGTTGCATCATAAGAAATGTGAAAATACAGGTTCAGAGCAACCCAAGAAGACTGAATAGAACTAGGAGAATGATTTAGACAATAAAAACTACTACAAAGAGGAGGAGAAAAACAACCTTGGAAAGAAGTTACAGCTCACAGGAAAAAAAAAAAAAAACAGTAACCAAGCCTGCAGACTCCAAGATGCACAGGGGTCCCATTTGACAATTCTCTTCAGAAACAAGTTCTGCAAGCCATCAGGAGAAAGAGCTTCAAACACAAAGGAAAAGACATTCAAATAACACGAAACTATTCTGCATCCACTATCAAAAGGAGGAATGAAAGAACACATTCTGAAGAGCAATGGAGCTCAAGATGTAGCCCAGGATGACACAGCCTGCACGTCTGAACTTAACCATAAAGGACAAAAGATGGATGTCCAATTTAAAAAAAAAGGTCAAAACATTTTTTGAAAGAAAATCAGGATGGAAGAGATTATTTGCCTCTTGAACATCCCGCACAACAGAAGTGCAGAAGGGGTGAATAAATGTAGAGGACAAAGGCAGCAACAGTGAGCAATAACAGAGTCTACTAAGATACTTCTTCCTCGGTGTATTCAGGGAGGTGGATGATGGCAGAAATCTGCTAGAGCTAACACTAGGGCATCATGGACAGAACTTGGTAGCACCCTGCCTAAAAGCTCTGTGACCCTGGGCATCACTTAGCTTCTGTTTGCCTCGGATTCCTCATCTGTAAAATGGGGATAATAATAACACCTATTTCCCATGGTGATTATAAGGATCAAATGAGATGATAATTATAAAGCTCTTAGCACAGAGCCTGGGACACAGTAAGTGCTATATAGATATTAACTGCTATTAGTAGTAGTGCTATTCATAATTGGCATTATTCTGAAAATTAAGCACAGTGGGCAAGAGGGATCCAGGGACAAACCCTACAAAGTAGTAGCTGGAAGTGCCTAGAGGGGAGACCCTAGCATGGATAAATGGGGATCTGGGTCAGCCTCGCCCACCATTTCATAGATCTCTCTTTCCAACCTCCTAAGTTATCTTAGACTGGAAGAATGTTTCACTTTGATCTTTTGTTGATTCCTCCCCTCCAGAATTCCATTTGAGGCATTATTTTAAAGTTGATTGGAGGTGACTATTGATAGTGCTCAGTTGAGTGCTTCACACGCTTTCCACCACCATCTTGGCTTTGCCCCCTAGAAGTCCAAAACTTTTTTTTTTTAAAGAAAAACAACTTTGAAATACCTGAGAAGTGATCATTGCGATGACTAAGTGTGATTCTAGATGTCTGATAACGAAGCATGCTAACCACCTCTTGACAGAGAAGTGGTGGACTCCAGGTAAAGAATAAGACGTAAAATTTTTTTTTAACACAGTCAATCTAGGGGTTTGCTTTGCTTGCCTGTACATATCTACCACAAGAGTTTGCTTTTCCTTTTTTGTTTTTTTTTTTATTGTAAAAATGAGGTGGAAGTGAGATGAAATAAATTTTTGTTCATGAAAAATAAGAATCTGGCCTCGGACACTTCCCAGCTGTGTGACCCTGGGCAAGTCACTTGACCCCCATTGCCTAGCCCTTACCACTCTTCTGCCTTGGAATCAATACACAGTATTGATTCTAAGATGGAAGGTGAGGGTTTAAGAAAAATTTTTTTTAAAGAAGAGTGGATTATGCATACAAGTAATTATTTTTACCTTGTTTGTATTTAATGAACAAAAGTCTTCTCTTTCCTCCATAAAAAAAAAAAAGAAAAAAGAAAAGCTTTGTAAAAAATAAATGCCAAGAATTATTAAGAAGAAGACACCTAGAGAAGCATTGTCTTACAGTGGGAAGTGATTTGAATTCAGGAGATCCTGAGAGTGAACTTCCAGAAATGAAGACCCCATATGGAACAGGTCATGTAACCTCTCTGAATCTGTTTTTTGTCAGTAAACTTGGTACTTCGGCCATTTACACTAGTTTAGGCTTCTTTGTTTTTTTGTGTGTTTTCGTACTGGTGAAAGTCCTTTGTAAACCTTAAAGTACTCTATAAATGTAAGTTGCTTTTCATTATCCTAGCGTCATAGATTATGAGCTAACCCATTTTAGAGATTAGAAAAATCAAGGCTCAGAATGGTACGCTCACTTGTCCAAGGTCACAAAATTAGTCATTGGCAAGGATATTTATATCCTTTGACTTGTTTCAGGGTTCATGCCCCTGGCTCCCAGTAAACGAACATTTTAAAGATAATTTTAATGGTAATAAAGAATCAATTCATTCTAGATTCCGGCAAGTTTCCCCTGGTAATACTGGCAGAAGGTCCAGATTTAGTCAGCTACATTTTCATAGCCAATTCGTGGAACACAATTTCCATTAAGCCTATTGACAGTGTCCTTCATAAAGGGCAGAGAATTCAATCTCAAACTGGTGCCAAGAGAAGTCATTCTTTAACTCAGATCAGCTTATGAAATCAGGCAGGGAGAGTTATTATAATTTAGGTGTGTTCTCTTAATAACCATGAAATCAACTCTTTTCTGAGGACAAACATCAAGTAATATTGCACTTAAAGAGTGATGTTGTTACTCAGAAGTCAGACTCTGAACTGGTGGTGAGATCACCCAAACTGTTTATTTCCAGCCTATCAGAGTTTTCAGCTAAATACCGTGACCTTGGACATGGAGTGCAAAACTGCGTGGCAGCCCCTGGGGGTATACAGATACCAGTTAAAGCCTGTGGGAGGCATGTGTTGAACCGAGGCAAGGGGGAGTGAGAGCAGGGAGGCAAAAGGCTCTCGTTTTTACGTTGTTTACTGGACTGGGTTTTTGTTGGGGTTTTTCTTCCTAATGGATTCCACACATGAAAGAGGTCTGGCTTCCTAAGTGTGGATGACTCCACGTGGCTGAAGGTATGAGAACCTCTTCTGCCAAAGCAGCCGGACAGCCCATCCGGATTTAGCAGAAAAGTCCCAGAGAGGCTTGAAGCACAGAGCGATGGAGCAACTTGCTCAGAGTCAGATAGCTAAGTGGCGGACGTGGAAAACTCCCAGACTTTTTGACTACAAATACAAGACTTATCTACTATGCCCTACTGCCTCTATGGCAGTGTCCCTATTGGCTATGATTTCAGAGTCTCTCCTGCATAACAGAACAGCAGTATTTGTATTGGGTCACCCTGAGGGACTGTGCCATTCGATGCTCTCTCTTCTGTAAGTGCATTGAGAATTATGAATGAAATTGTAACCATTGCCCAAACCTGAAGTTTAAATGGATCCAAATTAAATATGGAGGGATTTTCAGTAATTTAATACTCTTTTTGACTTATGCCTCCCATCCAGAGTAGTTTCTCTGGACACTCAGAATCTAGCTCCCTGGAATTCTTTTTTAGAGGTATTCAGTTGTTTCTTGTCAACAACAGGTTAGCAATATATGTTTAAGCATAGAATATTCAGGATGGTAATTTATAGAGAAATGACTACTACGCCAGTTGCTTTAGTAAGAGGAGAGTTACTGGTACCTTACCTCCAAGTGAATGCAACTTGTTACCCCACCTAATAATTGATTATCATAATATAAATTGATTGATTTTCATAATATAAAAATTTTAATTTTCTATTAGCGATTGGTAAACTTCAATAGTACCTTTCAATATATTTTGTAGGAGCTGTGATTGTAGATGTTTACTGAAAAGTGTCTTGTGTCAAAACAATTCAAAATTTTAACCAAAGGAAATTCATATGATACCCATAAAATCCAGGAGCCTTAGTGCACTGTATGGATGGGTCCTGTGGCAAGTATAGACTATATACTATCTAGGATATGTTGAAGCAAGTCCCTTTCCTATGAGCATATAAGCCCTCTTCCTGCCTTCCCTTTCCCTCACAGGAGAGAGAAAGGAAGTAAAAAAGAGAAATGGGTCGGCTGACTAGTGTTCATTTTTGCACTTACTTGCTAAAGAATTTGCAGATTTTGCTAGTAGGTAAGTATAGTTTATAGATATATCTCAGATTATATGTAGTGCAAAATACATGCAAAATACTGACTGTACTACAAACAAGCCAGGATGGAGTTACACACGGTGGACCAGATAGATGTCATTTATAAGTACACATACTACAAGACCACATACTTGCATTCAGCCAACTTTATGTATAAGTTATCATCTGAGATGGAATCTGATGCAGCCAAAGAGTACTGGAAAGAGTACTGATTTCAGAGTCAGAGAATCCTAGAGTGGGTTCTAATCCTGGCTCTGGCATTTTTAATCAGATGTAGTATAGTTTAGTAGTTGGAATGCTAGCCTAGATCTAGGTTGAGTACATGTGCCTCTGCATCAGACACTAGCTGTGTGGCCAGTGACGAGCTACTTCCTCTGTAAGTCTGAGTTTTATCATCTATAAAATAAGGAGACTGAACTTGATAGTCTTTAAGTTCCCTTCTTTTTTGTTTTTTAGATTCTTTTTTTTATTTTGAGTTCCAAATTCTCCACCTCAACTCCCTTCCAACCATCCATTGGGTAGCCCCCCCCCAAAAAAATACATCATTTCTTGCTTTCTTTCTCATATAATTCATATATATATATATTGGTTTTGCTTGTACAAAATTTTTTTAATTTAATGTGGAATGATATATTTTGCCTCCCATGATCAACTCTATCTCTTATTTGGTTGTGGACACTTCCCTTATTCACAAATCTGACAGGTAATTTTTTCCATGCTCCCTAATATGTTTATGCTATCCCTCTTTATGTCTAAATCAGGTACCCATTTCTGAGTTTATCTTGGTATATGGTGTGAGATGTTAGTCTGTACATCATTTCTGCCAGATTACTTTCCAGTTTTTTTCAAATGCTGAGTTTTGCCCCAATACCCTTGGATCTTTGAGATAATCAAACATTAGATTACTGTGGCCATTTTCTTCTGTATATTATATACCTAATCTATTTCATTGATCACCCACTCTATTTCTTACCCAGAGTGTTTTGACAATTATTACTTTGTGATGTAGTTTGAGATTTATTACTGCTAGATCACCTTTCTTCTTTTTTTTTTGTTGATTCTTTTGATATTCTTGACCTTTTGTTTCTCCAGATTAATTTTTTAGATTATTTTTTCTAACACTACAAAATTATTATTTGGTAGTTTGATTGACATGGCACTAAATAAATTCGTTTAGGTAGTATTGTCAGTAGTATTTATTATATTGGCTTAACCTATCCATGAACAATATTTCTATTCTTATTTAGATCTGATTATACTTGTGTGAAAAGTAATTTGTAATTGAGTTCATATAGTTCCTATGTGTGTTTCTGAGGTCCTTCTAATGCTCTCTATGATCCATGATTTGTGGGTCATCCTTCTCCAGAGACAAAAGCAATTACTGCTACACTGCATGAATGCATCCTTGCCCATCAACCCCTACAATTAGCAGAAACAACCAAGGCCAGTCCACCTTTTATCGTACTCTCATCCGTGACTCCAAGAAGCTGTAGTATGTAGCAGGGGTAAACCCTGGTAAAACTGTCTCAGCAGAAAGACTAATGCAGGTTGAAGGCAACCTACAGACCTCACACCCATCCATAAATTAAGGGGATGTCCACCCCAAGCATGTAAAGACTTCCCTTGGAGAAACAGGAGAATGGAACGATTTGTTCTAAGAGCCTTCCTTCATGGCCAGTTGAGACAGATAGTATGGGGGCACTTAGGACATGTTCAGTGAGGAAGCCAAGGTAATCCACTACATTTTGGGCTATCTCTAGTCATCCTGACTTTCTTGCCACTGACTTTCAGTGACTGGAAGAAAGTGTGAGGCTGATGACTTTGTGCAACTCTATCTCACTTAAATCCAATTCACAAGCAAGTCAAGACCTCACCTGGTGATGTCATTGGTCCTTTTCAAAAATGAAGGTTGAACAGCAACAATAAGACTTCTATGAACTGATTCAAATTTATAAGGCTAAAGCCATTCCCCAATAGGCAAATGACAGAAGGACATTACTGGCAGTTTTTAAAGGAAGAAATCCAAAAGAACCATGTGGAAAAAATGCTCTAATCATTCATAGAGAAATGGAAATTAAAATAACTCTCAGATTCTACTTCACAGCCATCAGATTAGCAGATGACAAAAAAAAGGAAAATGACAAATGTTGGAAAGGCTTTGGAAAAACAGAAGTACTGGTACACTATTGATGGAACTATTATGTAGTCCATTCATTCTGAAAGACAATTGGTACTGTGCCCCAGAAGCTACTAAACTGTGCTTACATGTTGACACAGATGGTAAGTATCAAAAGTGGGATTTGAACCCATATCCTCTGATCATGGAGCCAGTGCTCATTCCTCTGTACCTTCATAACCTAGCCTGCTCCATCCCCCACATTTCCTGTCTTCTTACATCTTATTCCCCAACATACTCTGAGCCAGTGACACTGGCCTCCTGGATATTCTAGCTCAAAGTACTCCACTCCATCTCTCTCTTCTGGACATTCTTTTTGGCTCTCTCCTAAACCCAGAATGGTCTCCCTCCTCCACTCTGACTACTGACTGTCCTGGATTCCTTTAAGAGTCAATTAAAGTCCCCTTCTTAATTCCAATTCTTCCTTCTGTTCATTAGTCCCTATTTATTCTATAGATCACTTCCTTTGTGTATATGTATATATATATATATATATATATATATATATATAATGTATGCATGTTGTCTTTCCCATGATATTGTGAGCTCCTTAAGAATCAGGACTGTCTTTTATCTCTTTTTGTGTCCCCATCTCTTAGCACATAATAGGTGCCTAATATATGTTGATTGATTGATTGGCATACTGGGTAAAATGTTGATCTATGCTTAATTTCTGCCAGAGAGCTTTCCAATTTTCTCAATTGTTTTTGTTAAATTGTGAATTCCTGCCCCAATAGTTGAAATCTTTGGGCTTCTTAAACACTGGGTTGCTATGCTCTATTGCTTCTGTATATTACACGGATCAACTTCTCTGTCTCTTCCCCAGCACCTAATTGTTTTGGTGATTATAGCTCTGTACTATGGTTTGAGATCTNTATATATATATATATATATATATATATATATATATATAGTATGCATGTTGTCTTTCCCATGATATTGTGAGCTCCTTAAGGATCAGGACTGTCTTTTATCTCTTTTTGTGTCCCCATCTCTTAGCACATAATAGGTGCCTAATATATGTTGATTGATTGATTGGCATACTGGGTAAAATGTTGATCTATGCTTAATTTCTGCCAGAGAGCTTTCCAATTTTCTCAATTGTTTTTGTTAAATTGTGAATTCCTGCCCCAATAGTTGAAATCTTTGGGCTTCTTAAACACTGGGTTGCTATGCTCTATTGCTTCTGTATATTACACGGATCAACTTCTCTGTCTCTTCCCCAGCACCTAATTGTTTTGGTGATTATAGCTCTGTACTATGGTTTGAGATCTGGTACTCCTAGGCCCCTTTGCTTCCTATTTTTTCACATTGAGTCCCTTGATATTCTTGACTTTTTTGGTATCCCAGATGAATTTTATAATTTTTTCTAGCTCTATAAAGTAATTCTTTGGTAGTTTTGATTGCACTAAGTAAATTAAATTAGGTAGTGTTGTCATTTTTATTACATTGGCTCTGCCTATCCATGAGCAATTAATAATTCTCCAATCCATCTTTTTTTGTTTGGAGTATTTTGTTATTGTATTTAGTTCCTGCGTATGCCTTAGAAGGTAGATTCTCAAGTATTTTATATTATATGTGGTCGTTTTAAATGGGATTTCTTTCTATTTCTTGCTGCTGTGTTTTGGTGGTAATATACAGAAAAGTTGATACGAACTTCTTGGCAGCTGTGGCTCTCCACTGAATGCTTTTGAAGAGGTATTTAAAAAGATGAAAGCTGTGCTTTAACAAGATTAATCTTGTAGAAGTGTGCAGTTTGGCTTAGATGAGAGAGATGTCAGAAAGGAAAACCATTTAGAAAGCCACCAATAATCCAGATATGAAATAAAAGCTCAGCTTTTCAGTGTTGGCATTGGGAATGGAAAATAATAGAGAAGAATGTGAAAGAGAATTCAAAGCTGGATTCAGTAGCACTTAGTCATTAAAGGTACATATAGCATTGTTAGGGAGATGGAAGAAATTATTCTAGATTTCACAAATGTGGAAACTTGGAGGCTTCTAAAAAGGGGAAGTGAGAAGATAAGAGCTTAATCATGCATCTTTCATCATTTAGAGGCAGTGTCACGAGTAGGGTCAAGCCACACCTCTCTAGCACCCCATTTGCCTTCTCCAGGCCTCTAGTAAGATGGACAGCAGATATGTAGCACTCATTAGTATTACTGTTCCCTCTGCCCTGCTTCCTACTCCTTTAGAGGAGGATGAGGCAGAAAGAGAGACTAAAGGCAGACTTGCTCCACACCTCTGACCCAGGTAAAGCCAAAGTTGCTTTAAGCAACTTACCTTGTGATCAGATTCCCCCCAAATACTCAGAACTGGACTACGTATCCTATATCTGATTATGAATAAAAGAAAATCCAGAGACTGCATCATTTTTGTTGTGATTAATCTAGGGAGATCTGGAAAGAGGTTTCTATCCATTTAGAAAGATGGAGGACACATCTGCTTCAGTGTGGGACAGCCGTTAATCCCACTTAGAAGTCCTACATGGAAAAGAAATGCACATCATGTTAACATTTAATTCCTACACATGAATTCTACAAACAGGAAAGCCTATAAGCAGAAGGTTATATAATTTTATATTCATACCTCTAGACCTAACTGAGATAAACCTTGAAGTAAAAGCCAACTCTGGGCATGACCAGACTTACTTGGATTGTTCATAATCTATGGATTTGGAGCTGCCCCTAATACCTCTTATGGGTGGGGAACCTTGTGCTTTGCTACATGTGATCATGATACACACAGGACTCCCCTTAACCCCTTCTCTACCTTATAGTAATTAATGTATATTTTATTTAGGAGTGCGCCATAGCCAGTTCATACCAGCTCTTGAGTCAATTGTTAAATCTGCAGTGCTAGCATTTATACCTTAGAAATTGCACTACAAAAGAGGACTTAATTTGTTTTGTTAATTATCTAGGTTTTAGCAAGTGACAGGGAAAATGTTAATAATGCAGATTCAACTTAGAAGTTTGTCTTAAATACTTTTTTTCTGGAGAACCAATTGTTGAATATTTATTAACATACCCCTGGTTTTATTCTATATAGACAAGGGCTATATTGTTCATGTAAAGTTTTCAAATTATGTTTTAAAACTCAGTTACTCCAGTAAACCCAAATTGGTTGTCTTCCCTCCACTCTAGCCCTTTTGGTCTTTTGGCCCCCTGCTTATTTTTATATATGCCCATCTAAGAATGTTTTTTTTTTTACAATTTAAAATACAATAAAACTTTGTTTTAAAATATATAAACGATTCTTAGCTTATTGATATAAAAACAAGCAGAAGACAGGATTTGGCTCTTAGGCCCTAGTTTGCCCACCACTGCCCAAGCAATCCCATAATCCATGGCTCTTTGGCATTTGATTATTCAATAGCATCCCAAGATCTCAGATTTTGAATTTAAGGGAACATTAGAAATCATCAAATCTGACACCACCACCACCCCCAATTTACAGATAAGAAAACTGAGAGCCAGAGAAATAAAAGACCGAATGGACTGATGTACCCCCATAAGAATCCAGTGGCTAATTCTCTTTGCTCGCCCTCCTCCAGAACTTAGATATATGTAAATAGAACTCCTGTTCTGTTTGCCTTCACCTCATAATCATACTATATTAAGGGCACCTAGATGGAATGCTAGCCCTGGAATCAGGAGTACCTGAGTTCAAATCCAGTCTCAGATACTTACTAGCTGTGTGACCCTAGGCAAAGTCACTTAATCCTACTTGCCTCAGTTTCCTCATCTATAAAATAAGCTGGAGAAGGAAATGGCAAGGAAAACCCAAATGGGGTCATGGAGAATCAGACAAGACTGAAATGACTGAACAACAATATAATCATATCCCTTGATCACCAAGCCATCTTTGTGTTAATATAGAGCTTGGAGGGTCCCAGAGAAGAGATTATTTTCCCAATGTAGATCAACATATACTCCATAATTTATAGCCTTAGAGAGTTTTCTGGAGTCTTGAGAGGTGAAATGACTTATATGGCCATTACATGTCAGAGGGGACTTGAGCCTATGAGGCTTGCTCCCTAGCCACTAGTCCATTTTACCTCTTCTACATAGCCACTTGGTATAAGGAATTAAAAGCTGATGTGTAGGGTATGCTACTAAACCTAAAGAAGGAGTCGAATCTTTCCTCACATTTTTGCTTTGACTGTCACCCTATTCACCTGAAATACATTTCTCTGTAACTGAAATGACAGTGGATAATGGCAATAGCCTTTCTACTAATTTCTTAGAGTTATGTGACTATGGGATGTCCACATATTCTGTGACCAGATCTTACATCAAAATCTTCTTTAAAACTTACTAGTTTCAATGATCTGGGACAGCCCTGAAAGACATATGACGGGGAACGCTATCAACCTCCAGAGAAAGAACTGGTTGGAGTTGTCTTGAGTCGTCTTTCACATTAATGTATCTTTGGCTTTATTTTGGGGTTTTGGTTAAGAGTGTGCTCTTACAACAATGACCAGTTTGGAAGGGTGTTTTGCATGACAATAACAATAACATTTTTATTTAACTTACTAGTTTTAGGAGACATCACAATGCCACCTGAGAAGTCTTGAGGGGTAGTGAATTTCAGAAGGTGTCCCTTGGAGTCATGATGAGATAGAGTGAAGGCCAGCTACAAAATGGAGAATCAATTAGAATTTATCTCATGAACATTGACTTCATCTTGTGTTGCCACATGTATTCTCCTCCATCTTGTTGTTTTTCTGCAAATCACCCAAGGGAAATTAGATGGTTTAAGCCATCTCTTGTTTCATAAATGCAAGTGGATACAATTAATCAGCATCTCTCAGTTCTGGGAAAAGAAAGACCACAAAACTCATCATCCCCTCCCAACACTACTGAAGCTTAGTCTTCCCCTCTCCCAATTTGGAAAGCTTCTTATCTTTCCTCCCATTAGAAATCAGATTACCTAGTCTTGTATTCTGGCTTGTATCTTGGTAATTTGTTTTCTTATAATTAATTGATTTTATTTGATTGTCTTTAATACACAAAAATCTGTCTCACTCTGTATTCAGGATCATTGGACTGACTAATGTAATAAGGGACTTCTGGAACAAAATGGAGGACATCTTGAGTGACAGGAGCATCGGCTAAAGACTTTGGAATGTGCCCAGGTAGTGTGAGCCAGGGCCAAAAGACAGTTGGAACCACCCCTATCAATACTCTTGGACTACAGCACACTCGGTCTCAGATTTGAGAATCCTGGGAGGAGGGTGGTTGAAGGGAGGATGGCCACAGACCTGCAATCCAGCATCCATACCTGAGTGCCATCGGAAGTTATTCTACCTGCTACTGAGAGCTGAGAGAGAACAACACCACAGCTATTAAGAAGAACACCATTAGCCTTCCCTGACCCATGGCCAGTCAAGCCTGGGATTGAGAGAGGGAGAAGAATCTCCAGCCTATTATCGACTCATCATCTATAGATTTAGATTACTTTAACTCAATTAGATTAGTTTAGCATTCCCCAAACCTCTATCCTTATTTCCTTGTTCCTAACTCTTTAGATAAGCAAATAAATCCCGTTGTAGTTTAATCCAAAGAAGATTGGTGTTCCTTTCCCCAATCAGTAAATATCTACAGCTGTTGGGAAAAGGATTTATTCAAACTGCAGTCAGAAAATCATGTTATCTGTTTAGCACATCAACACCAGCCCAATCCAACTTTTTATCATCCAATCCAACCCCAAGCCAAGGGGCTAGAGGAGTTGTTGAACACACATACAACTCCCACTAGAATTCTTTGGCGTGGGCACTGTTGAAGACGCAGAGGCTTGGCTAAGCTGAACTTCACAAGTCCTGGGGTTACCACCCAGGCAAACACATCTCTCACTTAGCCTAGATCCACCTATCGTTTGAGGACCCAGAGGCAGCTTGGCAGACTCAGCTAACAGAGCCCGTCCGGCCCAAGTGAGGCTTAGCAGCCCTTTCTTATTACCAATCTGCCTCCTACTTACACACGACACTAACGAGTCCATCGACCTGATCATTACATCTGTTTTGTTAATAAATCATGTTTCCCCAGTTGTTATTCATTAACCATCAATCTGGAGAAATTAGATCAAGTCTTTTCTGTAACACATACTAGTTGTGTAACCCTGGGCAAGTCCCTTAATAACCCAGGGCCCCAGGTAGTTAAGTACCTAAGATACAAAGATCTCATTTAATACATCAAGCATTTAGTAAGCACCTACTATATGCCAAGCGTTGTGTTTGGTACTAAGGTTATGAAGACAAAAATGAAAGCAATGCCGACCCACAAAGAACTTACATTAATAACAGTGGGTTGATTAGGGAACCTCTTGCCAACTGAATCAGATCAACCTACCCGATGAAATTGCAGGATAGAAGGGGCAGGTGGGCACCTTTATTAAAGGGCTTCCATCTTGAATAGCCTCTGTGTACAAATAAGGAAACATAGCCGAGGATTAGTAAAAATACTGAGCCCCGCTTGTAGGGGCAAACTGGAGCAATGGAAATTTTAAAATCAGAGGAACCAAACCTATTAGCACTTGAGCTGTGAGTCTGTCAAAAAGAGAAAATGCTATAAAGGAAGGACTCAGATGTTGATCATTTCTTGTGCCTATTGGAGAATGCAGTAAGGGAGCAGATTTCCCACCTGCTTCATCAGCGATGGCATGCTGAGACATAAATTCATAGTAGGGTCTAGCTTTAGAGGCCAAATGAGTAAAAGGTAGTCCTGGATTGACGAGTCTGGCATCTTGAACTGGGATTCCATTTTGGAGATGGACTCAGCCCAGAACTGAGTCTCTTGCTGGTTTTAGGGAATGGGTTCTGGTTCTTTCGTTAGGTATTTAGCACTATGCATGATCAGGATGTCAACTGACCTAAAACTATAGTAAGTAGAGACCAGAACTGTTCATCAGAACCAGGGCTTTGCCCAGGAGCAAACCAAAGGAAGGCAGGCAAAATGTCGTGCTCAGAAGAGATACTGCACCCCACGAGGAATACTGGGAAGACAACATGAGAAGACATCAGAGGCTCCAAAGACAACTGAAGAGGTAAGTTACTTTGGCCCAATTTGTTCTCTACCTCAGTGCCTTTCTCCTGGTGTGTCCATTTTTCTCATTGACACTTTGTGTATTTGCAGGAACGTATCCCCAAGGTATTTTGTTGTTACTCTTTACTGGGATATTCCAGTGAATTCATTTGCCTTGAGCCAGCAGGGTTCGTTAGCTAACTAGAGACCAGCAATCCTGGTGCGAGCTCATAAGCTAGTTTTATGAGTGCTAATACCCACAGAGCACCTTGACCTGGAGGTAGTCATTTCTCAGGAGACCTATCTAGCCTGTGAATGCACAGTGGGGAGAATGAGGAGGGCGTATCTCATAGAAGGTGCTACACATTCTTTTTATGGGAAACAACATATATAAAGATAGATTCAGAATATATACCAAGTAAATATAAAATAATTTCATGGTGGTGTGGGATTCAGCAGCACAATGAGAGGAATAAGGAAAGAGCTAACGACGGCATTTGAGCCTTAAAGAAAGCTCAGGATTCTGAGAAAAGGAAGAGAGGGGAGAACATTACAAGCCTAGAGGGGCAGTCTGGGCAAAGACTCAGAAGTGGGAAATGAATTTCAAATCTCTATCAGTGGAGGGTGTTTTCACACATGTAGAAAATGACACGCAGTCAAACAAAACAAAGCAATTTCACCCAACACTTTTCCCTCTGCCTCTTAACTCTGAGAATAAAGTTTGGGTTTGTTTTTAAAATAGTCATTCTTTACAGGATGCATGTTGCTTTTGAGAACCTCAATTTCTTACTACTCAGCAAGGAAAACCTATACTTTGACCAAATGAAGACAGTAAAGACTATTCAGAATCATTAGGACTATTATCTGTGACTTGGGCTACAAGGAAAATACGGTGCCCTACTGTACTTCACAGGCATCTAAGTCATTTTCTCAAAACAGGAGTGTCTCAGACATAATCAAAGGGTTCTTTGTTTGTTTTTTCTAGCTTATCACAATTCAGAAGTAACTTGACAACCCCAGTGATGATAATAGCTCTCTTTCAAAGCATGTTGTTGCTTGTCTCTCTGCAAATTAGTTTCTCCTTATTGGACAGCAACATACAAGATTTTATTCATCCTGAATCAATTTTTTTGCCATCAGTGTTATCAAAAAATTGTTTCATATGATAAAATGAGAAAGCAGGTGGTTTATTTTTATTCCAGTCTAAGTTGATAACTGTGGGAAATGATAAATTTTATCCAATCCACTGTAATGTGTTCAAGTGGTAAGAGCTTCTTGAGATGTTTAAATTTAATTTACATGGCGTTTTAAAAGATTTCTACGTTTAGGCTCTGGGATCATTCTGGGAATTCTGAGTACTCTATGGAAGGCAAAGAGTGAAGCAGGAGATTGAACAAGGACTGTGAAAAAAATGCTGGGGTTTTTGCCTACATATGTGCACATGCACATATACATATATATCCATAATATATTAAATTATATATGTGTGTATGCTAATATACATATATATTAAATGTAAGGGTTAAAATAGGGTTTTGACAAAATAAGAGAGCAGCTTTTAATAATTTAAGTTTTAATGAGAATATAGTAGACTTGTAAATTAATATTATCCCTTTAAGCCAGAGAAAAGAAAACTTCTAGCAACTTTTAACAATTAACAATTTAGTTTAATTAAAATAGAGATGGTAAAAGAATAGAGTAAAATGAATATAGTAAAAGGGTAGAGAAAGACATTTTCCTAATGTCTATACTAATTATCCTATAACTACCTATAATTCCTACCTATAACTGCTTATAGCTGCCACTAACAAACCCCCCCACAAAGTTCCAACCCAATCCACCCAATCAAAACCAACCTAATCAGTGTTTAATCTAATCCCAATTAGTTCTGTCAACGAAGCCACCTTCCAAAAAGTTCAAAAAAGAAAAAAAAAAACTAACAGCTCAAACCAAAAGCCCCAAACCCCAAAGGCCAAAAGAACAAAACAAACAAAAAAAAAATGACCTCTAAAGGCTAAAGCCCTCTCAGTAAGCTCAGGTTCGCCTTTTATATTCCAGCAACTAAACGCTAACCACCAACCCAACACACTCCCAGCAGCCAACTTCCCCGCAACTGCCAGTCCTAACTCTTTCTCCACCAACGAACGCTGGCCCCCTTTTTATAACCCCTTCTTACATCACTTCCTGTCTCTCTGGTTTCTACTTCCTGTCCCCATGGGCTGGTTAATCCATGCACATCTCTATTATAAGAGAACCTCTAGGTCCATTAAATTAGAGAAAAGGAATAAAGGATTCCTTTTATACATAAATATACATACATATGCACGTCATTCAAACATTCAATCATATTCAGTTCTTTGTGACTTCATTGGGAGTTTTCTTGGTAAAGATATTGAAGTAGTTTGACATTTCCATCTCCAGATCATTTTACAGATGAGAAAACTGATACAAAGTTAAGTGACTTGCCCAGGGTCACAAAGCTAGTAAGTGACGGTGGTCAAATTTGAACTCAAGTCTTCCTGACTCCCGACCCAGAGTTCTATCTACTGTATCACTTAGCTGCACATGTGTACCTGTATACATTTTCAAACATACGTGTATATAAATATATAACTTGATTTGGTAGCAAGGAGGCACAATGAACAAAAACACCAGTCCTGGATTCGTCAGGAAGACTCGTCTTCCTGAGTTCAAATATAGCTTCACTTACTACCTCTATGACCCTGGGCAAGTCACTTACTGACCTCAGTTCCTCATCTATAAAAGAGATGGAGAAGGAAATGGCAAACCACTCTAGGATCTTTACCAAGAAAACCCCCAAAAGGGTCATGAACTGAATAACCACAAAATAGTTCAACATGTGTCTAAGAGATAGAGTTATGCCCAAATTCATAGTAATTCTGCATGAAGGATAGTCATGAATTGACCTGTGCATATGCCCCCAATTAAACAGCAAACTCTACCAATGGGCCAGGAGCGTAATTCTGGTTTAGCATAAAGAAAAATCTCTCTCTCTTTCCTGGCTTCTGTTAAAATCATTATCTGGGATAAGATGGATGCCACCTTGACTGACAGAGTGTTTTCACACCAGAGAGTTTCTGTTTCTCAGTTGAGAATTCAGAATGTTCCCAGGTGCTGTGAGCCAGGGGTGAAAGTCAGTTGGCTCCACCCTATTAATACTCCCTAAGAACTATAGTTGAGGTCTCAGAACTCAGAGCTGGGACTTGAGCAAATATCTTTGGATCAAGAACTGGGACAGAGGGAGGGTGAAGGGTGAAGGGTGGAAGAAGAAGAGGATAGGCCTGAACCTGTAACCTGTACTTGACTGAGAGAAAGCTAGTGATTCATCAATATTATTGGTAGTAGAGCTGAGAGAATACACAGATCATCAATCAGCATCTAAATAAATAGCCTTCTCTATTCTCTGGCTTGGCTGTGGCCAGGTCAGGTCAGAGTTAGTGAGAGGGTGAAGACCTCAAGCCTCTGCCAGCCTAGTAGTCTCCAGTCCTGATCAACGATTAGCTTAGTAGCCAAACAATAGCAATAGAGTTCCCAATCCCCAAACCTATTACCTTATTATCCTTTCCCCATCAATAGTTAATACAGTGATTAACAACAAGTACCTTCCTGAGTGGTTATTCTATCACAGCCCTTGGGAAGGGAGAATCAATACACAGTCAGATACCAATGTTTCCAAAGCCAATCAATAGCCTATTGACAATTAATCCAACCCCAGGTTGGGCCTAGAGAGGTTAACCATCTACCTAACCTCTCAAGAGGTCCCAACCTGGGCAACTGTTAGAAAGAAGTCACTGACAGGCTTAACCAACCAAGCCTGTCAGAGAGAGAGAAGAGGGATAGATCAAATCAATAGCTATTGTGAGAGGAGTGGGTGTTCCTCCTTTACCAACTATAACTAGCTTAGGCCTTGGGCTCTGATTCCTCCTTCATACATACTATCCCTAAGATCTACATACCAGCCATCCTCTAATATCTAGATTCTAGATATTCTAGATTTCTTCTTTTCCTCAAACAGAAAAACTACAAATCCTGGAGAGTTTGGGGGCTCTTTTTGCCAGCCCTCATCCCTGAAGGAGGTTGGCGAATGTATATATGTATATTCCTGTGTCCTCCTGCAATAAAGAAAATCATGAGATTTTGGAAAAGGAATTACATTCCTCTCCTGGGCTGAAATTCTTTGCAGTTCCCTTTCAAAGATCAGCATGGATAGGTCCCAAACCTGGAAATATACAAGAGCAGACACAAGCACTTTAAAATAACAAAGATGATTTTTTTCTGGTGTCATAGGCAACCAAGCTTTAATACTGTTGAAACTGAAATAAAAACAAATGCACATAGAAGAGTAGCTAGGTGGCTCAGTGGATAGAGAACCAGGTCTGGAGACAGGAGGCCCTGGATTCAGGCATTTCCTAGCTCTGTGACCCTGGGCAAGTCAATTAACCCCAACTGCCTACCCCTTAGCCCTCTTCTGCCTTGGAATCAATACTTACTATTCATTCTAGACAGAAGGTAAAGGTTTAAAAAAAATCCACACGGATAATACCTACAGTCGATTTGGCACTATATAGAGAACACCATCTGCAAAGATACTACAGTGACAACATGCTTGACTACATGTAGGATAAATAAGACGCATATTTTGGAAGTTCATGCATAGCCACAGTACACAGGGATCATCAAAAGCAATAAACGTGGCTAAAGTAACAGAGCCATTCCAGCTAGCTGCAGCAATCACACTGGAAATGGGCCTCTGTGTAAAAAAAATTAACCATGAAGCAGTAACACAAGACAACTAACAGGCATTGTGATGGCATGAAGATAACATAAAACAAAATCCAATAAATATAACGGGAAAAAAAAGAACCACATAGATCTGCAGTAATTTGTATGTAGAGCATCAGACACAGGCAATCACATACAAGGCAGTTTTCACATGAACATTTTCTAGCAACATAAACCTAGAAACGTGTAAATATGTCTTCAGGCTGACCTTTAGCATTATAACTGAACCCAGTGACTAGTCTAGTAGGCTGCCTGACATTCTTCTGTCACGACTGATGAGCTTGCCCCTCCTGAACTCAGGTTCTCCTGTAGGCTGAATGTCAGGATCATTGTAGACTTACATGTCTACACCTAGGCTGGAAGCTATGTCAGGTTGGGTCTCAGTGTATTCAAGCTCTGTAGCTTGAGTCTATACTCTAGGATTATCTGCAGTATCTGTCTCAGAATGGGGCAAGAAAGGAGTTGCCTAGGGGCATTTAGGTAGCTCAGTGGATAGAGCACCAGGTTTGCCAATCAAGAGGACCTGGGAGAGCGAAAGGAGCAGAACCAGGAGAACCTTATACACAGAGACCGATACATTGTGGCACAATCGAACATAATGGACTTCTCTACTAGCAGCAATGCAGTGACCCAAGACAACTCTGAGGGACTTGTGAGAAAGAAAACTATCCACATCCAGAGAAAGAACTGGGGGAGTAGAAATGCAGAATAAAAACAACTGCTTGATCACATGGGTCGAGAGGGGTATGATTGGGGATGTAGACACTAAGTGATCACCCTAATGCAAATATTAATAATATGGAAATAGGCATTGATCAATGACACAGGTAAAACCCAGTGGAATTACACGTTGGCTATGGGAGAGGGAGGGGAGAGAAAGAACATGAATCATGTAACCATGGAAAATTTTTCTTAATAAATAAATATAAAAAGAGGACCTGTGTTCAAATCTGGCATCAGATACTTCCTAACTGTGTGATCCTGGGGAAGTCACTTAACACCATTTGCCTAGCTCTTGCTCTTCTGTCTTAAGAGTTGAGTTAAAAAAAGAAAGGAAAAAAAAAAAAAAAAAGAATGAAGGGAAGGAGTTGCCTCTGAGTTTAGTTCTTCTGTCCGGTAATGCTGTCCAGGTTCCTTCCCTAGATGCATCACTTTCAGTACCCACACTTGAGTCTAAAAGTCTTTGTACTGAACTAGTGAATAATCTCATTTTCTCAGCCTTTTCTTAGCCATCCATTCTTTCCACCTGCTCTTTAGAATATCCAACTAAGTCTTCAATGGGCAGTAAGTGGTTGCAGAGAATCATTCCAATAGGGCACTCTCCATTCTCTAGGACTATTTTGCAAAAAGGCAAGATGCCAAGTCTCTGGGTTACTTTGTTTGGGGTAGTTTTCCATCAGTCAGCTAATTTAAGAGCCCCTTGAATGCCAAAGTTTCTCAATAGAACTCTACCTCTTTGTTGAAGGGCTTCACATTATATTCTGGCATCATAAGGATTTTGTGCTTCTGTCGCAGATCTTCTGCCAGCTCTAGGGTCCTTTCTTGACCCATATGTCCAAAATGATCCAGCAAGGCATTCGTGATGGCTCTTGAGCAGTGTGCTTGGGTAGCACCAGCTGCTTCCTGGTTCCCTCGTGGGATCTGTCACTGTCTGATAGAGCATCCACTGCACAGCTCTACGTTGCCTCAGAAAAGTGCCTGCTGCTGTTTAGAACTTCCCATGAGTGGCTTCATTACCTTTTTGGCTTGTGTTACTCCTCTTAGTCCTTCATCAGCCATCTGTTCTCACCCCCAGCCCTCCACAGAAAACTGCAGCAAGGAAGCCTGGCTCAGGGTCAGACTAACATGGGCACTTGGCGCGCTGTCTGGTGGCAGTCCCAAGCTCTAGTCTAGACTGTACGTCCACCCAGTTGTGGTGCAGTACCTCAAGCATCACAGATCGCTCTCCCGTCTCTCCTGATGCTCATCTTTGTGAGGAGCATCGAGAGGTGGCTTCTAGCCCCAGCCCTCTTCTTTCCCCCCTGCCAGGAATGAAAAAGGCTCCAGCTTGGAAAAAGGTTGTGGTGAGAAGCTAGAAATGTCTTCTGCCTCCCTTTGAGCCACGCAACAAGTCTTGCCTCATGTGGGTATCATTATACATGTGGAAGCCTCTTCTATCTAACTGTCCATCCATCTGTCCACACAGACAAACACACACACGCACAGGGCAGCTAGAGGGTGCAGGAGAAGCCGGATGGTGCAGTGAATGCGGATCACAGCATACCATCTCTCACACTGGTGTATTTAGGGTTTAATCTGGGGATTTGGGTTTTGTAGAAGTGTGCTCTTACACCAGTGACCAATATGGAACTCTGTTCTGCAGGATACATATGGCCCAGATCAAATTGCTAACCATCTCCAAGTGTGGGGAGGGAAGGGAGAGAGGGAAAAGTTTGCATCTTATAAATTTGGGAAATGGATGTTGAAAATTATTATTACACGTAGTTGGGAAAATAAAACATCTTTGTTACTTCGTTTGGGTTAGCTTTCCATCGGTCAGCTAATTTGAGAGCCCCTTGAATGCCAAACATATCCCCAGAAGTCCATCCCACATGTTGGGGCCTTCCTTTAGCTTTCTCTACAAGGGTACCATTGTTGCATACTGGCTGTCCATTTCTTTTCCCTCAATTGATACATGACAGCCCCACCTTCATTTTTAGTCAAGGAATAAAGAAATGAATATACAGTTTCTCCACCAAAGCTCTAACTTCCTAAAATAATGGTATGTGAAATGTTAGGAGGTGGTGAGAAGCTAGTGTAATGCAAGGTGGCTAACAGAAACTTTTTGCTTCTGCAGTTTCTAACGGTCACAAAACGTCAGTTAAACATCTTAGAATGTTCAGAAAGTCAGTTAGAACTTAAAGCAATAAATAGAGGTGAAGTTCCAACTGACAGGGCTTTTGCCTTCTGGCTTTCGCCATGGCCGGAGGCTTTTGCTTTGGCTTTTCGGCTTTGGCCTAATTGCTTCGGCCTTGGCTTGTGCTTATTTTGTTTAGGGGAAATTTGGACCTATCTCATTTCTCTGGACCTCTCCCTGATCTCCCATTTCCATCCCTCCCCTTCCCTGATTTCCTTTGGGTTCTGGTTGGAAGGGAAGGCTTGGTGATTGAATCTAGTGGGTTTTAGTTTCTTTAGATAATTGGAGTATCCTCAAATAAGTTATCCCTAGGTTTGATAAAGACTTTACTTGAAAGGCAGTCAAAGCTTCCTGACTGGGAGAGCCGGACTCTCTCTGTCTAAACCTCTCGTCGACCCATCCCCCACCCTCACCCCTCTCCCTAGCAGCAGTTAGAAAATCCTGAACCCCCTCCCCTTCTGACTGACCCTGGTATTAATAAATCCCCTTGTTGCCTATTCAAACCCTATGGTGAGTCATTGTGTCGAAAATTAAGATAAGGGCCAAAAGAAAAGAATAATTTTCCTTTATTTCTTGAGACAACTGGGGCATCCATCTTGACAGGAAGTACCTCCCCGAGACTTCCTCCAGCTATCAGTTTGACTGGCAGGGAGGGGCCCTCACGACTCCTCCCTCTAGAGACTGGAGAAACTAACAAGAGAAACCCTCCAGTCAAATTTAAACATTTCTTACTGGCCCTAATTTCCTTCCGGTATCCTCTGTCTCAAGCCTCTGGGAATAAACCTGTTTGAGCTGCCTCTCCTACATACCCCATTTCCCTTATCTCCTATATACCTTACCTTACCTTCTTTCCTCCCCAAATCAACTTGTAATCCCTTATTCCCCTTTATCCTTCCTCACACCTACTCTACTCAGCTTATTTACTTTCTTTTTTATAACACTAGCCAGAAAGAAACATGTTCTTTCTAGAATTTTCAAACCCAAATTGACCTTAGAGAGTTGCCGAGAGCAGTCCAAGAGGAGTGTGCTGGTGTCAACTCAAAGGATCTTTGGAGAGCCGCTCTAAGATTTTCTTTCTGAACATTTATACCTCAGAAATAGTCAAATGTTACCAAGTGCCACTTTGTTGATGGCTTTGTTGATTATCTAGATCAGTGATTCCCAAAGTGGATGCTACAACCCCCTGGTGGGTGCTGCAGCGATCCAGCGGGGCAGTGATAGCCACAGGTGCATTTATCTTTCCTATTAATTGCTATTAAAATTTTAAAAAAAATTAATTTCCAGGTGACTAAGTAATATTTTTTCTGGAAAGGGGACGGTAGGCCAAAAAAGTTTGGGAACCACTGGTCTAGACTCTAGACTTAAGAAAGTGATGAAAAAAAGAGATTAAATTCAAAAGTGTGCCCATCATACATTGTTTTGGAGAGCCTATTGGTAAATGTTTGCCCTGGATCCAACCTATGATTTTACAGATGAGGAAACCAAGGCCCCGGAAGTCTTAGAGATTTCCCCCAAACAAAACAGACTACAAACCCAAGCCTCCTGACTCCCTGTCCATGCTTTTTCAAATATATATATATATATATATATATCATGGCTTGTTTGATTCCACTCTCACTTCAAAAAAAAAAAAGTCTCTGGAATAAGAAAGGAGCCAGTTCTTGATTCTGATCTATTTTAGGATTGCAGCCTTCTCTGTACTGACTACCAGTTTATTTGCAATGGAGAAGGAACTCTGGGAAAGGGAAGGAAAGAAATTATCCTTGGGGGAAACACCTGCTTGGAGGATTAAAAGACACAAGTGTTTGTTTTTCTTGTACATTTTTCAACTAAGAAACAGAGAAGTCACCTCTCCCTAAGGTGATCTTCTGAGAATTGGTCTTGGTCATCTCCCAGGCAGCTCTGGGCATTGGCCCGAGATCAGAATTCAAAACACAACTTTAAAAAAATAATAATTTTGTAAATGTTTTCTCTCTATCTCCTCCCCCTCCTCCACCCAGTACACAAACACACACCTTCCTGGAAGCCGAATGGGACATTCCAAAGAAAGTTGTTTTCTTTATTCCCCTTTCTATCTCAAGAACTCAGCTTGGAGGGAGAATGATCTGCAACTCTCCTAGCCATGGCCACCCAGTGAAAGAATGGATTTTGACAGCAGAGAGCTCAAAAAAAAAAAAAAAAGCCAGCCCATGGAGCCACAAGTAATGATTCAAACGTAATGATTCAAACCTGTGTCATAACGGAGAGATAGCCATATAAGAATTAACTTGGGAACAACTCCCAGAGTCTGAGTCTAAAGGCTTGGGAGTTCAACCTTCACTGTATTTTTTAGCTACAGTTGTTTCTGGGATTTTGTACAAAAAGGTTTCCTGTGTTGGTGGATTCAAAATGGCTTCACTTGCCCTCAGAAAATAGATCAACCCAACAAAGGCTACCTGGCTCAGGGATCAGAATGAAGATAGAGAATGAAGAAAAATTAAAAATAATTTCATTAAATATTAATTTAAATATACATGAATATCATTAATAATGTCATTTTAAAAATTCTACTGCCGTGTCCCAATGTCTCTTCTCCCCACACCTCTCTCTTTGACAAATATTGACACTATCTTTGTAATCTTGGCAAAATCCCTTACATGCTTGGACCTCCCTTTTTCTCATTGTCAAATGAAAATGTTAGACTAAATGGCCTCTGAGGTCATTCCCAGTTCTAGTTTAATGAGCCTACAAGCATAGGTTGGTTTGTTTTTTCAGGATTCCTGTGATTTATTAATTTCATATTTCATGATACTGTGATGGAGTCGCCTCTACCAATGCTAAACTAACCTGTACGTACTCTGCAACATATAATATTAAAGAGTTTCCTAGGACCCAGAGAATTTAAGGGACTTGCCCAGGGTCACACAGTCAGTCAAGATATGCCTTAGGATTTGAACCTTGGTCTTCCTAACTCCAAATGCCATATATGATCTACTCTTCTATATCCTCCAATTGGAAAAGAGGCTTTTTTTTAAACCCTTACCTTCTGGCTTGGAGTCAATACTGTGTATTGGCTCCAAGGAAGAAGAGTGTAAGGGTAGGCAATGAGGGTCAAGTGACTTGCCCAGGGTCACATAGCTGGGAAGTGTCTGAGGTCAGATTTGAACCCAGGACCTCTCATCTCTAGGCCTGGCTCTCAATCCACTGAGTTACCCAGCTGCCCCCAAAAGAGGCTTTTTAAGAGCAGAGACACTCATATTTTTTATCTCCTGTGTTTAGTACAGTGCTCAGCATAGAATAAGCACTTAATAATTCCATTCATTTCTTTTTCCTTCTCAAGATTCTTTCCCTATAGCAAATAAATCAGAAGTCACTACTGTAGTCAGTGCACAAGTTCCAATAGATATTCCAGGTCTTTTGTGATCTTCCATTTTGACCTCTTAAGTCTCAACCTCTGTCTGCCTGAGTTTCCTCAGTTATAAGATGGATAATAACAGCATCTCCCTACCTCCTAGGGTTGTTGTGAAGATCAGATAAGTTAATATTGGTAAAGCGCTTAACACAGTCTCTACCATTTAGTGAGTGCTTAATAAAGTGTTTCTTTCCCCAAAAAACATTATCAAGATTTGGGGGTTTTTTTTCCCACTCAAGATCCATTCATCTCTGATATTCAATAATTCTAGAAGCAAGGCACTCTGAGGGAGAGACAGGACGCAGCAGACGGCAAAAGTGAGTCAAACCACTGGTACTAGCCTTTACCATAACCTCACAGCAAACCTGATGGAGAGAGCCTGGAGACCAAGAGCCCTGAGAAGAGCATTGCTCCACTCCTGGAACAGATGACCATCCCGATTTCCAAATCAGCCCTCAGAGCCATTATCCAGGGGCTCACCATCCATGCCAAAGCCATGAAACACCAGAAGAGAAAGTTTTCACCATTAAAGTCATTGGTACCATCAAATGGTTGAACATTAGAAATGGCTAGTGAAACAAGGATGCCCATTATTGCCAAAATTATTTAATATTGTATTAGAAATGCTAGCAATAATAGAAGAAAAAGAAATTGAATGAATCAAAATAGGCAAAGCGTTTGCAGATGATATGATGGGATATATAGAAAAATCTAGATATTCAACTAAAAATTAGTTGAAGCTATCAATAATTTTAGCAAAGTAGCAAGATACAAAATAAATCCACATAAATCATTAGCATTTTTATATTAACAAAAAGTTCTACAAGAAGAAATAGTAAGAGACAACCCATTTAAAATAACTAAAAATACAATAAAATACCTAGAAGTATACCTGCCATAACAAATCCAAAATCTACATGACTATAATTATAAAGCATTTTATGCAAATAAATTCAAAATTAAAGAAATATTAATTATTCTTTGGAGGACAGAGCCAATATAAAAAATTTTAAACCCTTATCTTCCATCTTAGAATCAATATGGTGTATTGGTTCCAAGACAGAAGAGCAGTAAGAGTTAGACAATGGAGATTAAGGACTTGCCCAGGAAGTGTATAACTAGGAAGTGTCTGAGGCCAAACTTGAACCCAAGACCTCCATTCTCTAGGCCTGGCTCTCAATCTTAGCGGCCCCCACCCCATCAATGTAATTAAAATGACAATCCTACCTAAATTGATCTACTTATACAATGCCATTCCAATTAAATCACAAAATAATTATTTTATTGAACTAGAAAAATAACAAAATTCACTTGGAAAAACAAAAAGTCAAGAATATCAAAGAAATTAAGAAAAAATATAAAGGAAGAAATTCAAGAAGTATCAGATTTTAAATAACATTTTAAAGCAGTGATCATGAAATAGCAAAGTAGATCGGTGGAACAGGACATACAATAAGCACATACAATAAGGACATACAATAAGATTATAGTAACCCTGTGTTTGACAAAACTAAAGATCTAAGTTTGGGGGATAAGAATTCATTATTGGGTAAAAATTGTTGGGAAAACTGAAAAGGAATATGCAGAAACTAGATATACCAATATCTTAAACAATTTACCAAGATCAGATCAAAATGGATTCATGACCTAAGCATAAAAGGAGATATCAACAAAATAGAACAAGGAACATATTATCTATTGGATTTATGAAAGGTCCTCATCCTTCTGACCCAGTTTTATTTCCTTCTGGATTTCTCTACCTTCTAAAAAAATAATACTCAATGAATTGATCATGGATATAAACTGATTAGACACTCTGCTTGCTGTGCTTATAAAGTATCTTCAGTTTGTATAAGTGAAGTGAAGCTCATAAGTGAACTTCTCTTCAGAGCCAGGTGCAAGGACACTAAGGAAATTCTTCTTATACAAAAATAAACTATTTATTGAGAATATAGTGAACTTCTCTTCAGAGCCAGGTGCAAGGACACTAAGGAAATTCTTCTTATACAAAAATAAACTATTTATTGAGAATATAAGGATATAGAAGGATATAAAAGGATTTCTAACTCAAAGGAATTCTAACTCCACTCAAAATAAAACTCCCCGGTTCTGCAAGGTTCTGCAAGGCATCGCTTCTCCTATTTCCATAGGTTACACTGATCCTTCCTGATCTGACTAATTGTTACGATTAAAAATGATAAAGACTGATATAATAATATAAATTAGTATTTTAATTAAAGCCATGCTGATAGGGATAAAATCATTAGGCCACGCGCCTGCAAGAATTCACATTGCCTCAGCCATTTTACCTTTCGTATCTTCCCGCGCCTCCTAGCTAAGAGAGCCACTTCCTCCTCACCCAGGTGATTTAACCCCTCTCTTACATCATCATACTTCCTGTTTGCCATGAGGAATCATGGGAAATGTAGTTTCAAAGTCTCTCACATGTCCATAGGAAATATATAACATACTTTTAAATGGCATCTCCCAAATTCCAATTATACACTAACCCAAAATTTCCATTTTCTACAATAAGCACTATTATCCTAATGAGAAGTATATAAT
This sequence comes from Gracilinanus agilis, assembly GCF_016433145.1. Taxonomy (NCBI): domain Eukaryota; kingdom Metazoa; phylum Chordata; class Mammalia; order Didelphimorphia; family Didelphidae; genus Gracilinanus; species Gracilinanus agilis. Next base: position 151,772,031 of record NC_058134.1, read on the forward strand.
TCTTAACTTTGTCTCCAAGTTATAAAAAATAATGGCCAGCTGGTTGAGCCTCAGCAAGAACCAAGTTAGGACTCTGAGCCTTAGCAGACAGAGTCCAAACCAAAGACCAGGTTTTTCTTTGGTCTTCTCAGGGATAAAACAATCTATGAAGGGGGCAGCTGGGTAGCTCAGTGGATTGAGAGCCAGGCCTAGAGACCGGAGGTCCTAGGTTCAAATCTGGCCTCAGACACGTCCCAGCTGTGTGACCCTGGGCAAGTCACTTGATCCCCATTGCCTACCCTTACCACTCTTCCACCTAGGAGCCAATACACAGAAGTTAAGGATTTAAAATAAAAAAAAAAATCTATGAAACAGCAATAGACAGTCACTAGTGTTTCCCAAGTTGGAAAAGGAAATCACTTAGCTCCTTCAGATTTTTCCCTTCTTTCCTTCTACTTTCAGACAGTGAGAAGAAAGAAAAATGATTCCTTCTCCCAGCACTCAGAGAGCAACTGCCACTCCAAGAGAGCAACTGCCAATCCTCTCCAAGCAACTGCCACAGAAAAACCATTACACCTCCCCCATACACTGTCAACATTTGAAAATGACTCTCTGTCTCAGATCTGTTTCAAACTCAAATTCTTTCTCAAGCCAGCTTCTCCACTTCTTACCTCTAAACTAATGTAACAAGACTTAATTTCTAATATCATCCTTATACTTCTCACAAGCCCCTTTATCCCAATGTGGATACTTTTTCTCTCACCTGAGCACCCTTTCTCCCAGCTCCCCTTGATGTGTTTTTCCTCCCTTTAAAATGTGAACTCCCTGAGGATGTAAACTGTGTTATTTACTTGTTTTTATATCCTTAATACTTGGCATGGTGCCTGTTGTTTCAGTCTTGTTGGGACCCACTTAGGGTTTTCTTGGCAAAGATTCTGAAGTGGTTTGCCATTTCCTTCTACAGCTCATTTTACAGAAAAAGGAAACTGAAGCAACTAAGATTCAGTGGTTTGCCTGAGGTTACATAACCAGTAAATATCTGTGGTTCAATTTAAATCCATGATGATGAGTCTTCCTGATTCCAAGTGAGAAAATGAAAGTGGTATGGGACTCTGGATTTCCTTTGGACACCTTAAACTCTAGAAGTGTTTTGAGTCAAACAAAGAGCAGGAAAATTCCTTTCCTTCCTTGCATTCTTGTAATGCTGAGGAAAAGGTGACTCTGGGCATCAGAGACTCAGAATAAGGAAAGACCTGTGAGAGAAATATTCTGCTTGGATTCTCCCCTAGATTTTGAGATGGATACAAATACACATCTTCTGGTTATACTCTGATACCATCAAGTTATATCTAGGACATCTACTTGTCCCATAAACTATTCCCAGTCACCCTTCATGTCTTTGGGACACAAAATATCACTCTAGCCAAATAACAAATAACAAACATACCCTTCTTCTGCCTAACCTCATTGCATCATCTTTTTTCTAGTTGGTAGCCCATGTCATCTAAAAGGTATAAAAGACCCAGGATACATCTCCTCTAGGAGGCAGTGCTCTACTTGCACTGTCATCCCAGCCATTTCAACATGAATTCCAAATTAATAAATTTCTCTTTTATTTCTAAGCTAAGTTTTGGAGTCTTGCATTCTTGCAAAAGGTACCTGTCATGAACCTGTGATTCACCTCAATTTCCCCCACAACAAAAGGAATACCCACTCTAATAATTGGTTGGATTTGCTCAAACCCCCATTTTCCCAGGGGTCTCTGAGACATAACAGTTATCCTTTGGGACTATAAACTAAGCTTGAGAAACAGGGACCTACCAACTGAACCCTGCCCTAACTGCCAAAGATTTCCAGATAAGATAACTGTTATCAACTATCTCCTAGAGACCCCAAAAGTCACTTCATGGAGTTATGGTCAAGAATTTGCTGTTCCACTCTTTCCCTCAAGCTACATTCTATTTTTTTTCCTTCTTCCTCTTTATCTTTCAAACAATAAAAGCTGACTAATTTCTGTATCTAAAGGGCTCCTCTCCTTAGCAGAGGGGTTCCCACATGCATGTTCCTTCTGCTGAGAAGAATATATTACCCTTTGCTTCTTCCTCAGTTTCTAGGATCTTTCATTCAATTCTGGTCCAGTGGAGTCAGGCGCGTGGTCAGTTTATCTCTATCAGCATGGCTTTTATTAAAATACTATTCTCGGGGCAGCTGGGTAGCTCAGTGGAGTGAGAGTCAGGCCTAGAGACAGGAGGTCCTAGGTTCAAACCCGGCCTCAGCCACTTCCCAGCTGTGTGACCCTGGGCAAGTCACTTGACCCCCATTGCCCACCCTTACCAATCTTCCACCTATGAGACAATACACCGAAGTACAAGGGTTTAAAAAAAAATACTATTCTCCCTTTTGATCTCGACCATCATCATTTTTAATCATAACATTAGGAAAATAGTGGTTTGACACAAGGCTACTGTTCTATCCACTGTACCACTTAGCTGTCCAACAGTGCCTAGAATATTATAACTGCTAAATAAATGTTTTTATCTAATATCCTATATCTCTCAAATCGATCTGTCATTCAATAGCACAATTAAAGCAAAGGCTGAGGTGGTATGGGAAGAATGGTGTCTACAAAACATTCTCCTTTATAAATCTAGGAAACATTTACCTACAAACTCACATAGCATACAAAGGAAGAACAGGCACAAACAGGAGACTGATATTTCGGCACACATATGAGGGAAATATGTGGTAAAGGCTACTCAGTTCTCCAGTACCCCAGAACCCTCAAGCCCTTTTTCTTCTCTGGGTGTCCGAAGGCTGCTCTATTCTTGGTGAGGCAACTCTCCTGGAGAGGTCACTCAGTTCTTCCTGGCTTCTGGCTTTGCCCCTCACCATAGCAAGCTCTAATTCATTCTGTCATGTAACCATAGTTGTCTCTCCTTCCAGAGATCATGTTGCCCTTCTTGGTTATAGGGTCTCCAAAGAGAGGGCAGACGTCTCTGCTCCCTGCTGAATACATCTTAACTGAGCCTCAGGTCTCTCAGATTGAACTGCTGTCTGCCAGATATGTTGTCTCCTACCCACAGAAAGGCATGACCTTCAGATGGGGAGACTTCTACCCTTCCCTACTGGTCTCTGCCAGAGGTTCAGGAGTCATCTCTACAAAGCAGCTCCCTCTCTCCAGGAGCTGGACTTTCTTCAAGGCTTAGCAGGCTGAAAGACTCCAAAGAGTGTGAACAGTCTTTTCCCAGACAAAAGCGGCCCTTCCAATTCAATCAGGCACTACTTCTATACTTCTTGTAGAGTAATGGGATATAGATAAATAAACAGAGCATTTATTAGACACTTATGTGCCAGGCACTATGCTAAACTCAGTAGACACATCTTTGCATAGAGGCAGCTAGGTGGTGAAACATTAGACCTGGTGTCAGGAAGGTCTGAGTTCAAATCTCACCTCAGGCACCTATCAGTTATCTGTGACCCTGGACAAGTTATTTAACCTCTATCTATAAAAAGGAGATGATAATAATAGCATCTACCTCCCTGGGTTGTTATAGTGATAAAGTGAGGTAATGTTTATAAAACATTTTGCAAACCTTAGAGAAAGCTATAAAATACTAGCTATTATTGTTCCTTTGTTAGTATAATATCGGATCACTTCTACTACATGCACTTTTCTGTAATAATATCAGCTACAGAGTGGAGAGGGATAGAGAACCAAATGCCTCCTTTCATTAGATTCATACATACATATACAGGGTGTCCCAACAGCCTTAGTATAGTTTTAAGCCTTAAATTTTAGCTTAAAATTGCACTAAGACTTTTGGGCCATGTTATGAATAAAAATTAGCCTTTGGAAACTTTATATTAAATTTATAAGTATTAGTAAAGATTAAGAAAGAGAGAAATAAGGTTTCTAGCCTTTCTAACTTAAAATAAATCCTCAGTGAAGTTAATTCTGCTCCATCAGGTCCTAGATTCCAGCCGGGCTTGGTCCCTGCCATGCTTGTTAGAGATGGTTACATAGAGAAGCCCGCCCAATGGCTGAGCTTTCACAAGCCCAAAGGGAATTACTAAGACCTCCCACAAGCTTCATGAGCTGGCTTTTCCAGCTCAATCTAAGCCTTCCCCCATCCCTCAATTGGCCAAAGGTTTCCCTTCTTTACCCAAATGTCACATCCCCTAATTTCCATGACTTCCCTAAATCTGGAACCTCACCTGCCAGGCTAGCAGATTAACACACATGAATTTGTGACTCTTCTGGCTCCTTATTGTGGTGAGTCTTCCAGGATTGGACTGGGTTGGAGGTCCCTCAAATATTTAATTCACACAGTCATCACATGTGTGTATATGTAGATATGTGTAGATATGCATATATATGATATAAATTATGCAGGTATATGCATACAGAAATTTATAATTTATTGCTCAATTCATTTGTGTCTCTTGTATGCATTTGTTTTCTTCTGTACTATACCTACTGGATGTCTTCACCTGGGATAGCTCAGGAATGCTCCCTGCTCTCTCCTAAAAACCTCCCTCTTCTCCTAACTTCCTTGTTGCTAAGTCTGCGTTCTCTCACTCACCCAGGCTCAAAACTTTGGTGTCATTTTCAGTGTCAAATCCTTCACCTATCACAATCAGTTGCTCAGTTCTTATCTAAAATAGCTCTGTTCTTACCTATTTTCTGTTCCACTGTCCACCAGGTCTCATTTTCTCTCACCTGTACAGTCTCTTGGATAGGTCCATCTGCCTAGGGTGGGGGTGGGTGGGTAGGGAAGAACAGAAGGACAGGAAGGGTTCAGTGAGGGAAAAGTAGAAAAGTTCAGAGAATCAAGAGAGAAGGGAGCTGATGGATAGCCTGGGCACTTCAGAAAATGGCGACTTCTTTGGCATGTTTCTCATTAAGGTTTATAATTATATCCCTCCATCCAGCCTCTGATAGATTGATGATAGACAGGCAGAACATTTAATACAAGCAAACAGTCTTTACCCTCAAGGACCTTATATTCTAATGAAGAATACCTTAAAAGAGAGAGGAAAATTGAGGAGAGGCATAAAGGGTTCAGTGGGGAGGAGATAGAAAAAGTCCAAAAAGTTGATCCAAGTGAGCACGAAGGAGTCTAAGCACTTTGTGAAATGGTGATTTCTTGTGTATATTTCTCAGCCTGATTTGTAATATTTATTTGTGAAAATATTTCATTCCCTTATTCCAATCCCATCTGTCATGTACTTCCTGTGTGATATTGAGCAGATAATTTAACTTCCTTAGGTCTCAGTTTCCTCTTACAGTAAGAGAATTGAACTAAACGACCATCAGGATCTCTTCCAGCTCTAGATCAATGGGTCTATGACTATTATTTTTTCATCTTTCTCGCCTTACTCATGATAGACAAGTAATGAGTTTTTTTATGTGTGTGCAAGCAAATGGATGAGATACATTTTGTGTCTTTCCATACCAACCCGTCACCACCAATAACTGATAACATTTTTATGTATATGTTTATCTTGCATTGTTTGGCTTTTGCAAATATTAAAACAGTTTAGGACTAGATTGGATTTTGATTTTCAGATTCATTTTCATCAAGTTTATAATGTAGTTTTGATATGGGAGTGGAGAACCCCTGGGTTCAGGAAGGATACCTTTCTCAAGAATGAGAGGATTTCGAAACTTAGCTTAAAAGTAAAAAAGAGAAATTTATTAATTACATAGAATTATTAGCCAGCAAGACAGCATGAGTAGAACAACCCTGGGGGGTTGCTCCCAAGACACCACAGAGCAGCATGAGTGGAACAACTGTAGGAGTTACTCCCCGAATGCTTTGGTTCAGGGGTTTTTATATTCTTTACAATAGTGAGTACCTGAGGTTATGTAATGGTGTGGACTCTAGAGTCCTAAGCACTTAGGTATTCAGTGGGGTGAGAGGTCTGCCTGAGACTCTCAGGGCTTAGACTATCAAGGTGTGGCCTGGAGGTGTATCTCTGTCCATCTCAACCTAAAGGTCTATCCAAGGATAATAGTCTTATAGGAGCTATCAGACGGTAGGACCAAAGGGGAAGGGAATTTCCCTGTCTAATACAGTGCCCATGCCATCTCTGGACTATGCCCATATTAGTTTGACTTCCCGGCTGACTGAACGCTATTTAGTCCTTTTTAGTCTAATCCAAGAGATTCATGTATTGTGTCTGATTCTTCTGAATGCATATTCTTGAGTATTATATACATTGTGTTGCCTCCCTTTCTTCTCTTTCCTCTGAATAGCTAAATCATTCTGTGTAGGTTAACCACAATTCAATAATGAAACCGAGTGTGTCAGACTCATAAAATCATTCCTTGCCTCTCCCTGATAATGGAGGGACAAGAAGAACTAGAAGAATGAAGACTGAAAGTAATTAAAAATCTTCTCATCCCTGACAAAGAAATCTGTTTGGAATTTCATTTCTACTTCCTGTCTTTGCCCTGCCCTTCCCTTCAGGGATTTTGATATCATTAGATAATCCACCAACTGAATAATTTAGACTCTTCACAATTAAAATGACTATCTTTCAAAAGTACCTTAAAACCATTAATTAATCAGTATAATAATAATCTCATAAGAACTTCCCTGTGAGAAATACTGATATCATAGCATTGATACCACCTGGCTGTTCAGTCTTGACCATGTTTAAAAGTCTGTTCCTCTCTTGGAAGTTTTCCATCCTCTCTGGAATCAAAAGTTTGTGAGTAGAGCCTAAATTAAAAATCAAGTTAGGCACTACTGAAGAAAAATGAAGGAAATTGAAAATTACTCATTTATTCATTCATTCTTCTTCCTATGACTCAACTACACTTCAGAAGATTTCTACTTGCATCTGTCTCCAATGGAGCATTCTCATCCTCATTTCCTCTCTCCATCTCACCTTCTTTTCCTCCCTCCATATTTCTAGAGGCTTTACCTTTTTTGGTCAGAGTGAGAGACTGGAATAAAATAAATTCTTAGTAAAATATACTCATAATAGTCAACAAAATGAGTGTAAAACCTTAAGGCAGTAGATGTAAACTACTATTATTATTAAAAGACATATTTTATAATACTTCCAGCATTTGGGAACTATCCTGTATTGTACATCTTTTCAAGTTCCTGAAAATCAATGTTCAAAATACTTTATAAATGAATCATCTGGTCTTCAAACCAAAGTATTTTATCCCCAAAACTTCATATAAATTAACTTTAAGCTTAATTTTTTCCAGAGTAACTTAAGCATGTGTCAACGTGGAATCTAGAGACCCCAAACTTGTGGCCTGGTGGGATCTAATGAACCCCAAGTTTTAGGATCAGCTTGTAAATTGGAGACCCCAAAGCTTGTATTTGTTCCTGGTTCCCTGAGAATCCACCCTGAAGGGAATCTCAGGCTAGCAGTTTCAGACTGAATAATGGACCCTTCTTTTGTCTTAGGTAGTCTTCCCCATTGTATCAGAGACCCTTTCCTAGGAAGACACACCTGGGCAGGGACCATCCTTTAGTATCCATTGTAAGTAACCTCTTCCCTGCCACCTCAGCCTTTGGCTAGGATTCCTTTCCCAAGCTTGATTGTATCCTATCAGTATGGTCACATCAATCATCTTTCCCAGCCCCTGGATATTCCCAAATGGTATAGAGGTTCCCCAATTTCTTTTGTCCCTCAGAGTCATCATCTAGCGCGGTGGCACTCCCTGGGGTCAGGGCCCAGAGCATTCGGAGTTCAATCCTCGGGCTCTGCATGGGTGTGTAGCTTGCAGCTCTGTGTAGGGGCCTACTCAGCCCTGTTATCTGTCCTTAGTTAAAGAGTGGCTTTTCTAACTATTTAATAGTTCTGTGTTTTTTCTAAGTCAACACATTCTTAATGAAAACTCTATTTACAAATATAAATTGACTTTATTTTGTAATAAGTAGATAATGTGGCTGATAACAGGGGAGCTGGTGGTACAAGTGTGTCACCTGGGCCTGAGAGCCGGCAACTTCAGTAGCAGGTGATTAGAGACTGTCAGGGATGTGTAGCCTGAGCTGTGATGCCCAGTCAGTCTCCCTGCTACCTATAGGCTCCTTTAAGGTGGAGAGTGAGGGCCCCCTCCCCTCCCCCCACCTCTCACTGGAGTGAAAGCAGAACTCAACAGGAAGTGAAGCTCACACACTTCCTGAATAAAATGGATGCTTGCCTAGTACTTTCTTTAGAGTCAAGTGGTTGCTATTCTCCCCTCTCCTCAGCCCCTTAGCCCAAGATGATGTTAAAATAACTACAGAAGTTAACAGTTTCAGGCTAAGGGTTTATTTTAACATGGAAGGGAAAACTGAGGCAAGAGGGTTTAGGGCTCTTGAGAGACTGTTGCTGGGGTGACTGGCAAGTGTTGGCTATGGACCTAGAAGGTAAGGCCAGGCTGAGGGAACCAGCCCTCAGCCAGAGATAGTTTAACACTGCCCTGATGTTTCTTGGTCCACCAGTTGGACAGATATAGGTTTGATGAATTGGTTTGGGGGTGTCCCTGTTGCTAGGCTGCCCTAATCTAAATCCTGCCCACAATCCATAACCCAAACCTCCCTTCAACCTCCCAGGGTCCCTAAGGGGAAGTCAGGGGTAGCTGGGTGTCTGGGTGAGGTCAAGGAAATCAGAACCCCCAGGTTGGTTCTACAGGGGTTTTTATAGTCCCAGCTCAAACTGTCAGCTCCTGGGACTAGCACCTGCTGGGCCAGAGTTCCATTCTCCTAACTGACAGGATTGCCTAGGATAATTTTGCAAATGCAAGAGATCTTGCATAAATCCTGCATTACAATTTGTACTTTATATCAATTCCAAATGCCTCACCTAAGTGATCTATGACATAAAAAGAAATTTAAATTTTACTAATCAGGGAGGCAAATTCTTTCCTCTCCTCTTTTTCTAGGGGCTTAATGAAGCAGCCCCCCAGGTAATTTGCATGACCTAGCTCAAATGATTATTGTTTGTCCTTCATTTTTGGAAAAGAACCAATGATATATCCCAGAGGATGGCATCAATGAAATGGAATATTAGTGGAAAACAAGCAGATATCCTCCAGATACAGTAAGAGATGCCAACATGGGGGCAATGAAGAAATGCCCAGGTGCTATGGGAGGAAAGAGAAATGGAATTGGTTCATTCCGACTCTGTTAGGAGTGGAGGTGGGGTGGGAGGAGAAAAGAAGAATAAAATCACAATAATAATATACACAGTTGAGCAGGATGAGTAAAAGGCAATTCTCAGCGCCACTGAAAAGGCCCTTTGTTTGCTGAATGGAATTGTGGGACCAGGTGGAAAAGAACAGAAGGAATAAATAGCCTGGAGTCATTCTGGCCCTGGGGATGAAATGGCTGTGAAAGGAAAGTAACACTACAAACTGGGATTCTAGGTAATTCCTTCATGGTTAAACTGTTGGAGAGCTGGCACCAGTTCCTAGGAAGAAGAAGTAATTGCCAGCCCGCATCTGTAGAAAGAGAGCCAAACAGCAGGGTGCAAAGGTGGGGAGGAACCACCAGAGGAAGGTAGAGCATCTGTGTACTAAAAGCCAAACAGAAGGAAGCTCAAGGCACATCCCTGTCTGGGCTCAGGTGCAAATCCTTTCAGTGTCCTTAACTATTTAAATATAATCTCTTGTATATTTGATGCCTTCTGAGCTAGTGTGCAGAAGAGAGCTGGTGCTACTACTAGGGAATGCCAAACATTGGATAAAGAAGCAAAAGCAGTTGAGAGGTCCCCAGAAGGTAGGTACCCATGCTCACTGGGTCAGGAGGAAGCCAAAATTGTAGACTATGAAACTGGTTATTGTCAACCTCTGTGCTATATTCGTAAAAGGTGGTATTCTGGTTTCCAGAATGAGTGTCAACCTCACCCTCTCCTTAAGTGTGCATGAGAATGAATATGAACAGGTAAGACGTAGAGATGAAGTGGGGAGTAAAAAATATATGTTTATGCTATCTTCCCACCCAAGTCACTGTTATCCTTCCAAGATTCCCTCAACAATCATGTTGGGCTATCATAGGATTTAGAGCCAGAAGGGACTCCAGAGATCTTCTTTACGTAACTGGTAAGAAATCAAATTGGTTAACTGACTTGGCCAAAGTCACATAGTACTCAATGGAGTCAGGATTCCAACCTATATCTCTTCACTCTAGCTCATTCTTAACTCCTAAAGCATCCACTTCTCCTGACTGCCTACTGGAGAAAGGAGAATATTTCAGTCTTTTTTCAGTTGTGTCTAACTCTTCACCTCTTCACTTGAGGTTTTCTTGGGCAAGGATAATGGAGTGATTTGCCATTCCTTCTCCAGCTTATTTTACAGATGAGGAAACTGAATCATACAGGGTTAAGTAACTAACCCATGCCATTAATTGGAGCCAAGTGATGTGAGCAATATATTCATTAGAAATTGGATAGTCTCTTATTCTCACCTTCCTTATTTTTATTAACTTGACTTGGTAGAATGGGAAAGGGTACTAGACTTGAAAAAGGAAAACCTGGTTTCAATGACCACCTTAGGTACCTTACTTCTGTGACCCTAGAAAAGTCAAGTAAGCTCTTTGTATCTCAATTTCCTCATCTGTAAATGAAGTGGTTGGGCTTGATAGTTTCTAATATCCCTCTAAATTTATGATCCTATATTCTCCCTACTAGCTGTTTATGTTCAGACTCTTCAAGGCCAAAAATCATTCTCTTTAGCAGAAAGAATGGATACAAAGAAAGAGGTCAGTAACTCTGCCTTTTCTCTGTCAATTTTACCACTGTCCCATAGTCCTATGTACTTTTGCTCATCCTGATTCATCCCTCTTGAAGCTAATCTTATAAAACTGCATGGTTTATAATTATCCTAAAGTCCAAAGTTTGAAAATTTTTGGAGAAATTTCAGGAAAAGAAACTCGCCAACACCCCAAATCAAAAAAGCAAATTTTTTGAAGAAGGAGCCATGAGGAAACCTTAAAAACCACACACTACATCAAAAGATCCAGAATGAACTTTGGGATATAATAAACTGAACTGAAGAGGGTCAAACATATCATTTATTCTGAATGTAAACTCTTATGCCAAAGAGGACTGCTCCCTAATTGGCTTTTTGTCAATGCGCCTAGCAAACACTGGTTTTTCTTTTATTTCCCTCTTATCTCCAATTATTGTAATTTCCTCTTGGAATGTGCAATATTGTATGCATCTTTAGCTAGAAGATCTTTAGAGGTATAAGCTGGTTATGTTAAATGATTCATTGGGGAGACTGGTCTCCCAAAGAATCACAGGGGGGATCTGATGAGTGAATCAAACTCTATTTGCCTATCAATCAGTGACCGCTTTTTTATAACTCTCTTATTTAATCAAAAACCCAATTTAACTATTATAATGACATTTTTGTGTTCATTCTCAATTGGCTTGACTTTGCTTACATCTTTTCTACCTATTTTTTTAACATAAGTTGATGGCCATTAACTGCAGGATTGCTGGATAAATTGCATATGAATGTAATGAAATATTATTGTGCTGCAAGAAATGATGATAAGAGGAATTCAGAAAAAAGTGAAAAGACTTATGATAAAGGAAGCAAAAGCAGAGGACAATGTAAATAATGATTAGATTGATATAAATGGAAAAGAATACTATAGTGAAGCCAAATGCCAAATTTTTATGACTGATCTTGACCCCAGAAAAGAAATGAGGAAGAAGTGTCTCCTTTTCTATGGAAAGGTGAACACGGACACTGTGGGTTCAGAATGTAGTATGAATCACAGACTCAGTCACTCTGTCAACTAGTTTTCCTTAACTCTTTTTCTTTGTTATAAGGGAGGGCTTGCTTGGTGATAAGGATAACAGAGACAATAGCACATATCCATAAATGACTGTGATATAAAACAAAAGGCATCCAGGAAACTTTTAAAATTAAATTAGCTTTATAAAATATACATTGGTTGATGAATTTCCTATTCACCCACAGTTCCCGTTTTTAAAAATTATCCTTTGTCTGCCACATTAGAATAATTTCTCTTTTTGCCTTCAGAATTTCTCTCTTGAGGTCTTCACAGCCCACTAGGACTAACTTTCCCTGTGGAATTTTTGTCCATGGATCCTACCTTTTATAAATCCCTTGAAACTGGCTTTCTCAGGGGCAGCTGGGTGGCTCAGTGGATTGAGAGCCAGGCCTAGAGATGGGAGGTTCTAGGTTCAAATCTGGCCTCAGACACTTCCTAGCTGTGTGATCCTGGGCAAGTCACTTGACCCCCATTGCCTAGCCCTTACTACTCTTCTGCATTGTAGCCAATACACAGTATTGACTCCAAGACAGAAGGTAAGGGTTTAAAAAAAGAAAAGAAACTGGCTTTCTCATTGTAGATGAGGAGGGAGATGAGGGGAAAGGAAAAATTGTCCTCTTGCTTTAGGGTCTTTAGTTCAATTTTGTGTATTTGCATATAGATCATTGAAGCTAAATGTTTCATCGTTGGCTTTTTTTCTTGAATTTTATCTCTTTTGAACTTTTGGGTAACTCTATTCTTCTTCCTACTCTTCACTTATGGTATTGATCTGAGTGAAAATATGTGTACGTACATGTATATGTATGTCAATGCATATAGATTACCAGTTTTTCTCTCTTTTTAAAAATAAAACTAAAGAAATATATTATTACCAGCCCTTCTTATGTGCACTTCATCTATGTCCAGGAACTGGTCATTGCAATTTATAGAACCTGAGGTACCCCCCTCAGTGGAGCCCTCTTTTTTCCAATTTTTCTAGGTTTGAAGTATATTGCTGGTCAGCATCTATTCAAAACCAACGTAGCTGAGCCCTACCTCTGTGTGCGTGTGTGTCTCTCTGTCTGCCTCTCTGTGTGGTTGGTTTGTTTGTTTTTCCCATTCAACTAAAGGACACGTTACTTCAAAGCAATATGTATTTAACTAAGTATCATCATATAAAATAATTAATCAGCAAGCATTGATTGAATGTCTGTTATGTTCAAATCTGACCTCAGACAATTTCCAAGCTGTGTAACCCAGGACAAATCATTTAACTCTCATTGCCCAGCCTTTACCACATTTCTGCCATGGAACCAAACACATTGATTCCAAGATGGAAGGTGAGGGTCTTTAAAAAATGATAAGAAATATTAGAGGTTCAAAGGCAGATATCAAACAGTCCTGTCCCCCAGAGCTTAATAATGAGCCATAGAACTTCCCACTCATATATGCAGGGGAGAACTCTCTCCAAGATGACCATGCAGCCAAGGAGAAGAGGTGTCATTTGTAGAGAATATACATGACCAGGGAACATGCACAAAGGGGTCAGATATGGGGAATATTCATAGAAAAGACATGCATGGCTGGAAAAAACAAGTAGTAAAGGCAACCCACCCTCTAAAAAGGGATCCCACTGTTTCATTTTTCTGCTTCTAACGCTGCTGCATGCTCTCTAGCAAAGCTACTGCTTTTTCACTTCCCTGTGGTCCCTTGACGATCTGTTCTTTCTGCTACACTTCTAGGCTGGATATACACACCAGAGAACCCTGTGTATGCTGCTACTCCATTACTGCCATCTGCTTATTGTCGCTTGCTCTGCACAGCCTCTCTGCCTGAAGGAGACCGGATTGTTTTAGCTCTTAATTCAATGGTTTTTAGTTCCTCAGTGATTTCAGACCTGAGCCAGCAATTGGCAGTCAGCTAAACAGGGAAGCTGTTAGGCATTTATCTATTCTGGAAACTCCTTGTTTCTTATTCAGGTTAAATTACCTTTTTCATTCAGACTGAGAAAATTCCTTTCAGCTCCTTTCCCTTGATGACAATCTGGGTCCAGGAACAATATTGAGAAGGACAAGATGGAGATGACAACTTTTTCCCAACTTCATCCCAACAGCCAAACACCATATTCTCTTCGCTGTATTTTAAGTTATGGTCCCAAATCCCCTTTCTGAATGCCACCGTTTTAACAAGCTTTTCACTTCTTAAATCTGTCCTTCTCTTTCAAATTGCTTGCCTTCACCAGGCAGCAGAAAGGAAAGCACCACCCAATACCACTAAAGCCTTCTTGCCCAAAACTTCCAAAGGACTCATGATGAAAAATGCCATCCAGCGAAACAATTGATGGACTCTGAATGCAAATTGAAATGTGCCTTTCTCACTTTCCTTTTCTTGCTTTTTTTTGGTAATATCATTAATTTAATTTACATGATTTTACACGAATAACTGATATCATATCATATTGCTTGGCTCTACAAGAGGTAGGGGAAGACAGAGAATTTGAAATTCAAAAAAAAATTTTTGATTAGAAATGCAGAAGAAAACATATGATTTATCACTTGTTTATATGGGTAAGGGATTTGGGGTTTTGGTTTTAAAAGATTATTATAAAAATGAATAATATGGAAATAACTATTAAATGATAAAACATTTATAAACCAGTGGAATTGTTTGTCAGCTCTGGGAATGGGGAGGGAAGAGAGAGAACAGGAATCATGTAACCAAGGAAAAACACCTTAAAATAAATAAATAAATGATTTGAAAATTTTTTTTAAAAAGATAGGCAAAGGAAAAAAAATTTTAAGAATCTAAATTTTAAGAATTTAAAGTCAATAATATGTGTGCATTTTGGCTCAGGGGACCAGAGACCAGATAGTCAGCCTTCTATATAGGAAGCAACATGAACTATCCTGGGAAGCTGTGTTCGACTGAATCAGTGCTGTAGCCTGATTGGCCTTTCTTTCCTTGCTCTGAATGTCATTGCTTTGTCATTTCCAGTGCTAAGACTAACTAAACCCCTTTTTGTTATCTATTAAAGCAGTTTCCCAAACTTTTTTGGCCTACCGCCCCCTTTCCAGAAAAAAATATTACTTAGCCCCCTGAAAATTAATTTTTTTAAATTTTAATAGTAATTAATAGAAAAGATAAACGCACCTGTGGCCATCACCGCCTCCCTAGATCGCTGCAGCACCCATTGGGGGCGGTAGCGCCCACTTTGGGAATCACTATATTAAAAGAACTACTGGTATCTCATTTTGTTCTAATTTTGGGCCTAAGCTGCCAGGACACTGACCTGAGAAATGTACAATCCACTATAGTATGCAGAAAACATAATGCACAAAACATCATAATTATTAATTTTGATCGAATCACTTATTTAGAAAAATGTAATTTTATTAACATATACCTAAAAATTCTTCAAGTTTGACAAATTCTATGCAAGCTTGGTGAACTTCAAAATGGAAGAGGAGCAAAAAGATTTAGAATCATGTAATATTTTGTTAAATGTAATATGATGTATAAATGTGATTTATTTTAATCAAATGTAATTATCTGTTAACTGAATCTTATCTTGCCCAGGCTTGTACTGCAATCCAAGACACAGAATCTTTTTAAATTCATGCTAATCTTTTTTTTTTTTTTTTATAATCCTTACCTTCCATCTTGGAGTCAATACTGTGTATTGGCTCCAAGGCAGAAGAGTGGTAAGGGTAGGCAATGGGGGTCAAGTGACTTGCTCAGGGTCACACAGCTGGGAAGTGTCTGAGGCTGGATTTGAACCTAGGACCTCCCATCTCTAGGCCTGGCTCTCCATCCACTGAGCTACCCAGCTGCCTCCGATTCATGCTAATCTTAAAAGTTTCTGGTACTTTGACAACAGAAGACCAGGCTACATTGGGCTCTTTTGGGCACGAAATCTATCCCTGAGGATCCTCAAAGGCTAGGACCAACCACTAAACTTCACATTCTTCTTCCAAATGTTCACAGTTACTGCTGAACCATTTTCTTTTAATAAACTTGCATATCTTATCCCAAAAGGATGTTAATCTTCTTATTCAAGCATTTCTCTAGTAAGTCTCTGAATGATGAAACTTCCAGTATTTGAGCCCATTTTCCTTAGCAAGAAATAAAAACCTATGTGTGGTTGGTCCCCTGCAGTGGTCTAGCTGAGCCAGAGCAGAAGCTCCTACCTAGCAAGGAAAGGGAACTTCATCAAGAAAAAAAGTAGTCTAACTAAGCTGGTTTTGTACTGGCCACATCATACATCTTTGGCAAGCCTACCTTTTCTGCTTAACACTTCAAAGAATTTCCAATTGCTCTAATAGGAGCAGTTCTCCTATTGTGTTCTATCAATGTTGAATATAAGTCTGATCCAAGTTCTTCCATAAAACCTTCCCTATTCAGGAACCAGGCAACTATATGATGCAGTGGACAGAGTGCCAGACCTGAACTCAGGAAGACTTTTCCTGAATTCAAATCTGGACTTAGATACTAACTGGATGAACTTGGACAAGTCACTTAACCCTCTTTGTCTCCGTTTCCTCACCTGTAAAATGAACTGGAGAGGGAAATGTATCTTTGTCAAGAAAACTCCAAAAGAAGTCATGAAGAGTATGCTTTGCACCCACTGTATACTGTGGGTGCAAATGCAATTCTTCTAAGATTGGAGTGTTCCATAACTCAAAGTAGTTTACTATCATTATTACTCCGTGTATCATAGAATCCTCACTTCCACACTTGCTTCAGGAGATAATCCAAAGGTCTTCAAGTAGAGTATGATAGTCATTCCTTAGAGACATGACAGTGGAAATTCCTCTTTAGGTAAAAATTTGTGTTAGGTAACTTCTGAATTCCTTTCCTACTTTGAAATTCTGTAAAGATATATTAGAGCAGAAGATCAGGATAAAGTGGGACATAATCAGAATTTTTTCTTAACTTTAAAAAAAAAGTTTTACTAGCCTCATTTCTCTATGAAAATTATGCTAATAGAAAATCTCACTTTGATGCAATGTCACAGTTACTATTAAGTATGCCCAAAAAAGATTATCTAAATATCCTTGCCTCAAGGTTGAAAGATGATAGTTTTATAAGGGGTTGTTCAGGGGGAAACTGCCAATCCATTTGATGAGTTCCTAGTACGTTGGATCTTTGTTCCTGGTTTTTGAAAGCCCCAGGTTTTTGTCTTTGGAGAGACACACCCACACAGGTTTGACTGAAAGGGAGGGGCAGGAGCTTGTGGAAGTACTCCTTCACCTCCCCCCACCCACTAAGCAGTTGGAAAGTCAGTTAACAGTTTGGTAATGGTGGACAATCTGGCTTGATAACTCCTGGGCCAAAATGGTAAGTGGGGAAAGGCTAAACTCCTTTTGATGATATCTTTCTCTGTATTATTTCCCCACAGGATAGAATAGGTGAAGCTTGATGTCTTAGAAGCTCACTGGCTCAGAGGTTAGGATCAACTTCAGGGCCATTAGTAAGAGGAACTTGGCTTATGGAGGATGTGAGTATTTCCCCAAATTATCTGTAACCAGACACTATTCCTAGATGATAAGGGTTTAATAATATCTGGGAATGGGAAGGGGGGAAATAACTTAGGATTGATAGGTAAGGAGAAACTACATAAACCAGCTATGTCAAAAACAGCCCCTCTCCCCAAAGGGGGAAAAGTATCTTGTATGGCTAAACTCCTATCTATGCCTCTAAGTCTTCTTCCTTCTAAACTTACATAGCTAAACTAAGGTAAACTGATATTGTTGAAAGGTCAAACTAAAGTAAAACAGGTTTGGAAGTCAGAGACTGAATGGCTCAGCTCAGAGCCACACAGCTTGCAGAGACAGCACCCAGATCAAGATCAAGACCCAAGACCCAAGACCTAATACCTAAGACCTAAAACCTAAGACTCCACAAGCAGGGAGACCTGCCTTTTTATGCCAGGACTCCAACTGCCTCTAACTGTGCCCTCTCTTAGAGTTCTGGGGGGCACTATGGAATTCTGTGCTGCAGCCTGAACCCCTCTCAGCAATATGGATCCCACAGGATAGCTTCCCAGAGATGAATTGGA
This sequence comes from Gracilinanus agilis, assembly GCF_016433145.1. Taxonomy (NCBI): domain Eukaryota; kingdom Metazoa; phylum Chordata; class Mammalia; order Didelphimorphia; family Didelphidae; genus Gracilinanus; species Gracilinanus agilis. The sequence continues at coordinate 151,789,806 of NC_058134.1, forward strand.
CAACTAGGAGCTGCCCCTTGGTCCTTCCCAAGGAATGGGTTTTAGGGCTACCCCCAAGATGAACCAATTGTCTGAGAGTGATGAGAAGATGGATTCTTGGGGAAGGAGGATCTTTTTTTGCCATTCTATACAAATGAGCCAGTGGAATTCTTTGGCCCTTTGGGGTTGCTTTTTCACCTTGTGTTTGAGTTTCTAAAAGAGCAACAGAGATAAGGATGGACCCAAGTCCTGATAAGGAGGGAAGAAAGCTATGCATAATGATAGTTTTTCTCTAGAAGCTATTTTCCCTAGAACAGTGATGGTGATCCTTTTTGAGACCATGTGCCATGCTCCACCCCCAGAGACAGAGTACCATGCCCTGCTTTCCCCTCACCCCACACAGGGGAGGGAGGAAGAGCTTCCATTGGGCTGCTGGACAGAGGGGCAGGTGAAGTGAGGAATGTCCTCAAGAGGGTAGAGATGGGGAGGGGAGTGATCCAAGTTCTCTTCTCCTCTATAGCTCTGCTGCCTGTGAGCTGCCCACCTTACCCGCTGTGTGCTCCTATTGGTTGTTGGGCTGAGGGGTGGGGAATGTGAAAAAATGTCATCAGACAGGATGGGGGCGGGAGAGGAGCAGCTCCACCCAAGCCCCTCTGCCTTTCTAGTAATATACTGGGGGGAGTATCTCTATCACCTTGAGAGCTTACATGGGAACATGTGACCCAACTGTCCGTGTTGGTGGGAATCTGTACGTGATTTATATTTGCATATCTTCCCAGAATAAATTATGAGTGGGGGATATAATGAACTAAAGAGAATATCCTTTGGGGGAAGGTCCTCAAGATCAAAACCATTCTGTAAAATCCCAGAGCTTTGGCTGCCCTAGATTATTCTCTATCTGGTAAATTTGAAGCACAAATTAAGTTCAGGCCCAAGTAAAATTACTTTTTTGTTCCCCCATTTATTCACTCAGTCTGGAACTTATCACTAGTTTTCTTTGGGCTTAGTAAATACAATAGTAATTTAGAAAAGGGAGAAATCAATATAAGCTGGCACGATTAAAGTAGACTTTGGTGGAAGATGCTAGATTTATTTATCCTGGACAGCTAAGCTGGACTTGACCAAGTTGGAGAAGTCAAAGGCGATCCAGAAAGGAGAAAAACAGTATGAGTCAAAATAAATAATAAATCAAACAACACAAGTAAAGGCGGAGGGACAAATTGAACATAGTAGTAATAATAGTACTAGAAAATATTACTTTAGGCAAAGGAAACAAAGCTCCAGGGAGAGATCCTCCTCTACTGAGTTCTCTTGGCCCGGTTATGTGTTTATAAAGACTATAATCACAACACACACGCGCACACACACGCACACACACACACACACACACACACACACACACGTGCTACTTATCCCAGCTTTGCTGTCCATATTAAAATAAATTTTGATCATTGGGAAGATAGTGACGACAAATGCATGATTTCCAGGGGGATAGAAATAGAAATGGGACGTTAACCACAAAACCTTAAGCTTTTGTCAACCTCAAAGCACTATATAAATGTGAATTATTATTTGTGGGGAGGAAAAGGCAAATGCAGAAGTCCTCCAAATAAAGAACTTTGGCTAAAAATAATAATAAGAGTTCCAAGAGTCCATAAACCCAGTGACTCACTGAAAGAATATGAAAATGATCTATAATTGTGCCAGAAAGAAAACCTCAAGTTTTCCAAGGTTAACAGCCAAAACAATATAATGTCTTTGGCCATCTCTGCAACTGGTCTTCCCCAAAAGCAACAAAGAGTTAAGAGTATGAGTAGCTGTTTTTAACTGGCAGAGAAATGATGATTTTCAGTTCAAGGGGACTGGAAACGTTGCCTAAGTTTTCCTGGAAAAGAATGATTGCTTGTTTGTTATTTCTCTGGAGTTCAGAGAATATGACATGAATAGATGTTCTCTCCCAAGTGATACAGAATGGACCAAGCCCATATATCCCTCTTTATGGCATTAACCCCTCTTAGAAAAGGGATAAGCTTCCATTCAGAGACAGATCTTTGTTATGTTACGGGTTTCAGTTAACAAGATTAAGAGTACAAAGGTTATTTCCCCTTAGACACTGTGCTGGTTATTTAATTAGCAGCAACCAGACCAAGAGTAGTGCTAGGGATATCGGCTTCAAGATTCCAATAATTCTTTCCATAAATATGATTAACTGAGAATTTAAATGAGCATGTCTTCTTTTCATTATCTTCCATTTTGTAAACAGTGATCTAGTACCCTTGACCTTTTGGCAGATGTAGGCAGGTTCCATTCTTGGGGAGTTACCATATCTTTTTCTAATGATATCCTCAGCCAGAGTTTATGTGAGGAAATCCAAGACTTCAATCTAGTTTGAATCTGGGTTTCCACTGATGTGGGTAGAAGAGTCTCCCAGATCCTGTACAAACATGTAAGGCAACAACATGAATGCTGTGTACAAATCAGCCTTTCTTTAACCCATAGAAAATGAAAGAAAATAGGTCTCCCAAGAGAGTATAAAAAATGAAGAAAATACATCAACAACTCACAATTTCCTACAAATAATCCTTAAAAAAAATTTCCCTCTTTGGAGAGTCTTACAATCCACAAGGGTCTAAAAATCTTACAAACTCATCACTATCCTGTAGTTTAGATTCCTCCAAAGAGAAATAAATTTGGAGGTAACAGTGGGGCAGACTACCTACATTTCAATAAGTTCCTCTTTCCACAAGGTTGCATAGAGTGCTTCCCAGCCTCCTAATCTTTCAATACCCCACCTTCCCATCAGATTCATAGTACCATTGTATAGTTTGGACTCTCTCAGGAAAAGAAACCTTCTGAGACTGCTAGAGAGGAAATAGCCCAGTATTTTAGTGAGTCACTCTTTCACTCCCTACAGACTCATATAGACATTCAGCATTATAGTACCACTTGGAAGGCTTGGATTCTCCCAGAAGTAAACCATAGTTAGGCTTCCTAAAGAGGCAATTCCTCTCCTTATCAGACTTATACTGTCCAAAATATTGTTGTTCGGTTGTTTTTCAGTCTTACCTGACACTTTGTGACTCCATTTGGGATATTCTTGGCAGAGATACTGGAGTGGTTTGCTATTTCCTTCTCTGGCTCATTTTGCAGAAAAAGAAACTGAGACAAACAAAATTAAGTGACTTGCCCAGTGTCACATGGCTAGTAAGTCTCTAAGGCTAGATTTGAACTCAGGAAGATGAATCTTTCTGACTAGACCCAGCACTCTAGCTGCCCAACACTGTCCAAATAACTCACTTTAACTGCTAAGTGTAAATTCCAGGTCTCTTATACCTCCATATCATGGATTTAATTCCCTGCTGTGGCTTTTCAGAACATTTGGGCCATACGTAATTCTTTTCATTTGGCAAGAGTTGTATTGGTCAGTATATTCCTCTTCCATTCATCAAAACCTGGAAATCCAAACTCTCAAACTTGAGCTTACCCACAAGATAATGTGGAATTATTTGGAGCATTTGGAAGTGCTAGAGAGCTTGCATCCGGGAAAGTATGACATAAAATGAGAGTGTCTTGGAAAGATTTGGACCCTTTAATTTTGTGGAGCTACCTGAGATCTTTATTCTTTCATAGAATAAAAAGTTCTTTTGGTATAAAACTGCTCTAGTGTTTTCAGACTTTAGGAGAATGTGTCATTAAGTATCCTTATAGGAAGCTCCTATTTGTTCTTTCCTTTTTTTATCTTTTTAAAAAGATATTCCACAGCTTTGAATCCAATCCCTTTTTTTTTTATGAATGAAGATATTAAGACACAGAGGGGTCCAAGAACTTGTCCAAGGTTATGTATCCAATGACTTGAAGGGTCCCGATTTGTGGTCTATTTCTCAGCTGAATTGGCAGACTGTACCAGCTTGCTCTGAGTTTGAGACATAGCATCTATTCTATACTATTCCCATCTGTATAGTAATCCTTCTTAGAGGAGTTAGGACAGTTGAAATCTCTTTATCAGGGAAGTTCTATATCCTCTCCTTCCTGACTCAACACTAAAACTGATTTCTACTCCTCTTCTTGAGTTTGCAGAATCCTAGAATATCCACTCTTCTCTGGGGTTCAGAAGAGTCATTGTCTAGGAACTTCCCTCTCATCACATATGTGATTCTGCTGTATGCATCTAAACAACTCTCAATAAATACTCAACTACTGCCCTGAGGCCACCATTATTATTTGAAAAAGGTCTCTGTTCTTTAGTTCACTCCAGAAGAAAAGTAGAAGCAAAAAGGATTGATGAAGTCTACTGGTTCCTTACCCAAATCAGCACAAAGGAAAGGCAGAATCCATCCTCCCAAAAGTTTGGGTCAAGTCATTAATCTTTGGGTCCTAACCGAAAGTTGACTATCCCTCATCTGAGAGGTCCCTTGATCCACTCCCTACCCTAAAAAATCAGTAGATTTTTCATCAAAACAAATGATAACAAATTGGCTAATGTTTGAACAATATTTAAAAGGATGATTAAAATACAAGAATGAAAAATTATATAAATCAGGCACCTCTTTCCTTTATTTCAACTATTATCAATCACCACATAACCCACTCATTTTGTTTAGTTCTTTTTCAGTCATATCTGACTCTTCATGATCCCTTTCAGGTTGTTTGTTTTTTTGGCAAAGATACTAGAGTGGTGTGCCATTCCTTTCTTCGGCTCATGAGGCAAACAGGGTTAAGTAACTTGCCCAGGGTCATACAGCTTATGAGTGTCCAAGGCCAGATTTGAACTCAGGAAGATGAGTTTTCCTGGCTGTAGGCCTGACATTTTCCATCCACTGCACCACTTAGCTGCCCTTCATCTAACTAGTTCTCTATAGATTTAAATGTAAACAATCTTCTAAGATACCTGCAACCCTTTCTTATAGAATTACTCTAGTGTTTTAAGACTTCAAGACAATTTGGCACTTACAACTCTTGTGGGAAGCTCCTACATAGCCTTTTCATTTTCTTTTGTTAGAGGCTTTTAACTGCCTGCTAATAATTTATTAGAGAGGAGGCATTCCAAGCTGGGTTGGTAGACAGTTCCAACTCGCTCTGAGTTTGAAACCATAGTTCCATACTACTTCATTCTCTAAGGTAGCTCAACTTGGAGACATAAGAAACAGATGAAGTTCCTACATCAAAAAAATTCTGTATCTCTCTCTCCTTCCCAACTCAACACTAAAACCGACTTCCACTACTTGTTGCTATTCCTAATGAGCTCTCCAAGCACTTCCTATAACTCCTTGGCATGTTCTCTATCTTGTTGCAAAAAAGTATATCCCAGAGTATGAGCCACTTGTCTATACAAAAAGCCTATGGTGGTGATTTCCCAATTGTTGGTTTCTTGGAGAATTTGTTTCTAAGTCATTCCAATTTCTGCTTTCATTAAGTAGCTAAAATTTAACATAGAAATGATGTCTATGTTGACCTCTAAAAATTTAGAAAACAAATAAAATATTTTAAATAGAGAAAAGTGATTTCAACATAATCACCAAAACAGATTTTGAAACCTGAGATGGAAATATCCACCAAAGAAAAGGCATCATAGAAAGAGCAAAAACTACAAATCAGGATCCTTCAAATCACTGGAGACATAACCCTGGGCAAGTCCTTGGGCTCCTCTATGCCTTAATCTCTTCATTTTTAAAACAAAAAGACTGGATTCAAAGCTCTCTAAGGTACATTCCAAATCTTAGTCATCTATGAATCTATTGACCTGTATCTTTACCAAAGAGAGTTTAGCTTATTAGCACATGCCTTGGAGAAATGCCCAGCTAGTAAGAAGCTAACTGAGCTTCAGTGTGTGAAGAAATGTGTTTCCCTTTAACTCTGAAATGCCAGACAATGAGTCTTTTGGTTCAAAAATTTCCACATTGGCATTGAAGAGATAAAATTTGCTTCTTGCAAAGTTTCCTTTTCAAATTTTTTTCTTTTCTTTTATCCCCCCATTCCTCAATTTTCCATCATACTTCATGCCTGAAAATCTTATAGTTTTAAAAAAAGAATCCCCCCAACATCCACATATTGTAAAAGGCAACTATTCTTAGGCAAACTCATATGAATTTATTATTAATCAAAGAATTTATATCCTTTTCTATCTGCAGACATGACTGTCATTTTTCTCTCTAAGGAGGCTACAATTTGGCAAAGCAAAATCATCATTTAGGACTGAGAAAATAAAAATTATTTTAAGGACTAAGGAAATTCTCAACTTTCCTTTCCACCCTCTCTCTAACTCATGAAGATGGCAGTTGAAGTAGTAAATGCCTTAAAATTATTGTGGTATCAGGTAGACAAAACTTAGCAATAATCAATGCATAATAATGAGTATCCTAAAAGTCTTAGCACACTGTTAAACTTTAAAAGCTAAGACTTTTGAAAACAACTCTGAAGTATCACCTCATATCTAGTAGACTGGCTAAAATGACAACAAGAGAGAGTAATGAATGTTGGAGGGGATGTGGCAAAATTGGGACATTAATACAATGCTGGTAGAGTTGTGAACTGATCCAACCATTCTGGATGGCAATTTGGAACTATGCTCAAAGGGCTTTAAAAGACTATCTGCCTTTTGATCCAGCCATAGCACTGCTTGGATTATACCCCAAAGAGATAATAAGGAAGAAGACTTCCACAAAAATATTTATAGCCGTGCTCTTTGTGGTGGCAAAAAATTGGAAAATGAGGGAATGTCCTTTGATTGGAAAATGGCTGAACAAATTGTGGTATATGCTGGTGATGGAATACTATTGTGCTCAAAGGAATAAAGAACTGGAGGAATTCCATGTGAACTGGAATGACCTCCAGGAATTGATGCAGAGTGAAAGGAGCAGAACCAGGAGAACATTGTACACGGAGACTGATACACTGTGGTACAATCTAACATAACTGACTTCTCTACTAGCAGCAATGCAAGGATCCAGAGCAAGGCTGAGGGCCTTATGAGAAAGAAAACTAGCCACATTCAGAGGACGAACTGTGGGAGGAGAAACACAGAAGAAAAACAACTGCTTGAACACATGGACTGATGGGGATATTATTGGGGATGTAGACACTAAACAATAACTCTAGTCCAACTATCAATAATATGGAATTATGTCTTAATCAATGATACAAGTAAAAGCCAGTGGAATTGTGCATCGGCTACGGGGGCGGGGGGAGGTTTGGGGGAGAGGGAAAGAATATGAAACATGTAACTATGGGAAAATTTTAAATTTAAAAATTAAAAAAAACAAACTAAGACTTTTGGAATGCCCTGTACTTTTTGCTATGACAACCCACTGGAAGAATTCAAACATTCAGTTTTGACAACAGGAGAATCCCCCTTACTTATTTTCTCCTTTGATGGGCCAAAGTCTGGCACTACGAGTTCACTCAGCTAATTGGGTCAGGCTTATCCTAATAAGCATCTTCCCTATGTATTGAACAAACTGTGCAACATCATCAAAGTGCAATATTAGAAGTACCAATCAGGTATTAATTAACATGGCCCATAAGAACTTAACTCTACATTGGCTCAACCAAGAGCCTCACCCAGTGAAGCCTGCCCTTAAGACTTGAAAGTTCCCAAAATTGACTGGCCACAAGGATGAGTCACCTGGAATTTCCATGAGGTTATATAGAAATTCCAAGAAGATTATCTCAGAAACCATAAGCCTTTATAGGACAGCACATGCCTCACAAAACCACAAACACTTAATGATTAGAGTGGTATAATAGTTCATTAGAGACCAAAATCATTAGAGACTGGAATGGTTTTATTGCTATGGTCTCAAGTTGGTACCACAAGTCAACCAACTCATCCTGGAATGCCTTCTCTCTAGTGAAAAATAAACTTTTCAGTGCTATATGCTTCTTCAACAATAGGGCATTATCTTTGTTGGCATGAATACAGCCTTTAGAGTCCACAATAAATTCTGAGATTCACATCTTGCTTTCTATATCAGAAACTTAAATACGTGTTATTAAGCAGTGGCATTATCTATTGTCAAAGAGCTTTCGTGTGCCTTGGACACTTAAATTGCTCTGTTAAATCCCAGCCATCCACCCTATAACCCCACCCCACCACACCACCAAAAAAGCAACTTCACCTTGACTTTGATCTTCCTTTTGAGGAATGTTGGTTACTGAATGGTAGTTCTTGTTGATTATCAAAGCAGTCCAGTATAGTAGGTTAAAGAGGGGAGGAAATAACCCCTCTCTCTGGATGGGAAAACCCAGACAAAGAGAAATTTCATCGATATGCTTACCTATCACACAGTAAATCTATATTCCAGTTGGGAATGTCAATGTGTAGATTCTTCGCAGTAAAGCAATAGCACAAGTTACTTGTCCTAGGTGACGCAGGTAGGGGCAAGGTAGTGATGCTTCCAAAGCCGGATCATTTCACACTCAGGTTCATCCTCCTGCTTTCTGTGATCTACATCATGTAATTAATGACTTACCCAGTGGAGAGAGGTATAATATATGCTTCATCGACCAGGTCATGCTAGCCGGGGCCAGTCCAGTGATTTTGTCAGAAGGTAATTGGTGGCTGTGTCTGAGGTTTCACAAAGCCAGATTGTGCTCTGACTACATTCGATTAGCTTAAACCCCATTCTCCCCCCCACCCCCAGGTCTATGTTCTATGCAGGTATACATTAAGGTATACACTGTCTGGGGCAGTGATGGGTAAACTACAACCCACGGGCCAGAAGTGGCCCCCTGAAATGTTCTATTTGGCCCAGTGACACTATTCCTAATCTGATGAATACAGTGAGTAGGATACAGTACAATGAAACTTCAAAAGAGTTGCCTTAGAAACAGGCTGACAAAGGAGCATTTCCTTTCCTTTGGCCCCTCTTTAAAAGTTTGCCCATCACTGCTCATGGGTCTATTCAAAACTGCTTTTTAAAAAATGAGGAGAACCTCTTCCTAAACCCTTATATTTTGAGAAATCCATTTCTTATTCACAACTAACTCATTGAAGCTAGGCACTTTGCTTTTTAATGGCTATAAGACTTACTGGCACACCATAAGAAAACCATATATCAGTCAGTTAATAAGCACTTATTAATGTTAATTTTACATGAATGCTTATTAATTAATGCTTATTGACCAACTAATTATTAAGGACCCACTCTGTGTCAGTCATTGTGCTAAGCACTAAACAGCAACAAAGCAAAAAAATAAAAATAAAAAAAGGAAAGTATGTTTGTATAAGAAAATGCTATGAAACTAGTGCACTCCTCTTCCTCCCACAGTTGCTCCCAGCAAATAGATGGGGAAAGGATAAAGGTAAGGAATTTCAAGGTTGGAAATTCACCAATATGGCTTTGGCAAACACTCCAAGGAAATGGAATGTATTGGGGGGCGGGGAGGGGGGGGGAGATGCCTTATCCTCTCCTATAATCATCACTGCCTCTCCCATAATCATCACAGCTGAGATTGACAGCCATTGCACTACCCAGTGTCTGGCCCATTAAGGCTTGTTCAGGTCCCCTCAAGACCTGTTTCCACCCCATCTTTTCCTTTCTGCTCTTGGTCACAGCCCCCTGCATTGCTCTTCTGCCTCTCCTTGACTTTTCAGGATCCTCCCAAGAAAGCAGGAGATCGGGAAAGGGAGAAAGGCTATCATTTGACGTGGCCATTCCAAAAATCTCACCCTACCATCCAGAACTCAAACCTTATGGAGAGTTGAGTAGACCTGCCACAAGACTAAATGGCTCATGGACATGATGGCGTTGATGGACACCAGCAAAACCCAGGATGTGAAACAACTGAAAAATTATGAACTCTCAGTACTGGCTGGGATCTTAGATGTCAACCAAGCCCCTCTGTGACTCTGACCTTTGTAGGCACACTGAATCCATAGCCTCCCTTGGCACAGCCCAAGGCACTTGTCCACAGCTCTAATTGCCAAAACTTTCTTCTACTGAACCAAAGTATCATTCCCAATCACTTCCATCCATTAATCCTAGTTGTATCCAATGAAGCCACACAAAACATCCTGTTCCTTTCACATGACAGCCCTTGAAACATGAAAAGACAGACATCATATGCTCATTAAATTGGGCTATGGTCCACCATTACTCACCACCTTTGAATTGACTCATTTCTTTGCTGATCTTTTTTTTTTTTGCTTTGCTACTATTTAGTCCTTAGCACAATGCTTGGCACAGAATAGGTGCTTAATAATGAGTCAATAAGCATTAATTAATGTTTCTAAGTATTCAGACACAATGAGAATAAATAAATGTTCAACAACTGGCTGACATAAAATTTCTTTATTACCAGTAAATGGGTCCATCTCAGAATCTCTCTCGGTCTTGGATCATATGCTCAGTTTGGGCAGGAACCTCAATCCAACTCCTTCTTTGTACAGTTGAGCACACTTGGGCCTAAAGAGGTCAAATGGCTTCTCTAGAGTCACAGGCATTTGTGCCCAGATCCTCTGACTCTAAATCCAGAATTCTTCCCTTTGACCTCCTACATTGTAAATTTCAGAGTGACTAAAACCATATTTGATGACTTTTTTTTGGTGCAAGTGCCCTGTAAAGCAGCAGGCAAAGAAAAGTTCTTAATAGAGATTTTGTATCATGGTAATACTACCCCTAGGATCTTCTAGAGAATGCTCTCCCTGCTGACCTCCACCTCTTAGAACTATCTCCCTTCAAGGCTCAGCACCTGTCTCTTCCTTCAAGAGACATCTTGTGATTATCCCAGTTGTTAATGTCCTGTCCCAATTGCTATATATATTTGTTGTATATATGACTTGTATTTAACTAGCCATAAAAGTATTGCATCTCTAAGGTAGAACTCAGGACATAGACTGCCTCAGATTTTTATCTGTATGTGTCAAATGCCTAGAAGTCACTTAATAAATGCTTGTTGGTTGAATTTGTTTTTTATTTTACTAGGGGCTCAGACATAGCCTCCACTGTTGGCTGATCCTTTAAATTTTTTTTAATAAATGTTTTTAACAATTAACTTCAAAATCATCAAATATGGGCATGTCACTAATAATAACTAACATTTATATAGTATTTACTCTGCACCAGGCACCGTGTTAAGACTTAGCAATTATTATCTAATTTTATACATAAAATAAAATGGAAGATTGTAGCGGAAATCACAAATGCCTGTTACACCTAGTTCATTTCTTAAAATATATGCCTCAAATTTAACAAAATAGTAACAAAAGAATTTTATTACTATTTGTGTCCCCTTCAAGCTTTTTATTAAAAATGTTTGAATTAGCAAAAATCTATTTTCTCTCCCTTCCTCTTCCTGCCCCATTAAAAATGAAAAACAAAGCCATTATAGTAAATAGACATAGTCAGGCAAAATAAATCCTCAAATTGGCCATATCCAAAAAAAGTGTCTTGTTCTTGCAGTAATCAAGGGGTGAGGGCCTGTGCTAAGAGTTGTGGCAGTGTCAGAAGAAAGAAGGGCTGTACTGGAGAAATGTTGCAAATGTGAAAACAAAAGACCTTGAAAACTGCTTGGATGTGAGATTTGAGAGATAGTTAGGAATCCAGGAAGCCTCGTGGGTTGGGAGACTGAGGGGCTGGGAGGATGATGTTGTCCTCTCTGGTAAGAGGGACAGTAGAATGTGGGGGGAATATAAGGAAAAAATAATGACTTCTATTTTGGACATATTTTGTTTAAGATGCCTAGTGGATTTTCAGTTTGAGATGTCTGAGAGAATCATACAGGAAAAGTAGATTGGAGAATCATTAGCATAGAAATGGTAAATAAATCCATGAGAGCTGATAAGATCACCCAGTGAAGTAATGCCTAGAAAGAGAAAGAAAAGAAAGCCCTGCACGGAACCCTGAGGGATATCTTTGGTCAGATTGTCAGAGGACTGGTTAGAGGTAGGAGGAAATAGCAGCAGAGTGGAGTCCTGAAAACCTAAAGAGATAAGATTATCAAGGAGAGATTAAACAGCCTTATTTGTTAAATAGGTTTTGTTTTTCTCTTTTTACCCCAATGGCCGGGGATGATGAGGGAATGAAAGGGAAAGAAAAATAGATTTTTGTTAACCAGAAAAAAATTAAAAGGAAAAAAAAAAAAGAATGATGGCTTCTGAGACCTCTTTCAATTCTAAGATTCTATGGGAGAACAGGAAGACATAGCAAGAACAAACCCAAGCAAAGTAACCTTAGATTCCCTCATCTCGCACTATCTCTGTGGTCAAGGTCAGTGCCAAAAAATTTGCCTTCATGGGAAAATACTACCCATTCCATATTATTTCTTAGTGACAATCAGGTTTGCAACCAGGAAAGGTGGTGGGATGAAGACCTCACTCCTGTTGCCAAATACACACACAAGTCCCTATCTAACTTTCACTGGGGTAATAGGGTAGAGTTGGAGAACAGCACAGACTGTAATTGTGATAGGGCAGTAAGAAGGATGACAGAAGGTGCAGGAATGATTGGCTTAAAAAGAAGCAAAACTCCTCATTTTTCTGGTGTCCATTTCTTGATTGATTTTCTGTTGCCCAGACTCAAATGCTGTTTTAGACATCCATATAATGATCTTGAAGGAAAGGGAAAAGGAAGTTAGGACTGAAAGATACTGACTGGAGTCTAGCCAAGATGTGTGGGTCCATTCTGTATCTGGTTTGTTGGAACAGGAGTGATGGGGTGAGAGATTTCAGGGCAAACGAGATAAGAAGCAGTTTTCTCAAAGAATTCACCATATCTTTAGGATTTACAGAGTGTAAGATTAAATGTTAATATCCAATAACTCCAAGTATTATGTTTTATAAGATTTATTAATAATCACTTGAAGTAGAGAAAAAATAAAGGACCTGAGTAAAGAGCAGTTTCCTGGACACCACAAAAGTGGGAGAAGAGAGAGAGGGCAGAGTTACAGAAACTTTTATCTTCAAAACATAAGGACATGGGGGGCAGCTGGGTAGCTCAGTGGATTAAGAGCCAGACCTAGAGATGGGAGGTCCTAGGTTCAAATCTGGCCTCAGACACTTCCCAGCCGTGTGACCCTGGGCAAGTCACTTGACCCCTATTGCTTACCCTTACCACTCTTCTGCCTTGGAGCCAATACACAGTATTAACTCCAAGACGGAAGGTAAGAGTTTAAAAAAAAAAATGTAAGGACATAACATGGGGATAAAAGTGGGATGCTGGGAAATGAAGTCCAAGGGTACAAAATTCTAATTACCCAAGAGTATCTGGATCTTACAGTAAGCCCAGAGCTAATTGTGTGAATTAAATTCCAAGATTAATTTTTATTTGTAACATGATATAATCTCCTAGCAATGATTCATGGCAGACCAGATCTCTGGGGGTCAATTAGCTGACATTAACTAACAAACACAAGGCAGTCAAGGGACAAAAAAACCCAACACTATAGGTGAGTAATGGCAAACCTTTTAGAGATCATGTTCTGTGCACTCTCTCTCCCCAAACCAAGTGTCATACTCCACCCTTTACCACAGATGGGGAGGGAAGAAATGCTCCCATTAGGCTGCTGGGCAGAGGGGTGGTTAAAATGAAAAAATGTCCTCAGTGGAGAGGGATGAGGGAGCAGCTCAGCCCAAGTCCCTCTGGCTTTCTACTAACAAACTCTGGGGGTTGATGGCATGCATGCCCACAGAGAGAGCTTTTCATGCCCTCTCTGGCACATGTGCCATAGGTTTGCCACCATGGCTATAGGTAGTTCCCTGATGCAAACATTAAATTCATCCAAGGTCCAGGAAGAGGCTCAGGACTAGGAACAAAAACTGATATTCCATAATTTAATTCAATACAGTAGTATCATTAAGTGCAAGGCAACCTGTGCTAGGTACTAGGGATACAAGTGCAAACTTTTCAGGAGACCCCTAAGATGGATGGTCCAAGCAAGACCCCATGTTAAAGTCCTAAGCAATTGGTTATATCATGGAGTTACCATCAAAAAAAAATGAATATTTTTTTAATCTTTTGGAAGAGTCCAATACAATTTGAAAACTAATTGTGTTTTCTTACTTCTTTTTGGACCTAAACTATTTGCTCTACCATGTAATGGTAGCTGTTTCAAGATGATTTTATTTTAACTGTGGAGGAGGGCTAGAGTTGACTTCCATTCCTTTTGAGATGGCCAACAAATCTTGGGACATCTGGGACAGTGGGGTGGGTATTGTTTATGCTTAGAATGCTAGAATAGGGTTTGTCACAGCAGCTGGTCTGAGGTAATTTGTTTTTTCCTTTAGCAAATCTAGACATTCTTCCTAGGCATGGCCAAGAAAACTTAGAAGAAACTTCTAAGGGGACTTTCTTATACAAAAGTACATCTTAGGAGTTCACTCATTGAGGACTTTGCCTATCATAGGGAAAGCTTGGTTCCACAAAAGGAATTAGGGATGTTTAGCTTTGGGAGGATTAGAGATAGGAGATGTCTTCAAATATTTTAAAGTTTGTTATATGGAAGAACCATTTCATTGACTTAGAGCTATAAAGGAACTTTGAGGCTACCTAGCCCATGCCTCAATTTTATTTATTCTATTTAATTGGAGGTGAGAGGGACTAGAACTATGATAGATGGTTAGAGGTATTAGGCTAGCAGATTCCTGCTCATCATAAAGAATTTCCTAAAAAATTAATACAATGCAAAAAATGAAATGGGTTCTATCAAGGAGAAAGCAATCATTGAAAGTGTTCAAGCTTAATATGGAAATAGGTCTTGATCAATTACACATGTAAAACCCAGTGGAATTGCATATTGGCTACAGGAGTGGGGTGGGAGGAGGGGAGGGAAAGAACATGAATCATATAATCATGGGAAAATTTTCTTAATTAATCAATTAAATAAAATTTAAAAAAAAGAAAGTGTTCAAGCTGATGCTGAATGTTCATTTTGTTTGATAGGTGACCACTAAAGAAAGTCCTTTTGTTCTCTAAGATTCCATGATTCTACAGGGAGGAAATCTATACTAGCAGCACTAACAGCTAGGAAATAAGAGGCAAGAAGGACTTGGTTTCTCTCTTAACTCTCTGGGTCTCTTCTTCCCTAATCTCCTTCCATACTCCTCGCTCTCTCTTCTCACCCAGCTCAAGGGAAGAGAGAAATGCCCAAATAATAAAACTTCTAAACAACAATAATAACTTTTTGCAACTCATTAAGCCCTCATTGCATTTATTGCTACTAGTTTGCTTGGTGAATTGCAGTTGATTGGTCTTGGAGTATGGTGTCTGCTTATAATGTAAATTCAAAGAGGGCAGGGAGCTAGTCTTGCCTTTGATCACCCTTAGTCCAACAAATATCAAATACAGCATCATTCCATTCAATTCAACAGACCTTTATTTAATACCTGCCCAATGGGGTGTATGGGGTATTCAGAGAGGACTAGTACCTCTAGGGTGAGGGCTTGCTGAGCCCTTTTCAGGGCTGCTCCTCCACATTCCGTGTCCACCTTTAACCCAGCTCTTACCTGTGGCTCCAAGAAGCTGTAGCATATTGCATATAGCCCTGATCACACCTTCGTAAAATGTCTTGGCTAAACTAGGTTGGGGGAGGCCTCAGATCTCTCAGTGAGTTAAGGGTTATCTACCCCAAGCATGTGAAAACTTCCCCTGACAGAAGGTGGAGATGAGAACAATTTGTTCCACAGCCATGAAGGCAGCTGACACAGATGCTGTAGAACTCTTAGAGTTTGGTCAAGCACTGAAGATCCCAAGGTCATCCACTGCATCCCAGACCATGGCTAATAATCATCTTGACTTTGGTCTCACCTCTGGAGTTCCAAGACAATAGGAGAGTGTAGCTGATGGCTTTGTGCAACTCTGCCTCACTTAAATCCAATTGACTCCCAAGTCAAGTCATTACCCAGTGATGTCATTGGTCTTCTTCAAAAATGAAGGATGGAGAATGAATAACATCTGCCTGATAAGGCCCAAAGGTAGGGGGAGGCATTTTGCCTCTTGTTACAGAAAGGAATTGGCCAAAGAGTCATAAGAAGTAAAAACCAAAGGAGAACTTGAAGGAAGGGAAAGAAAAAGGAGGGGAAAAGAAATTACTTTCATGCTTCAAGTACCTATTGATTTCAAGGGTATGCTTCTACATCTAACATTAAATATGATAACTCCACTGTGGCATAGTAATTCTAAATTAAATCATTACCCACTTGACAACTTCTAGTGAAGAAACCCTCTGAACTAAGAAGTTGGTGCTTGGAAAATAATTATCCAAAGGCTTCATAACTTCCCAAGATCATAAGTTTAGAAGTAGAAGGGTCAGTTTACTACCAACTGAAACAGTGTCCCTATTTTTCTACATACCTTCTAGCATTTGTTATTTTGCCCTTTTATCATTTTAGCCAACCTGATAGGTATGAGATGATATCCCATATTATTTTGATTTGCACTTCTCGAATCAATAATAATTTAGAGCATTTTTTATATAGTTATATAAAGCTTTGATTTCTTCAGCCAAAAACTATCTGTTTATATTTTTTGACTATTTTTCAATTGGGAAATAGCTCATGTTTTTAATTTTTGTCTAAGTTCTCTATATATTTTAGATACAAGACCTCTATCTGAGAAACTGTTTATAAATTTTTTCCCAACTTACTGCTTTTCTTCTAATCTTCCACTTGCAGAGAAAGAAATGATAAATAGAAATAAGTGAGACCTAGTTTTACTTATTCATATATTTTTGTTAAATGATGCCTTCTTTAATGGGGGGATAGAGGGAGTTAACTGGGTATTTAATGTAACAAAAAAATAAATTTAAATTTTTAAAAAGTGGAAGGGACCTTAGAGATGATTTAATACAACTCATCATTTTACAGATAATGAAACAAAATCTCAGAAAAGATTAAATAACTTGTTAAAAGTTACAAAAGTATCAACCTGGACCAAAATTTGAAAACACATCCTCTGCTTCTAAATTCATTGCTTTCCCATCTGTATGATACTTGTCTTCCATTGGCATTGGTTTAAATCAGTGATGGGCAAACTTTTTAAAGAGGGGGCCAAAGGAAAGGAAATGCTCCTCTGTCAGTCTGTTTCTAAGGCAACTCTTTTGTTTCATTGCATTGTATCCTACTCATTGTATTCATCAGATTAGCAATAATGTCATGTGGCCAGATAGAACATTAAAGGGGGCCGCATCTGTCCCACAGGCAGTAGTTTGCCCATCACTGGCTTAAATAAACCAAGGTTACCTTCATTGCACTGTGATGAGGCCTTATAATAGGAGAAAGAAAAGGGAAATAAGGGGAGGTGGAAAAAAGAAAGAGAAAACAGAAAAGTGGCCAATGACAAATAAGAAAACGGGGGCAAATCCAGGGTTCTGAGAAAAACCAGAGATGGGATGACTTCAGAGAAAAGGGAACTGAATGTGAATGTCCAAACAGAAAAATTAGAAATGAATCAAATGGGTTGTTTCTCGTCTGTATGTGTGTGTAAGAGGAAAGTTCATAGGGGACTTTTGTTTTTTTGTGGTAATGAATATATACATATGCAGATGCATGATTTGAAAGTAGCCCATGGAAAAACCATCCTCTGGGAACTGGGAGACCAGAGCTCTGCAACTAACTAGTTGTGTGACCTTTAAACAATCAGGGACAAAGCTACCCTTTCCTTATCTTTAAAAGGAGAGACCATACAAGATAATCTCAGGGAAGGTCTTTATCTCCTCTAATTCTGATTCTATGATTTCTGATTTGTGGTATATTTATTTTTTTGCTTTAGAAATTAATGATTTAAGCAGGTCAGGAGCTGGGGGATGGGGGGGGGAACACTTATTCATGGTTCATTTGGATTCACATAAAATTCAGCATCTGGTCTCCATCCACTGCTCAAGGGGATTGGCCTGTTAATATTAAATGGATTTTCCTGTATCCACAGATATCTCTTTTCATTCTATACCAAACACTAAAGAGAGAAGAAAGGCTTCAGAACCTCATCTGAAAATCTCCTACTCATATTTTTTCTTCCTCTCTTCTTCATCCCCACCCTCAGTCACATTCACCTTGTCTAGGCTTTTTCTTTTATCTTAGCTTTGAAGTTGGAAGAGTTATCAGAGGTCATCTAGTACAATGGTGAAACAGGACCAGAGGGATTGAGTGATTTAACCAAGGTCAAAAAGCTAATAAAGTAACAGAGCCAGGAATCAAACCAAATCTTTTGTTTTTCAGGCATTTGCATTGTGTCTGACTCTCATTTGGGGTTTTCTTGGCAAAAACACTTTAGTGGTTTGCCATTTCCTTCTCTGACTCATTTTACAGATAAAGAAACTAAGGCAAACAGGGTTAAGTGACTTGCCCAGGGTCACACAGCTTGTAAGTATTTGAGGCTAGATTTGAACTCATGTTTCCCTGAAGAACCAAACCTATTTTCTCCATCTCCAAATCTGGCATTCATTCCTCTGTACCAGCACTGGTGAACCTCTTAGAGATTACATGCCCAAACTATACCTTCAAGCCACCTATAAGCCCCACATTACGCCAGACAGAGAGAGAAGTGCTCACACCGATCTGTTGGGCAGAGGGGTGAGGCAAAAAATGTCCTCAGGTGCAGTGGAGAGGGGAAACAGAGCAGCTCCCTCTGTGCCAGCCAGAGCATATGTGCCACATCTTTGCCAACACAGTATACCAGGGTTGTTTTTTTGTCATGCTTGCTATTTCAGCTACAACTAAAACCAAAGATTTTCACAAATTAATTTCCCCACTCCCTTTGGCCAACAACAAATGGGCTATGTGGAAGTCTTCAGAGAACCATGAACCAAGGAAACAGAGTCCTTTTTTTGGAGATTGTTCAGAGTCCTCCTGACTAAAAAAGGGCACCCAGTGACTGACACAACAAATACCATCCCTTAGTGCTGGGAAGCATCCTGGGAGGGTAAGACAGCAGCCTTTCAGTGCACAACTAAAAGGATCCCAGGCTCTTTTCAGGACAATCTGGCCCAACAACAGGCTTCTTCCTCCAGGCTTCACCCACTTTCCCTGAATCACCCAAAGAAAGCCCTACTCATTTTCCCCCAGACTACATGGCAGGTACTAATCTTCCAGACAGTTTCCCCCTTCTAAATTTCTCACTTTAACCTGATTTCACTTTTAAGCAGTAGGCAAACCAATAAATGGGGCAAAGTTTGTTTTACTTACAAGAAACCCCAAACAATGGTCTGTGCTGCTTTTTGGCTTTAATTTTGTAAAAGACTGTAAATGATCCCACTATACATTTTGTAGAATCTTACCTACACACACACACACACACACACACACAGGCAAAGGACTCCAGAATGTAAAAGAATAAAAGGCTGGGGGAGGGGAGAGAGAGGAGAAAGCCTCCCTTAAGTAATAATTCATGGACATGGGGGCAGGGAAGAAGGATTGGAATTTCATGGGTAATTGGGAACTCCCCTGCTGAAGAGGCTCCTTTTACCAGTAGAAAACAACCCAAGGGTTTTGCAACTCAGTCTTGGAGCAAGATTTCTTAACTTGGGGTCCAATATATATAAAACTATTAGATGGGAAAAATGAAATCTTTATTTCAAAATTATTAGTTTCCTTTATAATCCTGCATATTTTATTTTATACATTTACAAATATTCTGAGAAAGAGATCCCCAGACTTCCAGAGGGCTCTGTGACACATGAAAATATTAAGAACTCCTCTTAGAGAGTTACCCAAGGTCTCCAACTCTATGTACCATGCTAAATGTCTCTAGCTGACTGAAATAGAGATTTAAGGTTTGTTGTTTAGTCGTTTTTCAGTTGTGTGTGACTCTTTGTAACCCCATTTGGTATTATTTTCTTGGCAGATACTAGAGTGCCTTGCTATTTTCTTCTCCAGCTCATTTTACAAATGAGGAACTAAGGCAAACTGTGTTAAGTGACTGGCCAAGGATCACACAGCTGGTAACTGTCCAAGGCCAGATTTGAAAGCACTTTATAGGAAGCAACTAGTTCTCATAGTGGATAGAGCTCTCTGGAAGTAAGTTCAAATCCTGCCTCAGACCCTCACTAACTATATGATATTGGGCAAGTCACCTAATCTTTCTTAGCTTCAATGTCTTTATCTGTAAAATGGGGATAATAATATCTTTAGTCCTGGGTCTGTGAACTTTATATATATATGTCATATGTATATATATATATATATATTAGTAACTGCATTTCAATGTCATTTGTTCCCTTTGTATTACTATGTATTTTATTTCATTCTTTTAAAAGCAGTATTCTGAGAAGAGTTTATAGACTCTACTAGAATGTCAAAGGAGTCTGTGACACAAAAAAGGTTAAGATCCTCACTTTGGGGTATATATTATCATTCTTATTTTACAGTCAAGTAAACTGAGGCTCAGAGAGGTGAATGGACTTGCCAATGGACCCATAACTATTAAATGTCAGAAGTGAGATAAGTGGGATTCAAACTCTGATTCCAGCACTCTATCCACTATATCACATTGCCTCTCAAAACATGTACTTCTGCAGATACTATCTCTTTCCTGTCTACCTCAGCACATACTCCCCTCCCTCATTTTCTTTGTCCCTTTTCCCAATTCTCAATTTAGAACAATTTATCTTTTGAAACTGATGTTAGAATCTAGGTGTAGTACCAATTCAATAGTCCTAGGACCTTTCCAAGCACCTCACATACACACACACACTGCAGCCATAAATTAGTAAAGAAAGAAAAGAAGATGAAAAGAAAGAGAGGAAAGGATGGAAGGAAGGAAGGAAGGAAGGAAGGAAGGAAGGAAGGAAGGAAGGAAGGAAGGAAACCAACTTCTAAAGTACATTTGATCCAGGGAAGCTTAGTAATGAGATAAAAATGAAGACAATCTCGTCCCAAACCAGTTAGCCCAGGTCATTGTCAAGAGGAAGCAAGGATATACGGAAAAGGTTTCAGAAAGGTCCATGAAATTTTTTAGTTTACATATTATCACAGTTTAAGCACTTTGGGTACAGCATGGACTCCAGCATATGATTGAAAACGAACAATATCTACACAGGATGAGAAAACATGTGTGGTTTGCAATCTCAACAGAAAGAAGGAATGCCCACATACTGCAAATGAAATCACAGATTCATTAAAGCATTAGCAGAAATAGGATCTGAGAGAAAAATTTCCCCCAAATGTTCATTCTAACCCCTAATTCTACCATGAAAAACTCTAGCCCTTTAAGACTCCTCTATCAAAATATCAAGACTCCTGTGAGTTGTTCTAGTTTAGGAATTATTGCCTAATTATAGGATAACACCTTAATTAATAGCAAGCTGAGACTAAGAATGAAAAAATAAACAGATTAAGTAATTAAAGAAGGGTGCCCCAAGGAGAAAGAGGGAATGTGGAAATGACAGGGTCCTTCACTTTTAATATACAATTTTGCCAACGGAGAATGGACAGTGAACTTCTAATCCTTCTCAAATTTACAATCATAGTGAAAGGAAAAAAAAAAAAAAAGCCCTCTTTCCACTGAAGGCAAACATAGCTCCATATTGCCCTCCAGTGGTGTTCTTTCTTTAAAATAAAAAACAACACAAAACAACCTGCCCACCAAACCCTTTATTTCAATTAACAAGCATTTGTTTTCTCCTCCTCCTACCTTCAGAAAATATTTTTTTACACATAAGGTACTGAGGCCCAGAGAATTATGATGACTTGTTCGCCATATCTTAACATGCTCGAGATAACATAGATAATGCAGAGTGGATTCAATCCAGGGGGTTCTAACTTCAGATCCAGGGAACTTTCCACCACATCCTGTTGCTTCTATCTCTGAGAATCTTACACAGTTAAATTACCAAGCTGAATAAACTCAGAATTACTTATTGGTTACTTTTCTTCACTAATGAGAAAATAATAAATATCCAATTTGTCCATTAGACATCATTCTTAAAGTCATATATCATATGGCAAGAATCTATTATTTCTTCAATGTGGGAACTCCCTCCATTGACACAGATGCAAATCACTTCATCATTTATAGTCTGAGAGATTTCTTGGGCTCCAAAACATTAATTTGCCTATGATGACATAAATAGTAAGTGTCAAAGGTAGGATTTGAACCTGAGTTTTCCCTGCCCAGTATCCACCATGTATGTACAATACTCCACTGTGTCAATTAAATCATGAAAATCTAGTAAAAATAAGTTTTTGACAAAAGGAGATGGGTACTTTTGCTGTGTAAAATTTAAAATTAATATCCAATAACTCAAATTTTTAATATTTTATAAAGTTTATCAATATTTTATTATGTTTTATAAAGTTTATTAATAATCACTTGAAGTAGAAAGAAAATAAACTAAAAGAAATAGAAGTTCAAACCTAATTAACTAACAAAAAGTAAACCCACGTGTGTGGATTCTCTTGCCTAGCCAAAAAGCCCATTTCAATAGCCACAATTAAGGGAAGAGAGAGCAAGGTGGGGCTACACAAAACTTATATACTCCCTAAGTTAGCACATAGCATGAGAAAGAACATGGAATGCTGGGAGAGAGAGTTTCTGGGGAGCAGATCCTAATTACAGAGCTGTGATAACAAAGAAGCTTAGATCCACTTCTCCAATGTTACTAAGTACCTATTTGAGACTTTTCAAGCTTTACCCTCAGAGAAAAGGCACTTAGATAGAATTATATCCATCCCCAGCACTCCCCAAATATTGTTAATCTAGGGCAAATAATTTTCAGGTTTAAACTGTCCTCCTGAAAGCTATCCTTAATGCGGAATGAGTGCCCAAATGATAGGTCCAAGGGGCTTTTTAAAATTTTTGATTGTTTTGCAGTACCTTTATTTAGAGGGTCTGTTAAATTTTTTTTTACTTTTAATTTTTAAATTTTCCTACTATTTTGATTAGTCTTTTAATTGAGGGAAGGAAAAGTGGTAGGCAAAAGAAGCTTATTTGTTTGCAGAAACTACAGCTCTCTTTACAAATTCATTCACTTAAATGATGTATTTGAAGCTGAAAGTGCTGCCCCAGGAGCCTTCGCATCTCCCACACAAATCCTGATGGTGAAGTCTGTTAAGGGGAAATCTGGGAAGAAGATAAGGTGACAGAGCAGAAATGTAGAGTGGCACAGAATACAGTGAACTAGGAGAAGCAAGAGCAACCCTTAGAATCTTGGCTTGGAATCTTGAGGGAGAATCCTGGGAAACCAACAACCAGAAGAGGAGTTGGATCTAGACTCTGGAGGCAAAAACATCTCCAGGACCCAGCTCCTGACCTCCTTTGAACTTCCAAATAATTCCAGGGATGGGGGAAGCAGGGAGCGGGGAGAAATCTAACAAGATCCTGAAGACCATTAAAGTTCCTGACTCTGCCAATACCCTGAGAAGACCAAATCTCAAAAGGAGTTGACCAAACTGCTCAGTTTGCCTTTGGCCTCACTGGGGTAGACTTGGTCACTCCAGATATCTGATTTCATCTCTGTCCTATCAATACTCTAGAGACTTATTCCTTAGTGGATTTAGCCTAGATTAAATCAGAATAGAAGGGAAGACATTTAGATAGAGAGAGTAATCAGTGTAGCCTTGGCTTTGCCGAGGACCGAAGCGACTTTAAAGAAAAGTCAGACTGGGAGAAATAAGATTTTTATTTTATTTTATTTTATTTTATTATTATTGTTAGGGAAAATCCACAACCCACATTCCTAATCCCATCCTCATTTCTAAACTTATAATAAACCTATTACCTTGATTGAATTCCTTCTGGCTTGAGGCAGAGAGTAGCCATTTTTGCTTTCTGTCCCTGAAGAGATCAACCTGCCTGACTGGGGCTAGCAAAACCCCAGTCAACCGTTTTATTACCAAATTTACAGGTCTTTTGGGATCCACTAGACAAGAATATCTTATCTATTTACATCTTTGACAAGGGATAGCCTCCTCTCAGTATGGGTTGTAAGACCTGACAAGTTCTGCAAAACTGCTTGAAGTAGACATTGTTACCCTGCAGCATCACACGAATATATTTATGGGCATACATAGGGTATACACATGTGCACACAGCACATATAGGTTATATGTCTTCACAGGAATCTGTTTAGATATGGTCTGAAGGGATGCATAAGTAAATAGCTCTAGTGTCCTGAGCCCACCTTTCTCCAAGGAGACTAATTCCTATTGAGAAGAAACAGAAACTGCTGCCATGAGGTCGTTTCCTCAGAGAGGAGGTACTTAGCTAGAATTATATCAGCCCCCCAAATAGCGTTAATTTAGGGCAAATAATTTTCATGCTTAAGCTACACTCCTGGTAACTGTCCCTTCCTTAAGGGGGAATGAGTGCCTCAAATTATATGCCCAAAGTCTTGACTCCCTTCCCACCAAGTGCCAGCTACTCAAAGACTACATGTAGTCATCCATTTATATAAGCCAGTAGCAAATAGAAAAAAGGAGAAGTAATATAGATAAGAATATACTTGACAAAACACTGTGAAGGAGCTCTCCCACTGGGAGCAAGGCATCTCAGCTCAGTCAAGAGAGTCTCAGATCTCACCCAAGGGAAAATCCTCCAAGACTCTATGTAGTAAACTGGGGAAAGGAACATAACTGAGATCATGGCTCTTCTATATGTTGCTCTTTGGCAATGCATCTTGTTATAACAGAATTATCTACATATTCAGAGAAGAACAAATCAGAAAGAGGATATTTAAAAATAATACTGTTAACATTAATAGACGCAAAATCCATTATGGATAATTTAAGAGTTTATGTTTTTTTAAATTTTATATGTGTTTACATGTCTTATTTTTTTATATTTTATTTCTTATTTATTTTATTTAGTCATGTGTTTGTTCTTGCTGAAAATTCTCTTTTTGTGTCTATACCTTTGATTTCTTGGTGTAAGGATCTTGAGTTAAAAAAACTCTACCAATACAGTTTCCAAATATTTGGTAATTTATAGGTCAAAAGCGCTGTTTTGTGTCCTGAGAGTTGCTCAGAATCACTAATTATTAAACTTAGAATTATTCTTTTAATGAAATGGATTGCATCACAACTTATTAAATTATAATTTAGTAGAAGTATTCAAGGACAACTGGATGACCATTAGTTAGTAAGATAGGGCTAGATGACCTCTAATATCTTTCAAATTTGGAATCTAAGAATATAGGATTCACTGGTACTAGTGATTATAGTACAACCAGGAATTTATGTGAAAAAAATCAATCAATTATATCAGTGATTCCCAAAGTGGGCGCTACTGCCCCCTGGTGGGTGCTACAGCGATCCAAGGAGGTGGTGATGGCCACACTTTTTTTGTATTACATTCTATTCTGAGTTCAAGGAATAGTTTCATAATTTCCAGGGGGCGCTAAATAATATTTTTTCTGGAAAGGGGGCAGTAGGCCAAAAAAATTTGGGAACTACTGAATTATATGAACATATGTCTAATAGATATCCAAGTCAATGGAATTCCCCTAATTATTGATATTAGGCCTAGCTTAATATATTTTCCTTGTTTAGTCCTTTTTATTCTTTGAATGTTTGATTTTGCTTTGATGACATGGTAGCAACTCCTGCTTTTTTTGTATTCACTTAATATATGGCAGTTTTCCCATCCCCTCAGCTTTATTTTATTTTTTTTAATGGTTTTCTTATATACAAGAGATTATAAGGCTTGGTTTTCTTATTCAGTCTGTCACTCTTTTATATTTTTATTGGATTATTTAATTCATTCATACTTAAAATTATAAGAATAAGGTTTACATTTTCTTCATCTGTCTCTAAAATTGGATGTTTTAAAATTTTAAGTTATTTTTTCCCCATCTGCTATAAACATTCCATACTTTTATTACTTTTTAAGGTGGTTCTTTTCCTACTGGTTCTCTTCTTATCACCCCAACCCCCCCTTATCCTTTTTGGGTTTTGTTTATTAGTTCCTGTCTCCTGATTTTATACAGTTATCTATTTCTTCCCCTTCTTTTTTCATCTCAAATAGATTTCCCTTTCCTCTCTTCCCTTTCAGCCAGTCTTGTTGACTAGTTTTTTTATTCAGAGATATTTTATTTTCCCAATTACATGTAACAATAATTCTCAGCATATGTTTTCCAGAATTATAAGATCCAAATTGTCTTCCTCTCTCCCTTTTCTCCCTCTTCTCAGAAATGACAAGCAATTTGATTTGCCTAGCCCTTACCACTCTTCTGTCTTGGAACCAATATTTAGTATTGATTCTAAGATGGAAGGTAAGGGTTTAAAAAAAAAAATAAAGAGCTCCTTGTGCAGCCACATCACTTAATATACTGCCCTTTCCCTTTGCTTTGGTATTTTTTGTTGAAGAAGGGTATAGAGTAGGGGTGTGACTTGGTTAGAACTCTACTTCAGGAAAATCACTTTTGTTTTTCTCTCAACTATCCACTCATTTTCTTTCTCATTAAATCCACTCCACCACCCACTTACCCCTTATTTTATTATTCATTTTTTCAATTAACCATCATTACTTTTCTCCCCCCTTCCACTTCCTTCCCCACAAGAAAAAAGAAAAAGGTATATAACAAATGATAAAGAAAAGAAAAAAAAAATTCGGTGAAACCTATTGTTAAAAAGGAATGGAGAGGATGATAGAGATATGTATGTAATATGTATGTCTACGATCTGATCTTTGTTTCTTTCTTTCTATATCTCCTCTCTTGGTATTACTATCTCCCTACAGATCTTCCTTCTAGATATTAGAGGATGGCTGGTATGTGGATCTTAGGGATAGTATGGATGAAGGAGGGATCAGAGCCCAAGGCCTAAGCCAACTGCAGTTGGTGAAGGAGGAACACCCACTCCTCTCACACTAGCTGTTGCTGTAATTTATCCCTCTCCTCCCTGACAGGTTTGGTTGGTTAAACTTGTCAGTGACTTCTTTCTAACGGTAGCCCAGGTTGGGCCCCTTGAGAAATTAGGTAGATGGTAAACCTCTCTAGGCCCAACCTGAGGTTGGATTGATCGTTAATAGGCTATTGATTGGCTTTGGAAACATTGGTATCTGACTGCATAATTTATCCTCCCTTCCTAAGAGCTGTGATAGAATAACCACTCAGAAAGGTACTTTCTATTAAATCACTGTATTATCTATTGATGGGAAAAAGATAACAAGGTAAGAGGTTTGGGGATTGGAAACCCTATTGCTATAGTTTGGCTACTAAGCTAATCGTTGATCAGGCTTGGAGACTGCTAGGCTGGCAGAGGCTTGAGGTCTTCACCCTCTCACTAACTCTGACCTGACCTGGCCACAGCCAAGCCAGAGAATAGAGAAGGCTATTTATTTAGATGCTGATTGATGATCTGTTTATTCTCTCAGCTCTACTACCAATAATATTGATGGGTCACTAGCTTTCTCTCAGTCAAGTACAGGTTACAGGTTCAGGCCTATCCTCTTCTTCTTCCACCCTTCACTCTTCACCCTCCCTCTGTCCCAGTTCTTGATCCAAGATGTTTGCTCAAGTCCTAGCTCTGAGTTCTGAGACTTCTCAACTGTAGTTCTTAGGGAGTATTTATAGGGTGGAGCCAACGTAAGCCCCTGGCTCACAGCACCTGGGAACATTCCAAATCTCTCAACTGCCATCCTTGTCAGTCAAGGTGGCATCCAACTTATCCCAGATTAATGATTTTAACACTATCAAATTGTCACTAGAGTGATATTATATGCAATATTCTGTACTGTGGATTCTCACCTTTGCAAAGGAACCAAGGAAGGTATTGCCTTGTAGCTCTTCTTTGGGTCCTGAATTAATCACGATTTCACAACATTTAGGTTCAATCATTTCCTGATATTCTTTCTAATTATATTGTTGCAGTCATTGCGCATATTATTTTCTTGGTTCAACTTGCTTCAATTTGCATCAGTTCATATGTCTTCCCATCTTTCTCTGAATTTATCATATTCATTATTTCTTACATCATAGTAATATTCCTTTATATTCATGTATCATAATTTTTTACTTAGTCATAAACCCTAATAAATGTACACCTATTATTTATAATTCTATATTACCACAACAAATACTATAATAAATAGTTGGCTTATTTTGTCATTTCTAGCACTGGTATCTCTGGGTCAAAGCCCATTTATTTCCATAATTCTAAATTTATTCCCAAAATAAGTGTATTAATTCATAGATCTACTAATAATGCATTAACTATTAAGCTTCCTATTGAGATATCTGTCTTTATTTTTACACACTATACATGAGTAGACTCATCTTACAGGGACATAAACATACCTTAAACCTGTCTTTCCACAACTCTTCCAGAATTGACTATTCCTACATTTTGTCATTTTTGCCAATTTGCTAGGTGTGAGATGTTTTCATTTGTTTTTCTTTTATTGTTAGTGATTTGGAAAATTCCTTCATATGACTGTTAATAGTTTGCAATTCTACTTTCAAGAACAGTTATTCATGTTCTTTGACCATTCATGTAATGAGGAACTTTGTATCTATTTTTGGTATATTTGTTAGTCTCCCCTAAAAGAATGTAAACCCCTGGAACATGGGAACTTTCACTTTTGGTCTTTTGTATCACTAGTACCTAAGGTGATTTCCATTCAGTGGTTCACAAAATCCAAAGACAATGGTCCCAGGGGGTTCTCACTAAAAAAATTTTAATAGTAACTTAAGCAATAAATAATTATACAATATTATAAGTAGTATCATTGAATTTTATACTTTATAATTAAAAGCACTAACCCTAAATTGTTACCCTGAAGATTCACAACACATTTTCTTTTAATTGAAAGGCGTGGGGGAAATAAAAAATATTGAAAATCATAGTCATAGAACAATACTGATACATCTGTATTATCTGATCTGGTTAATAACTTTTTTTTGATTGCCTGATGGTTTGAAATGGGTGGATTTTACAAAATCAAGATTAAGAGAACAAATTGAGCCTGAAGCCCTTGAAGCTCTGATTGTAAAAATGTGTCCTGCAGTGCACTGCCTGGAATAGTGGAGAAGTAGTTATAATATCTAGTTCACATTCAATTTAGGAATAGACACTGGACCTCTGATTTCAGGGGTATAAGGAATTCCTGAATAAGGAAGCTCTACCAGTGCAGGAAGAAAGTGCAACTTAGAGTCTTAGCAAGTTGCCTACAACACCAAGAGGTGAAATGACTTGCCCAGAGTCCTAGAGCCAATATGTATCTAAGGCAGGATTTGAACTGTTATGGATAAAATCCTGCAATCATGTTTTCTTGGGCTGCAAGCCAGCAGTTGCCAATATAGAACACAGAACCTGGCAGAGGACCCAGGCCAGGTGCCAGGGTGACAGTTGAAGTGAGGGTGTAAAGGGGGGTCCCCAGACCCCTGACTTCACTTCTGGCTCGGATCTTCAGGGTTAGGGAGGAAAAGGATGGAAAAGTGGGCCCCTGGGTGGTCGGGGTGGTTTTGAGTAGATTCTTTAGTTAGGTAGGAACAACTACCATAGTTAGCCAATTTCAACAGCTCACTGGCAGGCCCAACAACCCTTATTATAAACAAGAGACAAATTCTACCATCAAGACATCATCATCTGACCTAGGGCTTAGCAGCCCAGTCAGCAACCAAGAGTATCAGAGTTAAGATTGCCCTCAAGGCATTCTTATACTGTTGCACCTTAAGAAGACCTTTCCGTATTACCTAAAATAGATAGTGATATTATTTATTCAAGATCTTAGCTTACCTCACCCACTTTCCAACTCCCTTTTACCTGATCCAAATTATTACCAATAAACCCTCCAACCTCAAGCTTAAAGATCTTTGAAGTCATTGCCTTTACCTTTACCAAAGGCCAAGTAACACCAGCAGTCAGAACAGACTATTAGCTCTAGTTGGCAAACTTTATTTAACAGTTAGGTTCAGGAAGGCCAGCCTCCTTCCTGGTGTCCAACAGAATTGTTTCCAACTCCCAGGGGCAGAGGCACAGAATCCTCATCTTAAAGGGGTCTTAGCTTTACTAGTGTGAGAGTTTCATCTGCCTCTCTTTCAGCTTAGGTGCAGGACCCCTGTTACACATACCAACTTCTACTCCTGCCTAAAGGCCCCTTGGGCTGGCCTAATACCATCCACACTCTTTCCCCTGCATTGTATTACAGAACCCAGGTCTACATAGCTCTGAGTTCAGCTCTTTATGAACTACACCAAATGAAGTAAGGCAAAGCTTTTCTGACAATGTCCTTGAATTTGGCCTACGTAAAGCTTTCTCTTCCAGTAGTATAATAATAGAAAAAATACTCACTGGCCTTGAAGCCAGTATACCTGACTTAAAGCCTTAGCTCTGACCTCAGGCAAGTTATCTTTCTCCTCTCTGAGTTTTTGTTCCTTCATCTGTAAAGTGAAGGTTAAAATCCTTGCTTCCCTCATAGAACTGACTTGAAGAAAGTACTGAGGAAGCCTTAAAAGTTTATGTAAATATGAGTTATTATTATATAACAAACTGGCTTCCATACTGTTTCTAAACCTGTTTGTAAGCCATCATGGTATAAAAATAATCCTAAATCTGCTAAAGAAGAAGCAGCATCCAGAGCTTTATGGAACAATACTAATAGATACAGCAGATGTTATGACTCTAGTTACTGATCCCAGAAAGAAGAGAAATTTAATGACAGTTGGTGACTCCTCAAATAGAGGCTGAAAGACAGCCATGTATAGACCTAACATTGCTAATCAGAAGTTGTGCCATCGTCTTAGAGCATGTCTGAGATATAATAACAGTGGGAAAGAAATTGAACTAGGAATCTCTTCTTCAACAAAAAATATCAAAGCAAAGGACATTAAGTGATGTGGCTGCACAAGGAGCTCTTTTCTTTTTTAAACCCTTACCTTCCAAATTAGAATCAATACTAAGTATTGGTTCCAAGGCAGAAGAGTGGTAAGGACTGGGCAATGGGGATTAAATGATTTGCCCAGGGTCACACAGCTAGGAAGTGTCTGAGGTCAGATTTGAACCAAGGATCTCCTGTCTCTAGGCCTGGGTCTCAAACTGCTGAGCCACCCAGCTGCCCCCTGCAAGGAGCTCTTTGACTGGGTCCAATGTTAAAAGAACATACAAAAGATGAAACAAAAAAGGGATGAATACTGGAAAGCAGCATAGACCTATGTGAAAAGTATTAGGAAAGTTAAAATTCACAACCTGAAGATTGTGACAATTGTTAAGGACTACAAAAAAAGACAAGAAAAAAAGGATATATTGCTTGGGACAGAGGAAATCAAAAAATGATAAAAAGCCAAGTTATTCTACTTTTATTTTGTAGCTTAAGCAATATTCCCCTTAAAGGAAAATGTAAGCTTCTATGAATTAATACAGAGTGAGGAAAGTAGAACCAAAAGAACAATGTAGCCAATGACTACTATAATTAAAACAAAAATCAGACTAAGAGATCAGAATACAGAGGAAATGTAAATGTTGATCTTGGTTACAGAGGAATAATAATGAATCATACTTCCCTCCTCAGTAGAAAAGGTTATACTCAGAGAGGTGGGTATATGGGGTGTTCTGGGTAGTCTTCATTTGGGTATTTGGGAGATGTGGGTAGTTTTATTTTAGAATTTCTTGAAATCCCCAAGAAATATGGTATCCCAATTTTTAAAAGTATATTTTCAGGTGGGCTGATGATTCTTAGGTTCTCACTTGAATTTGTATAAATTCTTCCTACCATTCTTTCTATCCTAGCAATTCTATTTTGTTCCTCTTTTTCTGTTTCTTCCAAATACTCTTGTAGTCTTTGTGGCCAGTCCATATTTTCTTTCTTGGATTCTCCTTTGGGCTTGTGAAATTACTCTCTTCTTCAGTATTTATCCTCTATCCAAAGTATTTCATCGCATTTGGTACTTTATTTGTTTCACCCAGGGATCAAACTCTAATCCTGCATTCTTGGATGATGTATGTAAGACCTGGTTGGTCTTGAGTGCAGTGGGTAAGACTAGGCCCCATCTCCTGTAGGAATTGTTTTCTCTTGTCTCCTGCTTTGGTTCAGACACAGGTTGCCTACATGTTAAAAGGGAATCTTTCTTCTTCTGTGGCCAGGGCTCTGGGGTCACTCTACCTCTGGAGCCTTTTCCTCTTTTTTTTTTTAAACCCTTAACTTCTGTGTATTGGCTTATAGGTGGAAGAGTGGTAAGGGTAGGCAATGGGGGTCAAGTGACTTGCCCAGGGTCACACAGCTGGGAAGTGGCTGAGGCCGGGTTTGAACCTAGGACCTCCCATCTCTAGGCCTGACTCTCAATCCACTGAGCTACCCAGCTGCCCCCAGGAGCCTTTTCCTCTTGCTTCTGTAGGACTATCGGTTCTTCTCAAGACTTTTTTCCAATTACAGGATGGATCTAGGGCTGTCCCCTAGCTAGGTCTTTCTACCCACTTTCTCCAGTTATTATAGAGGTGCTGGGCCACACCTAGGCTCTTCCCCTTCACTCTTCTCTTTTCCCCACACCAAAGGCTCTAGAGTTGTCCTGCCTTATGGAACCTGACTATTTCTCATTGCAGCAAGCCTTCCCCTATCCTGCCTTTAGGTTCTGCAGGATTCTTTTTTTGTGCAGGTTTGCACTGGGCAGAAGAGTTTAGAATGGATTCTCTTTTGAATCTGGTAATTTACTGGAGTGTTTGTGGGATATCTGGGTTCCTCTGAGTCCTTATATACCATCATCTTCCCACTGTCCTATATATTTTATTAATGCATATGCAATACTATCAGTAGTTCTATCACACTGTTGGCTCATATTTAATTTGTAGTCTATTAAAACCCCTACGACATTTTGAATCAATTTTTATTGAATAAATGAACTGAATAATCATAGGTAGAATGGGGCATTGCAAAGCTGGACATTCATTGTCAATAAGAATATGACTTAACAGTTTCCAGGAAAATGTCTGTACCCAAAAATATTCTTCCTTTTTCAGTTTCTCCATTGATAAGCATTTCCTTTGCATTAGCCATTTACTTTTCCCCCTTTTAGAGTACAACTATTTCTAAGAGGGTCAATGTGCAGGTTCTTCAAGCTTTAATTGGTCTATCATATGTCAAAACAAATCACTTTGGGAGTATTGAGAGACAAATCAGATTTGACTCTGGAAGGAAAAAGACCAGGGTGGGAAATCAGTCCACTTACAAAGATAAAGATACTATAATTGTGGATTTTTTTTTAATTTTCAGAGACAAAAGTTCTTATATATGTTGGCTGATGATAAGGATCCTGACAGTTATTAGCAATTTCTTCACATACTCAAAAAGTTTTAGAGCTAGAAGAGAATTTAGATTTTTCTAAGCTTGTCCATTTTACAGATGAGTACACTCCAAGGTTCACCAAAATCTTTTGAAAAGAAAAGGATCAGTGCAGTTTCTAAACAATTCCTACCTTAAATGTATCTTCCTAAAGCCTATGTCTCGAGCAGGGAACAATTTAAATTGCTAGACCCAAAGCTAGCAATCACATTAACAAAGAAAAATTAAACTGGGCAGAAATTCAAGTGTTAAGATCCTGACTATTCCCTAAAAAGACCCAAAGCTAAGAGTCATCCAGAGAAAAACCATGATGCAACAGAGATGGGTAAAGGGGCATCAGCTGGGGTTGTTGCTGGGGCTCTGGATGGACAGCTTCCTGCTGGGGCTGACAGAGGTTTTAAGAGGTTTTAGAAACACAGATAATATTTTCAGTGTCCTACCAGTCACTATGATACATATGGCCATTTGTGTCAATGAACTTTTTGGCCTTGACTAACTGTTGAGCAAGAGAATTCTGAAGACATCTTCTGGGAACATGACAAGTGGTAGAGGCCACGCTCTCGCTCTCCCTCTCCCCCTCTCTCCCCCCCCCCATCTCTCTCTCTCTTTCTCTCTCTGTCTCTGAATCTGTTTCTCTCTTTGCCTTTCAGTGTGATTAACAGAAGATAAACCTGAATCAAGATTCTACAAAGAAAATAAGGTTATTTTTGGTAGTATCTGTAATAGGCTTCTTGGAAGGAAAATCATTAAGGTAGGGAAATACTAAAAACAAGGAGAATTTAAACTTCAGCTTTTTTCTACTTGGGACTCCTGTTCTGTCATCTGATAGAAGTAGGGGAATTGGAACAGCAAAATTCTCTTGAATAGCATAATTCATAGTCGACTTAGTCAAAATAAAAATGGAAAGTCCTTTTCAGGGAGCTAGTACAACTGGGAAAACATGACTATTGTGCCTGTTTCTTCATTCTCAATTTTATACTTTAATGCTTCCCCTTAAAAGCATGATCATAATTTAGTCAGCTTGTCATAGCTGCCTAGATGGCTCTGTTGTTTAACTCAGAGTATTCAGTGTGCTTTTCTGAGTCATTATTTTTACTTAAAGCATTTAGGCTTTTAAAATAGCTATTGGAAAAGGCCAAGACTTAGGAAAGAATTCAAATGTGACACTTTTAATCTGGACTTTTTTGCTAAAAAATGGCAAGCATGCTCTGTGTTTTCAGTTTCTAAAGCTTAGAGGCTCATAAGAAACTGAATCAAACACATTCTATAGAGTTGTTTTAATAATAATTAATAATAGTCAACATTTATGTACTGCATGCCTAGCACTGTGCTCAGCACTTTGCAAATATTATCTCATTTGATCCTTATAACAACCCTAGAAAATAGGTACAATTATTATCCCCATTTTAAAGATGAGGAATCTCAAGCAAATAGAGTTTAAGTGACTTGCCCAGGGTCATACAGCTCAAAAATCTTGAACTCAAGTCATCTACCAGATTCATTCTGAATCAATAACAGGATTTATAGGTGGACCACCACACCAGGCACAACTATCCAAAAAAAGAAGCTGCCCTCTGCATTGATGGAGGGAGTTTCTTCAGTGGGTATTTCCTATACTAGTGAAATAACAGATCTAGCTCCACATCATCCCTTACCCCACTCACAAAAAAGGAAAAAGCATGGATCTCTGAGAGAAATAGAGTGACTGTCACCAAGGGAGGAAAGACAGAAAAGAGGGAACTTAGAGGAATTGTTCAAAATTAACAGTACATAAAGGCAACCCCACCAGGCATTTCCACTTGAGTCATTCATCCAGAACTTTCCAAACCCCAAATAGGGAACAAAGGAAAATATTCTTTTACTGTCCCAGCAAGGTATAAAAATAACTGAGCTGTAATTGAAACATGGGTTATTCAGTCATCTTCAGTTGTATTGGACTCTTTATGACCTCATTTGGGGTTTTCTTGGCAAAGCTATTCCAATGGTTTGCCATTTCCATCTCTGGCTCATTTTATAGTTGAGGAAACTGAGGCAAACAGGCTTATGTGACTTGCCCAGGGTCACACAACCAGTAAGTGTCTGAGGCTGGATTTTAACTCAAGAAGGTGAGTCTTTCCTGACTTAGGCTCAGTGTTCTATCCATTGAACCTCCTAGAGGCCCTGATATAAGCCAACCCACTTATACTTTTAGAGCTTGAAAGAATCTTAGGTATCATCTAATTCATACACTTCATTTTACAGATGAAGAAATTGCCTTGCCCAGTCTGTTCCTCATGTCTGGAATGTATTCCCTCCTTGCTTCTACTTCCCAGGATTCCTTCATTCCTTCAAGGTATAGATACAGTCATACCATAAGCACAAGGTCTACTCTCCTAGTTGTTAGTACCCTCTTTGCCCCAAAAACTGCTTCCCATGTATTTTGTAGTTATTATTTGTGTATATAGTATTACTGTCCAATAAAATATAAGCTCCTTGAGGACAGGGTCAGGTTTTATTTTGTTTATTTTGTCTTTCTCTAGGGTCTAGGACATTGTCTGGTACACAGGTGGTTTTTGATGAGTGTAGGGTGGCTCGCAGAGAGGGTCCAAGGTCTTGCATTAAGTCAGTGGCAGATCTGGGACCAGAATTCAGGTCTCTTCCTTTCCTGTCTATAATTCTTTTCACTAGACTGTGTTACTTTCCTTATATATTAGAGTCGCAAGTTCTCAACAGTCTGTCTTGAACCAAGGTAGTTGGATTTGTATGTCTGGAATGGACAAAAAGAAATTACATCCCTTTCAAACATTTTTAACCTTAAATAAATTTGTATTCACATCTAAATTTATATTTTGCAGAAATCTACAATTAAAAAAGACTTCTTTCACAAATTATGGGTATACCAATTAACGGAATACTATTATATCCAGGTTCTTTGTCAAGGAAACCCCAAAATGGGCTCATGAAGAAACTACTCAACGACAACAGTAAATTATACCCTAAAAATGACAAAGTGGCCAATTAGTAAAAACCTGAGAGAACCTTGTAAACTGATACAGAATGCAATGAGCATAACAAGAACAACTTTTATACAATAACAACATTATAAAGAAAAACAGCTTTGAAAGACGTAAGAACTCCATTCCATGCAATAACCACTAAGATTCCAGATAATGAAGCATGCTATTGATGAGGTCATAAATACACAATGTACAATAAGATATATTTTCACATACAACCAACGTACAGAATTGTTTTGTTTGAATACATTTATTCTAAGGGTTTTTCTTCTGTTTTTTTTTTTCTTTTAATAGGAGGGAAGAGGTAGAAAAATAAGCAGTAATAGGGATAAGGTTGAAGAGAGACAGAGACAAAGAGGCAGACAGAAAAACAGAGACAGACAGAGAGGCAGATAGAAAAATAGACAGTGTCATTGAGGAATCTTTTGCAAAGGCATAGATATTTTCAAATGCATAGAACAGAACAGATAAGTAAGACAGCTTTGAAAGCCACAGGTTGAACTTGTATGTATTTTAAGAAGAAAAACAAGCCATACATAATAGAGACACAATTTCACATACAATCTTCTTTTTTGGTTCTACTGTATCTATAGAAATGCCCATCTTGTTTGGTGTTTATTTAATTCGAAGGTTTTTTCAACTGGAAAAAAAATCCTTTCTCCTCCTGTTTTGATCTGAATGTTTTCTCCAATAACAGAGATTAAGTTAGAAATTTCCCTTTGAGGTAATTGAGATGCAGATGTATCCTTTACTCTGAAACTCTTTCCTCGCCCCCTTCTCCCTGATGCCACTGGGTGTCTTAAATTAGCCTGTATGTTACCTTGTATGAGTTAAAATATACCCATAAAAAGTTTTTTGCTCTTCACAACAACCATCACCCCAAAAGCTACCGTTACAATTATCAGTCTCATTTTCCTTTAATTCATGATTGATTTGCTGGCTGCCCAGAATTCTCAACTTAGGGACCAGTCTAATCCAGGTCCTCACATTCAACTTTATCTAGTAGACTCACTGCTGCATCCCTACTACACTGTGAAACCATGGTATTCTTGTCTTTTGTACTCTTAACAGGACCAAAAATGGCATCATTGGTGATGCCTTTTGACTCCTGCCTAAATTGGATTTAAATTCCGCAGAGTTGCACAAAGTCTTCAGCCTCACTCTTTCTTCCAGTCATCCAAATCCAGTGGCAAGACAAAAGACAAAAGTCATGATGACTGGTGATGGCCTGGGTTACAGTGAATGATCTGACCAAGATCTAAGCACTCCACAGAGCCTGCTTCAGGCACCTTTATTGGTTGTTGGAACAAATTGTTCTTATCTGCCCCTTCCACCAGGGGAAGTCTTCATATGTTTGGGGTAGACATCCCCCTAATTCACTGATGATCTGAGGCCATGGTTACCCTCTACCTGCCTGCTGAGGTGGTCCCCCGAGGCGCACATGCTACAGCTAAAACTGTGTAGGAGTATTTACGTCATTACAAATGTTTGGTTGGCCATATTCCTTATATGATGCTGTGACTGGCAATTGTTTCCAATTGTTTTCATGATAGTTGTCCGCCGTTCCAATGTTTTGTATTTTCCCTGAGTATATTTTTGGAGTTCTTCTGTATGCTTATAAAAGACCCAACATTCTGGGATTCTTCTCAGCTAATTTAACATGCCTCTGTAATTCTGGAGTCATGCAGACTCTAGATTATGCTGCCAAAAATAACAAGCAGAAGATCAGCAGGAGTTTGATTTCATAGAATCACAGAAATTCAGAGCTGGAAGGAACTTTGGAGGTCATGAAGTCCATCTTGCTCTGAAAAAAGCTCTTCTTCTATAACCTCTCTGGTAACTTGATATTCAGCCCTTGATCAAAGACCGCAGGTAAGAGGGAAGCCAATACCTCCCCAAAGCAGCCCATTTCACTTTGGGACAGCTCTAATCGTTAGGGAGTTTTTCAACATTAAGCCTAAATTTTTAACTTCCACCATTCATTCGTAGTTCTGTTGTCTGGAGATAAGCAGTACAAGTCTAATCCTTCTTCCATCTGATGACCCTTCAACTATTTGAAGATATCTTTTTTCTCTATTACCATATTAATATGCTCAGACATAGAAGGGAGAGAGAAGGGAAATGACAAATGAGAAAAATACAAATAAAAATAAAATCTCAATTAAATGAGAAAGATGAAATAAAATGACCACCTATAATGTAATACCACATAGAATGCCAAGACAACATCTACACAGTATAAAGTAAAAGGGAATTTTGTTATTATCTACTTTATTTAATCATTGGAGACCATATAGTAGTCGTTGATAATAACTTCCACTGAAATTGTTGAGATTCAGATTGAGATTACTGGTATTCTTTGTCTCAAATTTTCCTTTCTGAACCTATCCCTATGGAATATGTCAGCTGGCTAAGTTTTGTATCAAGACTGCACAAGCCCAGTTTGTGGTTTAGTTATTTCAGATTCTTCATGACCCCATTTGGGGTTTTCTTGGCAAAGATACTGGAGTGGTTTGGCATTTTCTTCTCCAGCCCATTTGCAGATAAAGAAACTGAGGCAAACAGCATTAAGTGACTTGCCCAGAGTCATAGAGTCAGTGTCTGAGGCCAGATTTGAATTCAGGGAGATGAATCTTCCTGACTTCAGGCCCAGAATTCTCTTCACTGAGCCACTTAGCTGCCCAAAAGACCCAATGGTTCTAAGTACAGGTATCACTTCTATGTTGTGACTTCCCCATCATGGTTTTGATATATCATGGGTGGGCATAAAATGAGAATTTTAGGGGAGTTTTGCAGAAACCACAGTCAACACATGAAGGCCAACAGATGATTTAGAAAAAGTTAAAGACTCTATAGCCAATGACCAAATATTTAACCCAAATTTTAAAACAAAGTACTATAAACACCCCATAAAAGAAAAAGAAAAAATTCAGACTTCTCTGATATGAAAGGAAGACCTAAAAAATTTGCATGGATTTTCCAGATTGTGTAAGTACCGCATCCCTAACCCCTGAGAGATACCTGTATATTTTCTTTTTTTTCTTACTCCTTGCTTTCTATCACCATCCCCACTATTTGTAACATCCTACTTTTCTGTGAGTGCATATACACACACATACATATGTATACCCACACATACAAATACATGAGTTAATTTGCTGGGCCATAACTTGGTGAAGTGGGGAAAACAATGGATTTGGAGTCAGAGCCTTGGATTGGAATCTTGGCTCTGCCAGGAACTAGCTATGTGTCCAAGGGCAAGCCACATCACTTCTTGGGGCCACCGTGTCCTAATCTATAAAATGATAATATTGAGCTAGATGACTTCTAAGATCCCTTGCAACTAAAATCTATGAATTATATACTTTATATAATAATGAAAATTCACACATCATCCCTATAAAGCGGTAGCATCCTCGTCCTTATTCATTCATACTCACAGTGATGAGGGTTCTAGGGGTACCCCATCAGCAGTTCTGAAATTATCCAATGCCTATGTGTTCTCCTCAATATCAATTGCTAATGATTGGATCTCTTATAATCATTCTTTGGTGATTGGTTTCCCAGCATCATTTAGCCAATTTTCATCAATAAACTTTTATAAAGGGATATTTACTAAGATATACAAGAAGTAGAAACATTTCTTCCCCTAACACCTGGAGGCACAGTTTCCCCTATATCAACTCAGCCCCCGGAACAAGACTCAAACCCAAAGCAGTTTCTACAAAGCATTTGGCTCACCAAATTCACTTCCAAATGTGATGTAGCCAATGGACGGGTCTCTTCCTCTTGGAAGACTTGGCATCTTGGCTTTGAGGTCAAACAACTACTGGGCTGATTCTTATTTACTCCTCAGAGTTGTGCTGTTGGTTTGCCAACTCTGGTTTGGAGTCTGGATCTAGGCCCTCTGCAAGCTCCATCTCCTAACATTTTGAAGCTTACAAAGTCATAGCTGAGTCTGATACCCCTAAGAACAAGAAAAAAGCAGACAATAGAAACAGATACCAAAATAGGGTAAAGCCCTTCTGGACCACATGGCAGGGAACTCTGGGAGGATATATATAAAGGTCCAAGGCTTCTCTTCAAGTAGAGACTTATTCCTTACTTGGAAGCAAAGTACCCAGGAAGAAAAGACGAAAATATGATGCTAGATAAGTGTCTTTTGAATGCACTCTCAATTCTGGCTCAGTAGTTAGCCAAGAAGCTCCTCTTCCTTATATAGTAAGCAGACTAATAATAATATGCTTGTATGTTCTGAAGCCCTCTTGGGAATCACAACTAAAGAGGGAACTGTGTATACCCATATGACCTTGAGAGCAAAAGAACAGAAAAAAATGGACTCTGGAGATAGAATGAACTTCCTCCAAACCAACTTAGTTTATAGATAAATAAATTGTTAGGTGGCTTTAGATCGTAAGTAATCAAACTATTTGATTTGATTTGATTCCACATCCTCTGACTCTAAATCAAGTGCTCTTCTGGTATACCACACCATTTAGAAAATCCCATTATGCATGTTTGTTCAGCATTTCCCTAATTTCAATTCTTAGAGTATTTATTAATATCTTACGTTTTAATTAATATGCTGTTTTAGGTATTAATCTATGTACTGCTAATACAAAGATTCCCTCCCTTAAAGAAGTTTACATGCATTTGTTTAAATGAATGAAAAAAAATTATCATGTGCCAAGAATTGTGTTAAGTGCTGGGAATACAAAAAAGAAAAAGCAAGATGGCCCTTGCTCTCAAGCTCACACTCTGAGTAAGGGAGATGAACAATAAATAAGTGGAATGAGATGATTTTGAAGAAGATGATGATGATAACTAGCATTTACATAACACTTTATGGTTTTTAGAGCACTTTTCATATATTATCTCATTAATCTTCATAACAACCCTATAAGATAATTATTGTTTCCATTTTATAGATGAGAGAACTGAGGCAGAGAGAGGTTAAGTGACTTCCTAAGATCATACAGTTATTACATGTCCAAAACCAAATATGAACTCAAGCTTTCCCAATTCCAGGTTGAACATTCTATCTGCTGTGGTAAGTTTCCCCTCTGCAGAAGATTTCAAACAAAATGTAGACAACCATTTGTTTGGTATTCCTTGGAAGGTCTTCTTGTTCAGTTTAGGATCATACATAAGGCCTGTAGACCCAATGGCACTAGAGTGCAACCCCAAACAAATTAAAGAGCTATTTAACAAAATAAATAAAAATACAATAGAACAAAGATAATGTGACTTGGTGTTCTCTAAGTTAATATGTGGTCTTGCAGGGATCCTTATGTATGATTTAGTGACATTTCTATTTGAGTTCGACACCATTTTACTGGATAATGCCTGAGGTCTATTGTGTTTATACCCTAATTTTTTAATTTAAAATTTTTAATTTGAAAACCAAAAAAACCTTTTACTTTAATGTCACTGTCATTTCTGCATATTCCCCTCCAACTGATAACTTGCCTAGTGAGCCTTGCCTTGTTAAAAGAAAAAAAAACTGTTAAAACCAACAGACACATTCACTGCTAGCTGACTGGGAAATCAACATCTTTCTAGTTCCCTACTGCTCCTAAATTATTAAATAAATTATAACTAAAAGAGTATCATTGCATAGCATCCAGCTTTGTTTTATTATTTTTGTTTGTGCTATTATCATCAATGTACACATTTATGTACACATTGTTTTACATGTGCGTGTATATGTGCACACATGTGTGTATGATTATGCACATGTGTCTGTGTATAGTTTTTTCCTGGTACTGATAACTTCATTTTGTATCAGTTCGAGAGTCCTAGATTTGGAGTCAAGACCTAGGTCCAAATTCCATCTCTGATGCTTGGTAATATGTAAACATGATCAAATGATAATTTCTTTGGACTTGAGTTTCCTCATGTGTAAAATGAGCAAGACGGACTACATGGCCTGTGAGATTTCCTCTAGCCTAAATCTATGATCCTCGTTCGGTTGTATTCATGTGAAACAGCATGGAGTAGTAGATCGAGAGTTTGCCTTGGAACGAAGAAGTCTTAGGCTCACGTTGTGCCTGTGACCCGTACTGTCTGTGTGACAGCTTTTAGAAGATCCTTAGAATTGGGCTAAAGTCTATATTGCATCATGGAAGATTACAGACACTTCCCTTCCAAGAAGTGTTTATGATTTGAACTTCATGGAGTACAGACAAAAATAGAAAGGAAAAGAGGCTTCCTTCTCTTACATCCAAAGCAATCTTACTGGAGAAACTACAGATCCACATTTTTAACGTTCCTTTTCTTGTAATTTAGGGGCAAGACCTTTCCTACAGAAACTCAGGATTAGAAAGGCAAGCGAGTCAGTACTTTGAAAATTGGGCTCTTCTCCACAATCCCATGGTTCTCCTCTAGATGGCACAGCACCACTGCTCTACAGAACGGAACCAGCAGACTGTATCTCTACTGCTGTAGTAATTTAAGGAGAAGAACTAGATGTGCTCTTTGTGGAAGGTTCCAGTCCCCAAAATAACCCTTCTTCCCATTTGAAAGGCTGCTTTTTAAGTAGCTAGAATTTTCAGAGAAGCACTCTAGTATGTAGAAGATTATATCCCGTGCAAGAGGGGAAAATCAAGGAAGTGGAGTTGGTCAAGATTGTCTTTCATAAAACCAAAGGGCTGTGATGCATCTTGAAAGGGCATCTGGTTTATTCCACTACCTAATGGCAGGGCTGCAATTCTGTACTATTAGTACTGAGCAACTGGTGATTCTCATCCCAGCTCACTGAACTTGTAGAGGACTCATAATCAAGTCAATGTACTAGGTGCTAACACTGGGCTAATCACTAGGGATATAAATATAAGGAAAAAGAAAGACATTCCCTGACCCCAAGAAGCTTTTATTCTAATGGGAGGGGACCTTAAAGGGAGGGAAGGTACCCCGGAGTGGCAGAGAATGAAAGATAATTGGTCTAGACCTTTTCTCAAAATGGAGGTTCCAGGAAGAGCTTACCAATGGGAGAAAAGAACCTCCTGAGGCAGGGGTAGGCAATGTATGGCTCTCGAGCCCTATCTGGCTCTTTTGAGGGCCAGATATGGCTCTTTCTGCAGGAGCCATAAAGTCCATTTTTTTTCAGGCACTGTTACAGGAGCGGCACAGTGAGCACTGTACGGCTCTCACGAAATTACATTTTAAAAAATGTGGCGTTTATGGCTCTCACGGCCAAAAAGGTTGCCGACCCCTGTCCTGCGACCTGGTGACAAAATCTGGAAAAGGTAGGAAGTTTTAGAACTGATATTAATCCGATATTTGCCTCTCTCACTCACTGCTTCTTGTTCTGTTTTCTGGAGTCAATAGGAGTAAAGAAGACCAGATGAAAGCCATTATGTTTCACCCAAGTCTTTTCTTCCCTAGAATCTATATCCTCAATACCTTCCATTGACCCTTGCTGGTATGGCCAAATCTTCTTGTAATGCTGACCTCACTCTTCTGCACCTACTTCAGCTTGTCAGACTTCCCAAAATGTAGTACCAGCACTATGCACAATATGTCAGATGTAGCATAATCAGCCCGGAGTCGGACTATTACTTTTCTTGCTTTGAATATGATCATATTAGTTAATTAATGATTATTTAATTAAGTGAATTAATTCATTAATTATTTATTGACAGTTTCATTATTAATTAATATATTAATTAACATGTTAGTTAATTAAGTTAACCCAAGATAATATTAGTTAATTTGGCTGCATGTCAAAATTTTGACCCATTTTAAACCTGCAAATTACTAAAATCTCTAGGACTTTTTCATCTCTCTCCCATCTTATATTTATGCTGCTAATTTGTTTAACCAAAAAGTAGATATTTATATTTAACTCTGCTAAATTTGGCATTTAGGTTTGGTCAGTTGTTTTATCCTAATGAAATCCTT
The DNA here is from genome assembly GCF_016433145.1 of Gracilinanus agilis. Classification (NCBI taxonomy): domain Eukaryota; kingdom Metazoa; phylum Chordata; class Mammalia; order Didelphimorphia; family Didelphidae; genus Gracilinanus; species Gracilinanus agilis. The sequence goes on from NC_058134.1 coordinate 151,833,820, forward strand.
TCAGATTCCAGTTATGGCATCCAACATATTGTGGTATAACAGGATCTCAGGACTGGGAGGGACCATCACTGATTTCACATATGATGTGATTCCTCTCTTAATTTGGCTTCAAACTACATTCGCCTTTTTTTTCTTTCTTTTTTTTTAAGCCCTTACAATACACAGAATTAATACTGTGTATTGGTTCCAAGGCAGAATTGGGGTAAGGGCTAGGCAATGGGGGTTAAGTGACTTGCCCAAGATCATACAGTTAGGAAATATTTGGGGTCATATTGGAACCCAGGCCCTCCTGTCTAAGCCTGGCTCTCAATTCCCTGAGCCACCCAGCTACTCTCTACTTCAGCTTTTTTCAGCAGGTTTTTATCAGTTGCCTACTATATGCATCAAAGACTGCACTAGGGACTTTAGTTGACTCAAAGCAATCACAGAATCCACTAAAACTCCAGGTCTTTTTTAGATGTATTGTTATTTAACAGTGTCTCCCTGAGCTTCATTTGTAATACTGATTTTTGGAGCCCATATATGACTATATTTATCCCTATTTCCATTTTTATTAATGCCTTTTTTAATACTAATAAAGTCCCTCTTGCAATCAAAATCTCTTTAATAGTAGGGAAAATAGTTAAGGAAGATCAAATGACAAAGCATCTAATTGTGTGTGCAACATTTAATTCCCATAATTCTTCACCTCTCTAACGAGAGGAAGGAAATATATTTCATCATCCATTTAATTAAACCAAGATTAGTCATTACAATTCATATGAACTTGGCCATCTTTTGTTCTTTATGTGTTCTTTTCATTCTGTGTCAGCTCATTTACATTTAGCGTGTACATCCTGACCCCATTCTCTCTGAGCCAGGTGGGTGACGTCTCTCTTCAGAGATCTCTCAGGGTCTTGAGAAATCTCTCTTCTCTGCTACCATCAGCTTAAGTATATACCAGCTATTTTCTTTTTGTATTAGTGGGCCAGTATCCAATAACTAGTTCCATTTTTAAATACTTAATATCAATTAGCTTTTGCAAATAAATACTTACTACAAAGATATGGCAAGGACAAACCTACAAACATTTTCCCCCAACACCCAGGGAGCATAATACTCCCAGCACCACCTGGGGTGGAGGGGTGAATTACTCGCCTTTTAACTCTGTTCCTATATAGCATTAATACCACCAATTCCATGTCCAAAGGCAACACAGCTTCCAGACGAATCTTTCTGCTCAACTGGAGTCCAAAAGGTCATTCCTAAAGATGAAAGATTATGCTTTGTCTCTTGGAGCATCAATGCTGGACTGGCCACAGCATCTGGCCTGGATTCTACCTCTTAGATTCCTATAACTCATGCTTCTGATCGAGACTGAAGAAGAAGGAGGAGGAGGAGGAGGAGGAAGAATAAGGACGACGACGACGATGACGACAACGCAAGGATACCTAATTCTTGGTCTAATTCCATATTTCAGAGGGGTAGCAAGTCATGACCTCTTTTTCTCTACAGTATAGTCTCTCACCAGACACTGAGTGAAGGAGTCACCTTTCTACCCCAAGACACAAATGCAGCAGAGGCAGAAAGGACATAAGCAAGCTTAATGGACTTTTTTAATGCCTCCACAGCCAAATCAGAGCTTCCTCTTCATCACGTGGTTACCTGATCAGAACCAAATTATAGAAGGCCCATACATCCTTTGGTCTTTCCAAGGCATTTTCCTGTAAATGCTATCATGATTCTCCTAGAAGCGGCTTCCTAGCATCCTCCATATTAAAAGATGCCATTTCAAGAAGTCAAGAGGATTTTCCAGACACACATCATATTCCTCTTCCCATGTTTTTCTGAATTCCTTATAGTCGTTATTCTTAAAGCATTGTAATATTCCATTATGTTCATATATCATATTCATATATCACCATTTGTTCTACTATCCTTTAATAAATCTGCACTCATTTGTTTTTAATTATTGTGTGTTTATTACCACCAAAAGTAGTTACAGATATTTTAGTGCACATGGGGACCTTTCTTTCTGTCTTTGATTTTCTTAGTGTATGTGCCCAGTGGCTCTGGGTCAGGTCTTACTCAGTCCAGTCCAATAATTCAGGCTTGGAACTGGAGCACAATGAAACATCTATGGACTATAAAATGAAATAAAAAAGAAATGTATTCACAATAAGATTTAAAAGGATACAGTTTACCAAAAACAAAAAGGATACAGTTTACCGTATTACCATCCACTGAATTTGCCCATATAGCACAGCTGAGTCAAAAAAGATAACCTGTAGGTTAATGAGAATTCCAGCAAATTTCAGGAAGCTGGGCTTTTTATTTCTCAGAAGGTAGGGGATCCATATCAATGGTTCAAGCCTTAGTCCTCTTAGCCAGCCAAATCCTGAGGATGGCCTGCTTTCCCTCTTAAAGGAAAATTATCCCAGTCTGTGAAAAACAGATACTATTCCTATTACATCCTACGCTGTGATAGCAAGGTCCCCAAAATTCACCAGGGCAATGGACACCATTTAAATGGCCTGGAGGTGATTACTAAACAAATCTGACCTTAGGAATAAGACAAGTGTAGACAGCACTGAAGAAGGAGCTTGATATAAATAAAAGAAAAATAAAACCATCAAAGGTTGTAAGCTAGTTAGAGACTTTCCTACCCAGAAATTTACATTATATTATTATTATTAAATTGGTCACAATCTCTAGTAATCCATTCTTGAATTTTGCTTGCCAGTTTATAGTTTGAAGAGTTAATTATCTTTTCCTTTCTGAAAAATGAAACATTTGTCCATCTCCTATTCTTCACAATTTTTCAAAGATCACTGACAGAGATCAAGGATGATGTCACCAAGTTGTTGTTTTTTTGAAGTGGGGGAGGTGAGCTTGGTATTCAGAGATATAGTCCATCAGCATCTACTAGAGGCCTTGAAGATCTACATGGAGAAATGTCTAACTGAGGGATGAAGGTCAGCATAAAAACCCTAGGTAGGGACCCATAGTGAGACCAACCAGGACTGACCACTCTCCCAAAAGGGGGCAGAGAAGGGTCAATGCCTGGCCTTCTCATAAAACTGAAGAGGTGAGTAGATTAAGGAATACAACAACTGGTACAAAAAATTATTGTAAATAAAATAAACCATAAAATAAAAATATTCCCAAATAGAAAAAGGGAATAACTTTCTAACACCTTTAAAACAGACTCAAAGGAAAAAAAAAAACAGATTTTCTACTAGTACTAGATTCAATTAGATAAGTGATTTTTTCGGTACTTACTATGTGCCAGACACTGTACTAAGCATTAGACCCTCATAGACCCTCTGGATCCTCAAAGAGCTTTTTGTAAGGAGGGAAGCCAGCCCTTAAAAGGGTTCTGGAAGTCTAGGAGCAGCAGTAGAGAGGAAAAGTGACAACATAGGGGCAAGGTGGAAAAGTAGTTCAGAGTCAGCAGCTTACCAGGTTAGAAGTGAGTGGAATACGCTATTTCTTATTATTGGGACTGCCTCTTGGATATCTTAGGAATGGCTGAACAAACTGTGATGTAGCAATGTAAGAAATCATTTCTGTGCCATGAGAAATGATAAAAGAGACTTTTCCAGAGAATCGTATGCATGACATACACAGAGTGAAGAGTAGAGCCAAAAGAACAATTTATAGAAAGACAACATTGAAAAGAGATGAGTTGAAAAGCCAATATTTAGAAGTGATTTTTTAAATATAGTACACCTAGAACAAGCCTGTAAATGTTCCTTTTCTTATCTAAGAGTCCATTCAATTTTTTAAGCTCTGGGGTTTCTGGGTTAATAATGATAGACTGGACAGAAGCCAGCACAGAAGTCAGGAGAGCACAAAGCTAACTGCTGTTATAAGGAAAGAATGGTTAAATTGCTGTGTGACAAGAATCATCTCTTGACTTCCTTTGGATGACAACCAGAATAGATCAAAGGATCACACATTTAGAACGAGAAAGGGATGTTAGGAGCCAGAGTCCAATAGCCTCATTTTTCAGAGGAGGAAATTGAGGCAGAGAGAAATGAAATGGCTTAATGAAGGACACACAGTAACTGAGACAGATTTCAATACAATATCTTCAAGACTCTTAAGTCCAAGGGAGCAGTGAGGTGGCTCAGTGGATTAAGAGCCAGAGCTAGAGGCAGGAGGTCCTGAGTTCAAATCTGACCTCAGACATTTTCTAATTATGTGATCCTGGGCAATTTACTTGCCCCAAATGCTTCTTCTGCCTTGGAACAAATAAACAGTATTGATTCTAAATTGGAAGGCAAAAGTTAAAAAAAAAAAAGACTCTAAATCCAGTGTGCTATCTATTAAAGCATGATGCCTCTCCTTATGCCTTTAAAGAACTGTCCTTTGTTCTGGAGACTAGACAAAAATGTATAACAAATTATTTTTACAGGAGGATGGGCTGGGAATAAGCATTTATATAGCACCTACGAGGTGCCAGGCACTGTGCAAAGTGCTTTACAAATATTTATTTCATGTGATCTCACAAAAAGCCTGTGAAATAGATGCTGTTATTAGCCCCATTTTATATTTGAGGAAACTGAAGCAAACAATGGGTAAGTAACTTGCCCAAGGTCACACAGTTAGGTTAAAACTCAGGTCTGCCCAACTCCTGGCTAGAGCTCTTTCCACTGAGCACTTGGTTTTCCAGAAGATTCTCTTGAGCCCTCCCACCCTATCAGTTGTGTTTCCCCCCAATTTTAAAACACTCCAATTCTGTTTAATTATGTAACTTCAATTTGCTTTTACAGAAGGATATTTCCTTTTAAGATAAGCAAACATCCAAGCATTTCCCCCAATACATCTGGTACAGAGGTGGCCCTCTACCGCCTAAGAATCTAGGGCAGTAATGGCAAACCTTTTAGAGACCAAGTGCCCAAACTGCACGCTCACACCCCGCCCTACCCCACACAGGGGAGTGAGGAAGCACTCCTGTTGGGCTGACAGGCAGAGGGGCGGGTGATGGGAGAAATGTCCTCAGGTGCAGTGAAGATGGGGAGGGGAGCAGCCTCCTCTGGCACGTGTGCTATAGGTTTGCCAACACAGTTCCAGGGGATTAGGCTTGTTGTTTTGGTCCCACTTAGTTCAGATCTACAAGTGGACCATGGCTGAATGAATCCTTATCTCAGTACCTTCTCCATTGGATCTAGGTCACTCTTGGCTCCTGAGGACATGGATGCTGGGCTGCCTGCAACACCTGTCCTGACAACACCAACTTATAGCATCTGAGAGGCTCTACTTCCTCCATCTGAAAGGGAAAAGACAGGGGCAGCTGGGTAGCTCAGTAGATTGAGAGTCAGGCCTAGAGACGGGAGGTCCTAGGTTCAAATCCAGCCTCAGACACTTGTGTGACCCTGGGCAAGTCACTTGACCCCCATTGCCCACCCTTACCACGCTTCCACCTAGGAGCCAATACACAGAAGTTAAGGATTTAAAAACAAAAAAAAAAATAATAATAAAAATAAAAGGGAAAAGAATAAATGAAAAGGGGGCAGCTGGGTGGCTCAGTGGACTGGCTCAGTGGATTGAGAGCCAGCCCTGGAGACAGGAGGTCCTAGGTTCAAATCTAACCTCAGATACTTCCTAGCTGTGTGATCTTGAGCAAGTCGCTTAACCCCCATTGCCTAGCCCAGGGGTCGGCAACGTATGGCTCTCCACCTCCCGGGCCAGTCCAGGCAGAGCCCTAGGGGGTCCTTCAGCACCCACCCCATATTCCAGCGCCTTCTGCCTCCATCCTCCTCCTTCTGCAGACGTTTATGGTTCTCATGGCCAAAAAGGTTGCCGACCGTGGCTTAGCCCCTACCATTGGAATCTACCTTGTATCCATTCTAAGATAGAAGGTAAAGGTTTTAAAAAAAAGAACAAACAAAAAGGCTGATGGCTGTTTTCAGAGTCCCATCCCACCCACCCTCCACCCCATGGTCTCTCACTGCATACCATAAATAAAAAAGTAACCAAGGTCCCTCCAAGAGCAACTAGAATGCCAACAGAAATAAATATTCTATCGTTTCAGTTAGTTCTTGTAGGTGAGTCTTAGCACCACTAGAGGGCAGAAACATCCTACTTTAAATAGAAAAAAAAATTATCACAATCCATCAGATAGGCTAGTTTTATGAGGCTTATTTACACAAGGGCTTCACCATGCTCCACTAATTACATTCCCACCCACGCTCTGGGGTGAGTTTTAGCCTTTTTTTGTACAGAGATTATCAGAGTTAAGACTATGGCACTGAAATAAATGAAATCTGCAAGGGCTCTCATCAAATCTTTCAAAATATTGAAACTGTCTTCATGGAGATCAGCAGAAGGCCCTAGGACTACATAACCTTTTCAGTTAGATATACAGACAAGGGACATCTGCCTTTGCCTGGTTCTAGAATCCAATACCCCTAAGAATCCGTAACTCAAAAGTATGCTAACTTCAAGACATCCATAACTTCTAGAGTACTCTGAACTCTGGGGCAGCTACGGGGTGCAGTGAATGGAACTCTAGGCCTGTAGTCAGGAAGAACTAAATTAAAATACGATTTCAGACACTGTGTGACACTGAGCAAGTCACAATCACTCTCTACCTCCATTTCCCCATCTGCAAAATGGAGACAATAGCACACACTTCCTCTCCACCAAGCATTGTTGTGAGGATCAAATGAGACAAATATAAAATTCTTAGCACAGTCCCTAACACATAGTAAGCACTATATAGATGTTAACTATTATATCATTTGATCTTTACAACAAACCCTGGAAGGAAGTTACTATTATCTCCATTTGGGAGAAACTGAGGCAGACAGAGGTTAAGTGACTTGCCCAGAGTCACACAGCTAATAAGCGCCTGGAGCCACATTTGAAATCAAGTCTGAACCTGGCTGCAAAAGAGACTAGGCAGAGTGTCCTAATTCTCAAGGCACTTCCAACTAACTGGATATTGACCCTTCAGGAGATTTTGTTGGAGGTAGGAAAATTGTCGAGGTAGACACCTACTAGCTTTCTCAGGGAATGGCTGGGAGGAGGAACTATGTTTAGGACTTATATGCCAGCAAGGCTGCCTATCTGGGAAGGATTCATGGGCTCTCTCATTCTGGTGATTTGATTTGATTTCAAATACTATAATTAAACAGGATTGTATCATATTTTTTTTGGACTTTGCAATGTTTCATATGCTATTTATAAAGAACTTCATTAGAAATAAAGCTGGTCTAGAGATGAGGAACAGAGATTTCCTAAGTAGGCGAGGGCCATCTTGATCCAAAATTGAGATTGGATAAGTCTACAACGTACCCCCCAGACTGCAAAAAGAATCTAACCCACCACCCATGGAGGCAGAGGCAGAGCCAGAACCATGAGTCACAGTAGAATCCACAAAAACTAAGAACAACCCCTAGTGGTTGAAGAGATTTGATATAAGATAGTGCCTATGATAACTGAGGGTGAGGGTCTCACTCAATAGCATATGCTCCGGTCCTTGCTAAGAAAATGGGATCAAACACTGGGTCAACAGTGTGCCCTTTCCCCACTTCCATCAGTGTCATATGAAGTAAGAGATAAGACATTCCCCAAAATCCTTCATGATTCTTTCCTACTAAAATAACAACAAAACCACGGCCCTTCAAACAAATATAATACCCATCACAACCAGGGGCTCCCCTAGTTATTGGTAACTGAAGAATTAGATATTTAATTAAATAGATTTCTAAAGTGAAACAAAAAGTGATTTTTGGATTCTGCCCATGGACCAAGAAGAAATGGCTTGTTTGTCGTAGTAGGAGCAACAACAGACCAATAGTTTGTAACAAATTCTTAGAATATTCTTAGGCTTTCTGATCATTATTAATAGTGTGGAAAACCAAAGTTAGGAAAGAGCTAGATGGCTTAGAGAAATAAATCCAGTGTTTGAGAATAAGAACACTACTCCAGAAGTCATAGAACATTAGAACTGATAGGAGGTGTTAATATTATTTAGACAAAAACTATTCATTATATAGAAGAAAATGAAACCTCAAGAAGATTGCCAGTTTGCTCAAGATCACAAAGCTACTAGGAGCTCAGCTTTGGGACTCCGAATCCCATGTGTCTGCAACTATTCTATGCTGCTGGAAGAGCAGGTAGATAGAAACCTGTTTCTGAAGTCAGTAAAACCTAAGTTCAATTCCAACCTCAGATACTTACTACATGTGTGGCCCTGGGTAAGTGACTTAATCTCCACTTGGCCTTAGTTTCCTCAACTTTAATAGTACCTATCTGGCAGGGTCGTTGTAAGAATCCAGTAAAATAATACTTGTAAAAAGTAATCAATATGATACTTGGTACATAGTAGGTGCCATATAAATTCCCCTTTTTTGAGATATTCATTTCTGAGAAGTGAGTGAAAACAGATAATTTTGTACTATATGGTTATATCATCTCTCCTCTCTGTCTGTCTCTGATATACATACTCACAGTGACACTCACAAGTCTCCTACCTTTCCACCATTCTCTTGCTGACATCTAACTTACATCAGAGCATCACTCTAACCTTCCCCTTTCCTTCCTAACTCTCCCTTCCTTTTCTTCTTCTTCTTTTGTAATAATAATATTAATTACATCCTCTTCTCTACCCTTCCCCTTAAATCTTCATCTCTTTCTCTAACCTATAGAATGGAGAAACCAAATGATCAGAAGATATCACTTTTCTTGTTTCTGTCAAGAAACCCCTCTCCTCTTCTCTGTTCTCTTCTCCAAGACCCAAAGTGTCAGCAAAGTAGTAGGATATGGCCACATTTCGGAAGTAAGGTCAGGACTTGCGGGAAGAAACCATTTTCAGTTCCCTTTCCTTCCACCTCAAATCTTGAATAAAACTAAATGAAAATCCTCAAAATCACAAGCCAACAAATGCAATAATCTCCCCATAAATATCCTGACCACTCAGTCTTAACAATATTTGCGCCACCTGGAAAGGAGCAAAACCTTTGTCATTCACGTATCTCTCAGAAAGTAGCAGAAAATCCAAATCAGTATATGCTTCTTTCCAACAAGGGACAGGTACAGAGCTATACGAAAGTAGGAACGTTGACACCAAGGACAAGGGCAGAAAACATGCCCTCACTTCTAGGGGAAGGGTTGAAGAGTCAAATACCCAGGAACACTCCTGTGAGATTAATTTATAGGGGATGAGTAAGGCATTCACCCCTGCTGACAATGTGGTAGCTTCCATTCAAATTCACTATTCTCTTTTTTAAAATTGATGGGGTTTTTCCTCCTAAATCGGTCATTTCACTACATACTTCTCTATACACACTCCTATACCCTAGAACCCTCCTTTATAGCAAAGAAAAGCAGTCACACACAAAAAACATGGACATCGTGGTCAAGCTTCATGATGTATGTAGCACTCTGCCCCTGTGGTTACTAGCTTCTCTGCTGGGAGGCCAGAGCTCTATTTCATTATGTTATAAATATAGCCTGATGTTATGAGGAGCTGAAGCTGAGTGTGTGTAAGTAATACCTAAATGTAACACCTAAATTGTGATAGTGAAACACAAAGGGCCCACAAAATGTTGGTAATGAATCTGCTAAACTCAACTTCAGAATAACAGTATCCCAGACTGGTCAGCTAAAATGAAGAATCTGTGGTTAGAATTATACAAACACTTCTAACTGAACAACCTGGCCCAGCAAGGATAACACTAGAGTCTGACTGCAGATTAGATCTTGTTTGGCTGACATTACTCTCCTTTCCCTCAAATGTCCCAAGGATATGCTCACTAAGCTTAAGATAACACTTGACACAAGTTTAGGTAAGTTTCAAAGATTTAATGCTACTAGGCTTAGAAGGGGAGCAGGGCATTAATTGAGGAAGGAGGGAAACAGGAGATTCCTAATCTAAACACATGATGAAAGATGGTACTTGAAGAAGGAGTGATCAAGCTTGTCAATAATCAATTGCCGGCAAGCAGCCACCAGCCTGGCTGAGCCAGAGTTCAACCAAAATCAGGTTGTTTAGCTGAGAGATGTTGTTGCTTGCTGTTGGACTATGAACCAGGAACAAGTTGTTTGGTATAAAGGTATCACAGGATCTGAGACTATAAGTTGGTTAGTGCAGGTTGCTGGCAATTCAAGTTGACCTAAGGCCTACCCAAACCAAACCAACCTCCCATTCCCAAACCCAATCTCCAGATTGAGATCCAGTTTCCAGTTCAAATCCTCCTTATATACCTGTGCTTCAACTGAATTGGCACTTGATAGCCCTTGCCTCCCTCGGTTCATTCCACGTTTTTGTTGTTGTTGTTGTTGTTGTTGTTTTGTTTTGGAAACCCTTACCTTCTGTCTTAGAGTCAATACAGTGTATTGGCTCCAAGGAAGAGTGGTAAGGGTAGGCAATGAGGGTCAAGTGACTTGCCCAGGGTCACACAGCTGGGAAGTGTCTAAGGTCAGATTTGAACCTAAGACCTCCTGTCTCTAGGCTTGGCTCTCAATCTCATTCCATGTTCTAAACAGCTAACTGTCCATCATTTTGCTTTCCATATTGCTTTTCCAAACTGTCATTACAATTATCTGTCCTCCAGAACTAAGCTTGGTTATTACAGTTATTCAAAGGTTACCTATCTCTCAGTGTTCTGTTGTATTACATAGAGAGGCCGGGTAGGATAGTGGATAGAGAGGTGGCATGGAAGAACTGAGTTCAATTCTTGCCACCGACATATCCTGGCTGTGTAACCTTGATTGAAATAGCCCATACACTCTCAAGGTCCCATGCTACCTTCTAAAACTAAGAGTTGCAAAGAAGCTGCCAAGCTGCATTTCCCTAAGAGCCGTCACAGGATCAGACTCTAGCCCAACAATGACATATTACAGTTATTGTATATACAATGGTTCTGGTTCTTCTTCTTTTTTATTTTTTTAAACTCTGGATAATGAAGCAATTATTTCCACACACACTACATGCTAGTTAGGCCATGTGTATCAGCACTGTGGCTTGCCCTCAACCTCCTACCCGTGGGAGTTTCAGGGCTCAAATGAGGCTTCAGAACGCCCATCTAGGGGCATGGTGGGTGCAGAGTGCAGCCTGGATCCATGCCAATAGAGCACGAAATTAAGTTCCCCAAGGAAAGAACTAGAATACAGTTCTCCGTTCTGATCTAGCCCTAGCTCTTCCCCTTCTCAAGACTAAGATACACGAGGGAGCCACAGATTCTTTTGAAATGAGAGCAAAGGCTCCCAGTCAACTGATGAGCACGTAAGAGTCACTGGTCTGGGATTACCCAAGAAAATACCGTGAAAGCCAACCGTCAGGAAGTGCTGGACTTGACCATAATGGCTCAGCCGGAGCACTGAGGCTGGGGACTTTCTCCGCCAGCCCCTCTTCCCCTGCTTGAGACTGCAGGGCACAAACACTCCCACCAGCTATTTGCTGATTTCTCCCTTAGAAGCCTGGCTTCCAGTTTTCTCTAGCTCACCTGAGCCCCACTTAGCACGCAAAAGAAAAGGATTTCTTCGAGTGATTAAGCAGGATTTAGATGACAGGCGGTGATCAAAGGTGCGAGACAAAGCTGCCTCCCCAGGTAGCGCTGCAGAGTTCTTTAACAGCGGAAACCCTGGCCTGCAGCGAGCAAACCACGCAGTTCTGTTAGCCTCGGGGTCTGCCTGCCCCACCGCTGGGAATTGTCCTAGTGGAGTTGAGCCCGCACGAGGCGGCGTCTGAAGAATGTGATTCTCTCGAAGGCAGCAAGCACGCGGTTTAAACTAGCCAGAACTCTGCCAGGCGACCATTTCCAGAGCCACCCGAGAAGCCAGCCGGGGGCTCCTGGGGCCATCACCGGACCTTCCCCGGCACCTGCCCCAGTCACTTACCACGGGAGCCCCGTCAGAAGCACAGGGCTAAATCAGCAGCGGAGGTGACCCAGTTAAAACAGGGCACTTGAACGCGCCTTTAAGTGTGCCAGATCACAGGGAAAAGTGGTCAGGGCTACGAGTCTCCAGCTTCCCAATGGAGGGTGCCGTGCCTCCATCCACACAGGGCAAAGTTCGTCATGATGGGAACTGAGGTCCATGGAGTCTGGCTGGGATTCATCCACAATGATGACCGGCTCTGCCAAGACCCTGAGAAGCACAACTTCTGTTGTCACCGTTTTCATTCTAAGGCGAGAGGTTTTACCAGGGCACTAGCTAAAGTAAATGAGGCGAGGGCACCGCCAACGAAAAGAGAAGGACTCGGAGGGCTCCTCAAGGAGAAAAGAGAAAACAAAAACCCGAGATTTAGAAAGAGAACACCTGGGCTTCGTACCAGAAAAGATTTCTAACCAATGCCATCAGATTATTTGGAAAACCCCCTAGAGAAATGGAGAGAAACCTTATTCCCGGGCTCGTGTCACGGAGGCTGTCAGAACAAGTGGGCACCGTGTCGTCCTATACGGAGAATAAAACAGAAGCCCAAGAAGAACACAGTAAGCAAATCTGCATGGAGTCCGCATCCTATTCTAGCCCTGCAATTCCTCTTCTATGTGACCCGGAGCAAGTTGCCTGCGTTTCCTGGGCCTCATTTTTCATATCTTTAAAATGGGAATAATCATTCTGTTGCCAACAATTTAGGTACAATTTTATTTTAGTTAATCTTATTTCTCACACTTCCTGAGGTTGAAACAAAGAACTCAAACGACCAATCAACCATGACTCAGTCTTGCCCAGTTCCCAGAAACTAGAAAAGTCCATTTGAAAGAAGATGGTGAAATCTGAATACCCAGAGATCCACTCCCAGCCACTCTAGCTACCTCCTAAGGACAAACTATGAATCAATCTTTTCCAGAGACTTAAAGAGAACAATGAACCCTTAAGCCCCTGCAATCACCCAAGCTGTCAGGGTTTTTTGATGCCCCTTCATTTCCCAAGTATTCATAAACTCATATACCATCCCCCCTTTCTCTCCCCAAACTATATAGCACCCCTCTTTCTGGAGATCAGCAGAAATTGATAGTAATTAGATTACTTTCTGTCTTTCTCTGGTTGTGGTCATTCCTATGTGGGACTTCTGATCATAGTCTCTCTGGTTCTGATTAAAGACCTGCCCTTAAATACTTCTCTGGTAGTTCCACTTATTTTTTCCCCTGGGACAAGTTGCTTATATTTCCTGGGTCTGACTTTTCACATCTTTAAGATGGAAATAATGAATCCCACAACCTATCTATCTGCCAACAGGATGGAAGGCTTAAGTTGAATACAGTGGCTTCCTGGGCCAGTGTTTTCCATTTTCGGCTTTGTAGAGCATCACAATGTTTCCTAGAGTCGTGTTAGTGTCCCTAACCCAGGTGTCTGGCGCAGAGTAGGTGCTAAGTCAATTCTCATTGATTGATTGGTTGGTCAAATGATATACCACAATCCCTCAATTAATGACCTTAAAGTGACACCTTGCTTTTTGGTAGGTTTGCATGTAAGATGAAGTTCTGAAAGATGATGGACTCCTCTCAATGAACCACCAAGATGGAGTCAGGGTGCCTTTCCATCAAAATAAGTTGTTTGGTGTTCCTGACCTAAACTCCATTTCACATAGATAAGATTGAAACAACCCATGTGTTGATTGGTTAAAACCCGCTTGAACAATTAGGATAATTGGTTTTGTAAATGACGCATTCTGATTAGCTAGCTTTCAGGATAAGGTTGTAACTCTCAAGTAAGCAGCCAATGGTGACCTAGGGCAGGGACCATCTTTTGCCCTGGAGACTAGGATAAAAGGAAGCTGCTTGCTCCCATTCTTGGTACTTGCTTGCTGGCTGTAAACTTGGAACACTGGCTCTCGTTTACCCAATCTCATGAGAATGAAGTAAAAGCCTTTGACACACTGATGCCAAGTTCCAGATTCCTTAAAGACCCAGGATGACTGTGGGCTGCTATTGCTACTAAGTACTTTCAGGTTCACTTGGAATATCCCCCAAGTTGGGAAGCAGCACCACTGTCACACAAGTATCAGAACCATGGAATTTTACTATAAGAAGTTGACTGCTTTTTTTTTAGATTTTCTATAAATGAATTTTTGGCCATTCAGGCTTCCTGAATCCCTCTGGGGCAAGACTTAATAGAAATATAAGGCAGAAAGAGAGGACACAAAGCAGCAGCTCACATGCTATACTGTGAAGGGCCCCAGGAAAGACTTGCCAAATATCTCTGCACTTCTATTTTTGCCTGAATTTGTACCAGTAGGAATTCATTCCATGGTAAGCACGTCCCTTCTCTTTATGGCCATCTTTTGAAATATGTCTTGATGTGGTGACTGCTACTAGGGACAACTGAGACTGGTGGATCACTAAATGAGTGTCTAGCACCAATATGGGGAGGGAGCTTGGGGGGTTAGGGGAAGTCTAAGAGAGTGTAAAACGGCTTAGGTTGGAAACAAAGCAGATCAAAACAAGCCTGCTGCTCAGAACTTCCAAGCCAGAGCCATACAGAAAGACTTAGTCTCAAAAAATAAAAATTGGATACAAATAAATGTGAGCAGATGACCCTTGTTAATCACTAACACCTGTGTGTGTTAGTGTGAAAGAATTTTTTTAAATCATTTTTTACCTCCTTTATACAGAAACCAAGGTGTCTCAGAATACTGGGCGCCCATTGACAGGAACTCTGTAGGATGGGAAACAAACACAGGGAAGACAGATGGTTGGCAGTTTCCTTGGAAATGATAAGGGTAAACAGATTCTAAGAGTGTAGAGGTAAAAGAAAATGAGTCTTGCAGGGCAATTCCAAGTTTAGCAACAAGTTCAGAGGCATAGGGGCCAAAGTAAGTGCAAGCCAGGGAGTTGGGAAAGTGTTGACTGCTCTGGGAGTCTGTTGCTATTAGTGTACCTAAGGGATTTCTTCTTTTGTTCTAGTAACTGCCTTCTGTTTACTTATCCTGCCTGTGACTATAAAGAGCCCCAGCACACTGGAATACTTCCAACAGTTAGTTTTTCAAAAAGGTTCGCAGCCATCAGGAAAAGAGAAGGAAAGCCAGGTTACTTTTGTGGTGATGTGTCTTTTTTCTTACTCACTTTTTCTATTTTATTTTCTTTTTTTTGGAAAATTTCTTTTTTTTAATTATAAAGAGATTTTATTTTACCAGTTACACATCATAACAAATTCCCATATAAGTTTTCTGAAGTTATATGATCCAAATTGTCTCTCCCTTCTTCCTTCCCTCCCCATTCCCAGAGCTGGCAAGCCATTCAATCTGGGTTATACATGCATTACCATGCAAAATATATTTCCATAATGGAATCAGAACCAACTGAATTCAAAACTGTGATGTAGACTACCTTTCTTTGAACGCTGTCTTCCTTCTCCTCTTCCAGGTATATCTTATTTCATCTATCTTAAATGTCCATTATTCTAAGCCTCTCTCCTGCCTCCTTCCCATTAAAGTCGGCTCCCCTAGAAAGCAGGCGACAAATGATTCAAGCAAATACAGTCAGGATTTGTGAATATGGAATTCTCTTCACAATCCTGTATCTGTGATGGTAATCTGCCAATAATCCTGTGGATAAATCCTCAGGGATTGCCTGAAGCACATAGAGGTCATGGAATGTACCCAGAGTCACTCAGCCTACCACCTTATTAGTCTCTTAAATCATTCACACAAAGGCAGAAATAACTGCTTAAGTAAAATATTAACTTTCCCAAGGGTATCTGCATTTTAATGAGAATCAAAATTTTAAAATACGGAGATACATGAGAAGACTTACATTAGCTGATGCAAAGCGAAGTGAGTAGAACATTGCTAAATTATAATAGCCAGAGCAGCAAGGTAGCATAGTGAATAGAGCACCACTAACTCCAGAGAGTTAGGAGCACTTGCGTTCAAATCTGGCATCAGACATTTCCTAGTGGGTGACCCAGGGCAAGTCACTTAGACCCATTTGCCTAGCCCTTGTTGTCCTGTCTTAGTGTTGTTACTAATAAAGAAAGTAAGGGAAAGAAAGCAAGAGAAAGGAAGGAAGGAAGGAAGGAAGGAAGGAAGGAAGGAAGGAAGGAAGCAAGCAAGCAAGCAAGCAAGCAAGGAAGCAAGGAAGCAAGGAAGCAAGGAAGCAAGGAGGGAGGGAGGAAAGAAAGGAGGTAAGGAAGGAAGGAAGGAGGGAGAGAAGAAAGAAAAGAAAAAGAAATTATAATGGCCAAGCTTGATCCCCAAACAGACATGAAAAGGCACCTGCTACTTTTCTTTGCAAAGGTGGGGACTATAAGTAGAACACAATATAAAATGCATGCACATATTTGTATGTACATATAGAGACAAATATGGGGAGAGAAGAGAGAGAGACAAAGGTGACATAAAAAAAAACATTTTTTAAATTACAAAGGATCAAAATATTAAACCAAAGACATAAAATAGACTTCGAGGCACTAACAAGGAGGTACTATCAGGCAGCAAAAATATCTTGAGAACAATCAAAAGAAATAATTTTGGGGCAGCTGGGCAGCTCAGTGGATTGAGAGCCAGGCCTAGAGACAGGAAGTCCTAGGTTCAAATATGACTTCAGACACCTGCCAGCTGTGTGACCCTGGGCAAGTCATTTAACCCCCATTGCCTAGTCCTTACCACTCTTCTGCCTTGGAGCCAAGAGGAAAAGAGAAAGAAAGAAAGAAAGAAAGAAAGAAAGAAAGAAAGAAAGAAAGAAAGAAAGAAAGAAAGAAAGAAAGAAAGAAAGAAAGAAAGAAAGAAAG
>NC_058134.1:151850749-151868529 GCF_016433145.1 Gracilinanus agilis
ATAGGAAGGAAAGAAGAAAGGAAGGAAGGAGGGAAGGAAGGAAGGAAGGAAGGAAGGAAGGAAGGAAGGAAGGAAAGAAAGAAGGAAGAAAGAAAGAAAGAATTTTATAACAATGTCCAGGTTGCAAGACTAGCTTACATTTTCTAACTATCTCCTATGCTAGGGCATAGTGCTTTACATACAGAAAATAATTAATAAACATTTGTTAACTTTTGAACAGAATAACTTAATTAAGTAATCAGTTTAAATGCATTGTTTTATGCCTTTTTATAGCTTTATGTCTTCTGCATATAATCCCATTAGGTAGTCAGCATTTTAGTTATATGTTATAACTATAAATTTAATAGTAAGTGATAGCCCCAGTTATTAGTTGATTGAATATCTGTGTATGAGAATTATAAATCAGTAATCAAATAATCATAGTGTGAGTAAAATATTTTCTGATTGCAAGATATCCTTACCAAAGGGAGTTTGTGCATGCCTTTGGTGTCCTGGAAAGTGTCCGGATGTTTCCAAGGCTGTGGGTTCACGATGTTTCATTTAGCTTTGAAAATACCAATGAGTAAGCCCTGTCATCTTCATATTACCATATATGGCACATGTGGCTGTGAAGGCCAGAATGCCCTACTTCCAGGACAAGAAAGAGAAATGTCTGACCTCCAGGGGAAGGGAGATATAGTTAGTCAAACCCCTCTAAAGTGAATTTTTATGTTCTAGCTCTTTCGCATAAATATGTCAGCTAATTAGATCAGGGTCTCAAACCAAACTGAGTATGTCTGTAGACTCTGACTTTGTGATTGCAAATCTCTCAATAAAGTCAGTTTTTCTCAGAAGACCTTTGCCCAGTATTTTTTCAGTTTGGTCTCCACCAAAAGAAAGAGGAAGAGAAGAAAGGAGAGGAAAGGGATGATAAGAAGATAATTGCATATGAAATTGAATTTCTACCATACCAGTTGCTTTCCTTTTTTTTTCAAGTATACAACAAATTCCAGGCATCAGCTTTAAAATTATTCTGCTTGTCTCTGGGTCCTTCTGAACTGCCTTCTGTTCTCCTTGACTTTTTGAATAAATCTATCCCTCCACTAGCCCCATCCTATTGGGGCTAGTAATATGTAATATGTTTAAAAAATTCCTCAGTACATATCTATATAGACTAGTTGTTGTTGTTTTTTAATCCCTACATTATCCATGTCTAAAAATGTACGTCTTTCTGTATCAACTTCATTACCTCTTGTTAGAAGGAGAGTGATATGTTTCCTCTTCATCCTTTTGGTCTTGTGTTTTATCTTTGCATTGATCAGAGTCCTAACATGTTCCCAAGATGGTTTTCTCTGTAATGTTGTTTTTGTTGAATAAACTGTTCTTCTAGTTCTGCTCCTTTCACTCTATATCAATTCATAAGTCTTCCAAATCTTCTCTAAAATTGTCCATTTCATAATTTATGATATGGTAATTTTGTTACATTGCATATATTATTACATTACATATATTTTTGTTGTCATTCTGTTGTTTAAGAGGAACAACCACGTATTCAAAACAATTTTGAACTCTGCATTAGTATGTCAAAGGCTCTTTTATTTCATCCTCAAGAGAATGGGTACTCCAGAGCCAGTGTTACAACTAGCAAACAAGTACAAAGGATGAGAACGGGCAGCCTTCTTTTATCCTAGTCCAGTAATGGGCAACCTTTTGAACTTGGTGTGTCAAAAAATTCACCAAAAAACTGAACATAATTCGGGTGGTGGGTCACTTCGAGAAAAAAAAAACATAATTTCACGATATTTATAGTTTAAATATCAAAAATGTATAATTGTAATATATAACTAATAAATCAGAAAATAGGTAAATTAACATAAATAGAATTGTCATCTATAGTGCACAGTGTCTACACTACACTACAGCAAATGTTTCATCCTCAGCATGTGGCCCCGTACTTCTCTGTATGCGGCCGTGTGTCATCAAAAATGGCCACACGTGTCAGTGCTGACACGTGTGTCATAGGTTTGCCATCACCATCCCAATCCGTGATGCAAAGCTGGTTCTTCCCCTCATTCCCCACTGACTGCTTACCTGAGTTCCAACCTTATCTCAAAAGCTAGCTAATCAGAATGCGTCATTTACAAAACCAATTATCCTGATGATTCAAGTGGGTTTTAATGAATCAACACAAGGACTTTTTTGATCCTATCTATCTGCATAGCCTTTTAACCAATCAAAATAAAAACTGTTTCAATCCTATCTGAAATAGGGCTTAGGTTGGGAAAATGAAACTTAACTCAATTCTTTTTATTCCATTATATGGGTTTATGAGAGGAGTCCACCATCTTGTCAGAACCTGTTCTTCACAAGTCATTTCAATAGTGTTCAACTCTTCACGACCCCATTTGGGTTTTCTTGGCAAAGAAACTGGAGTGGTTGGCTATTTCCTTCTCCAGCTCATTTTACAGATGAAGAAACCGAGGCAAACAGGGTTAAGTGATTTGCCCAGGATTACAGTTAGTGTCTCAGGCAGATTTGAACTTAGGTCTTCCTGAACCCATTCCCTGCACTCTATCCACTGTACCATCTAGCTGTCCCCCACTGCAAATATTATATTACATTTTATATTGCATATGTAATTTTACATCACAATTTGTTTAGCAATTCTCCAAGAAGAGAGCTCCTTAGTTTCTATTTTTAACTGTCACAAAGTTTCTATTTTTGTACATATTCACCATTTTCCTCTTTTTTTCTCTCTTTTTTTGAAGTATAAACTAGTAGTGGTTTAGCTAGTATGAACAGTAACTTCCTAAGCATGGTTCCCAATTGTTTTTAGTTGGATCAATTCACGGTTCCACCAAAAGTGTACTAGTGTACCTGAATTTCCATAGTCCCTCCAATATTCAGTATTTTCCTCCTTGAAACTTTGATAGTTATAAAGTAGAACCTCAAAATTACTTGAATTTTTAACAATTTCTGCTTTTCATGATTGTTGGTAGCTTGGATTTCTTCCTTTGAAAACTGGCTGTTCACATGCTTTGTCCATCTATTGGGGAGTGGCTTTTAGTCTTATAAATCTGAATCAGTTCCTTATATATCTTAGAAATGAGACATCAGAGTAACATGTAAGGATTTCTTTCTTAAATTATATTTCTCTTCTAATTTTTAACAATATTAGATTTGAGCAAATTTTTATTTTTCACATAATCAAAATATCCATTTTATCTTGTGTGATCCTTCTACTGTCTAATCATGAACTCTATTTGTTTTATATTTTGGCGGAGTGCCTCACATCATTAGTACAAGGATCTGAAAGATGATCTCTTCCTTGCTGCCACCTTTTTCAATCCCTCAGAGTAGGAGGCTCGAACAGAGGGTTATTACCTAGGCTAGTTGATTTTAAATAGTGTCATTGTCCATCTCTGATAGTAGGGTGGGCTAACAGGGAAGCCTGGGGGAATGAATGCCATTACTCCGGGATGTTCCCGGTGGTTCTGGGAATCTAAATCAATGAGAAGGGGAAGAATATTAACTGGAGAACAGAATGCTTACACTTCCTTAAAATGATGTTGCTTTCTTGGTTTCCTAGAATCCAGGGTTTCTGCTTTGGTCTCAAGAAATATAAGAGCATTAAATAGGAGGGTGGCCACACTTGAGCATTCTTTGACCACTCCTACAACTCATCTAAGTGAGTCCCCCCCCCAAAAAAAAAATTTGGCAAGAGCAGGATTTTCATCCCTGACAGAAGTCAATGATTCAAAGAATCCTGATTTTATACACATGACAACTCTCTCTGCTCTGATCAAAACCCTGAGCAGACAGTTCCATGAGCTGCTGTGGTCAGCTTCTGGGGATGAAGTCCTTCCAAACTCAGATCCCTCGGCCCTCAGGCACCCCGAAACTTTTGGTTTGATAGGACCTGTCAGAATATGTACTTCCATGATATCCCCTTGGCCCACAGTCACTAACTTTTATGTGTCAGGCTCACCTCTGTGCGTCAGAGGTAAATCCGTTTAGGAAAAGCAACCTACCCTGATGGAGAAATGGCCCAGAAAGAGCCAAGAAAGCCCAAGCTCCCCATCTGACGCTTACAGCTTTGTGACTTTGGGGAAATTGCTTAGATCCTCAATTTTCTAGGCGATGTTCAAACATCCTAAGCCAGATCTATAAGGGTGAGTTCCCCTCACCCTCTACTTCCACTCCAACTCTTCCTCACTCTACTAATGAAAACACAAATGTATTTTTTTAATATGGATTAAAGAGTTTAAAAGAAAGCTGACCCATACAACTGATGGTTTAAGTTCCAAAATGGTCATTTTGCTTGATTTCATTCTCTGATAAATAGCCAAATACTAGATCCTGTGGGTGTGTTGCAAAGGAAGTGGAAACTCAACACTATCTGGTAAGTAAATAAGGAAATGGGTGTTTGAAAAAGTTGAAAGGGGAAAAAAGATTCTGGGAGTTAGATGGTCAGAATGAAGTCCAGCAACAACTCTGTCTTCTTCACTGTTTTCTGTATCTTTTGATTGGGTGATACTCTTCCTTCTTAAAGATCATGAACATACAGAGTTTGTTTAAAATAAAAAGCATAGCTCTATAGATGAGACAGTGGAAGGAGGAAGTCTGTCTCCCCTTTCTTGGTACTGTCCCTCACTAACAGTGTTGCCAGACTCTCCGTAGTCCTGTCCTCCCAAAGCACTGCTCTAAACTCCAAAACTAGGGTCCCCTCCCTCTGGCATCAGATTGTAAACCCCAAGAGGGCAGGACTAATAAAATGGGGAGCAATTATACAATATTTTGGAGCTTGCAAAGCACTTTATACATGTTATCTCGTTTGGTCCTACCCTGGGAGGTAGGTGCTATTATTATCCTCATTTTCAGATGAGGAAACTGAGGCTGAAAGTATCAGACCTGCCCAGAGTCACATAGCTAATAATTATTAGAGGCAGGATCTGAACCCTGGTCTTCCTCAAAGTACTGGAGGTTCCTTGGCACCTCACTGAATTACTCTGTCTTTTGCATCTTTATATTTCTTCAGTACCTAGTACAGGATTATGCAATCATATTTTAATAGATATTAATTATTTTTTACTTGTCAATAATTAATGCTGACATTAAAATTTCTTTTGATACGCATTCCATTAAAATCCTACGAGGCTGTCTTGGGGTGGTGTGGAGGTGATCCTGGGTTCACAAAGGCTGTGCCAGGGGAGCACAAGCCTTGGCAGGTTCTGCCAAACTGGAAAGTCTTCACGGATAAGCCTGGTGATTAACGCTTGTGTACAATGGATGTGAGTCAAAGCCTAATGGAGGAATTTATGCAGCTGGGGCCCCAGAAAGAGTTCCCAGGATAGAACTCAAAAAGAGGGACTGGACTAAAATATCTCTTAAGGTCCTTTCTAGCTATAATTCTGTGAATTAAGAGCATAATTCAATTTTTAAAAGTTAGATTTTTGTGGGATCATTGATTTAGAGCTCGAAGGAGCCTTAGAAACTATATAGTCCCAACCTCCTCATTTTACAGATGAGGGACTGAGGCTCAGAGAGGTTATGACTTATCCAAGGTCACATAGTTGGTAACTAAATCCATATAACTTTTCAAGTATATAGTTGTAGAGTGAACATGTGTTGTCATATATCTTCCTTAACTTTCAGAGAAATTGAGGATAAGGTCCTACTTTCAGCTATGATAATTAAATATGGGTTGCTACATTTCATTAGCATACAATTATTATTCTTAACCAAGTTAGAAGCAGGCAGGGAGGTTGTGAAAATCAAATGAAATAATATCAATAAAGTGCTCTTCAGTCTTCCCAATTTGTCCCAAAATAGCTAGGCCCCTCCTCTCATTAGCAGCAAATCTTTTCTCTGTTGAACTTAATAGGGTAGACAAATCTGCCAAAGGCAGGGGAGGAAACTTTTGCTTTTGCTTTTGCTATTTTACTTGATTTGAAGCAAGAGCACTGGATATAATTCAGAGAAAAGAGTTCTGACTCTCTGGTTAGGAGAGACTTGGGTTTGAGTCTTGCCCCTGATGTTGACTAGCCTTGTAACCACGGGCAATTCATTTAACCTACTCTATCTGGAAAATGGAGCTGATGATTCCAATAGAAATTAGCTTTCAGGGTTGTAGTGAGGATTAAATGTAATAGAATACAAAAAAAAATTGTATTCCTTCAAACTCTATGGAAATATGTTTGTTGTTCAGTCACTTCAGCAGACTCAGACTCCTTGAGACCCCCCCCCAATTTGGGGTTTTCTTGGCAAAGATACTGGTATAGTTTGCCATGTCCTTCTCCAGCACATTTGGCATATAGGAAAACTAAGGCCAACAGGGTTGTGATTTGTCCAGGGTCACATAGTGTCTTTGGCCGGATTTGAATTCAGGTTTTCTAGACTCCAGGACTGGTACTTTATTCAGTGTTCCCCCTCGCTGCCCAATGTAAATATTAGCTATTATTAGTAAGCACAAAGTCTATATATAAATATTTGGATTTTTATCCTTTACTGGGAGACAGTGGGGGACTTGTGGAAGCCCTTTGAATAGTACAACATGTAAACTGTATCTATCCCTGAGTCACATATGTGATTGTCTTAGTTTCCTCATCTATAAAATGTGGATAAAGGGGGCAGCTAAGTGGAACAGGGGTTTGAGAACCATGTCTAGACAGGGGAGGTTCTGGACACAAATATGACACATCAAATCATTTAACACCCATTGCCAACCCGTTACCACTTCTGCGGTACTTTGAAACCAATACACAGTACGATTCTAATACCTAAGGCAAGAGGTTTTTTTTTTTTTTAATGGGTATAATCATATTTAGATCATGTACCTCCATAAACTTGAAAGTTCTATACTGATATAAGCTATTATTTCTGATATCTTGTGCAATGGATTACTAGCTTGAGTTATCTCCAGAATACTGAACTAGAACCAAAGGGTAGAACTTGGAGTAGACAATTTTGGTTCTAGTAAGAAAAAACTATGATTAAGAAATCTCCAACAAGGGAATGCATCCCTTTGAGAGGTAGTGGGTCCCCCCTTAACCATAAGTCTTCAAAGGAAGGATAGATGACCTCTTGGGGGTATAATAAAGATTTCCATTTAGTTACATGTTGAAATAGATGACCTCTGATGCCTCTTCTAATTCTGAAATTCTGTAGTTCTACGATTCCTTGTCTCATGTGACAAAGTTATCAAGGGCATGAATCCCTTGTATATCCATTTTTAAATGAGTCGTTGAGAATTAATATTTGAGCAGAGCTTTGAGATACTCAGATATAAAAAGCCCTTATGCTAATGATACATTTTATATTTTGTTGTTTTTCAGTTGTGTCTGACTCTTTGTCACCCAATTTGGGGTTTTCTTGGGAAGATACTGGACAGGTTTGTCATTTCCTTCGCTAGTTCATTTTACAGTTGAAGAAACTAAGGCAAACAGGTTTAAGTGACTTGCTCAGGATTCACACAGCTGGTAAATGTCCAAAGTCAGGTTTGAATTCTGGAAGAGGAGTCTTCCTGGCAACCTGGCTGTCCCATTTTACATTTTACATAGCATCATTCACTCATGGCTTTCCAAACATCTGCTAATGCTAATTAACATACAGGATACACTTGCTGTGTTATTAGTTCCATTTTATAGGAGAGGGGCCCAAGGGGCATTAAATTAAAATCTTTAGGTCACTGGCAAATTCAAAACTAGGAAGTGGCAGAACCAGTACACTTTCTTCTCTTGTCAGCGAAACACCACTATCCTAGAGAAGTCAATTTATATGCTTTCTTGAGGTTGCTGAAAACTGAGGATTGGCTCTAGTTGACAGAAGGAACTCCATGTTTGATCACTGATTGACCCAGCTTCATTTCGGCAATCAATGGAAAGCTTTTTCTGATCATAAATGATTTGACAAACTTCATCTAATCCAGGTAGGAAAATTTAGCAGTCTTTCCTAATCACAAAAGTCTTGTGATTGATAAGAGAGAGGGGCTGCTGTCCAGGCTACCCACTGATTGAAAGCCCCTCAGGGCCCCTTTCCAGATGGTGCCTATGAATCTGCCCAGCAGCAATAATCAAATAGAAAAGGAGACCCAGAGTTCTTTGTTCTCCCCAGAGATGCACATCCTACCTTATGCCCTCACCATCCCCTGCACTTGCCTATGGGACAGAAGGGCAATAAACTGCCTGAATTATGACCCTGGAGAGCTGTGTTCCTCAACTCATAATCACTTGGCAATTCCAACAATTATACATATATATATACTTCCACATAGACTAAATACATAGAACTTGAGGGAGAATCAAGTCTAAGCCTTTATTAAGAACCTACTTTGGACCAGGTAGTATTATATGCTAGAAACACAAAAAGAAGACAACTCAAGGAGCTTACATTCTAATGAGAAATAATTTCTAGCATTATTACTTTACTTTTTATCACCCAGAAATGCCATGTTATTGGGGAATAACAACAAGAATACTTTAAATTTCTCCAGTACTTTTCCATTTAAGAAGTGTTTTCCACATCTCTTAGAGTGTGGTACATAGGATTTTGGGTCAAAAGATCTGGGTTTGAATCATGGCTTTGCCCTTTACTACCTGTGTGACCTTGAGCAAATTAATCTCTATTTAATTTCTCTTGTTGAAAAAGTGAGGGGGTTGGACTAGATGACTCTAAATACTCTTCTATCTCTAAATCTATTATTTTTCCCATTTTATACCTAGGACTAAGAAAGACTTAGTAACTTCTCAAGGTGATGCAACCATTAAATCGTAGAGCCATAAATAAAACCCAAGTCTCTGCCCAACCCACTGTACTTTACACAATACTAAAGTTCTCTACCCCACTTAAGGTATGATTCTGGATAATTAAGATGTACTCAGATTTCCTTCCCTTTAAAAAGTTTTTTTTTTTTTTTTTTTTTACAAATCCAACCCTCCTCCAAATTTGTAGAGATTTTTTCCTTTATTAGCCTAAACACATGAGATGATCATAATACTAATGTCTCCCATGAGAATTTTTTCCTTGTTTTCTTTTCTTCTATACTTTAAATATCTATGATCTTGTGGGTAATCCCTCCAGTGACACAGATTACAAACCCTACATATTGGATAATAAATTTAAGACTGAAAAAGTGACCTTGGAGGTCATTGAGTCTATCCCTTCATTTTACTGATAAAGAAAGTGAAGATAGAGATACTAAGTAACTTGCCCAGGGATGTATAGCTAATAGGGCAGCAAGGTGGGGTGGCACAGTAGATAGAGCTCTTGGCCTGGTATCAGGAAAATTCATCTTCCTGAGTTTAAATCTGGCCCGAGACACTAGTTGTGTGGTCCTTGGGAAATCCCGCACAATGTGGCTGACATGAATGCCCACAACAAAAGTAGGCTAATTGAGGCAAAATTTAAACTCAGTTCTTCCATTTTTCTATTCTGTAGCATTGTCAAACTGAAAAAAAAAACCAACAAAAACCCCAAAGAACTTCCAAAGTAATAATAATAAGGAATCTTTAGTCAGGGAAAGATTATAATCTGGGAAGCCAAGCAGAGCTGTAGGGTAGCACTGGGGTTTTCCACTGTAAATACAGAGGAAGAAGTGACTAAATAATCTTTTTGGAAGGGAGGGCAACAGCCAGGGGACCCCAAGTTCACAGAATCGTGGACAAGACACAACATCTGGGAAAGAGGCAGTACTAACTCACTGTCAATTCTGTCATTATCTGTCATTTTAGTTCTTTGTTTTAACACTCTGAGAAAGAGTCAGTAAGGAGATTTTCTGTAAATAAGGATCTCAACATGCACATCCATGTTTTCCCATAAATCTTCTATAGAGAAACTAATTAAAGCTAAGCTGGAAATGAGTAAATGTAAATTATGGCAATAACTTTCCTTTCTTGCTTTAAAGAATTATACTTCTTTCATATGCCAGCATTCTATTCAAAGATTTAATTTTCCACCTCTATGGGCCAGTTTTCTTTATGCCATTGTTTTTCCTTCTGGATATAAGTTCAGCAGAACTATGACTCTTCACCATAGAAGTAGTCGAGACACCAAAAAATAAAACAGTCTCCAAGCCAAAAAGAAATATGTTGAGAGAGGGCCAGACTCCCAATAAAGCTGGCCTCTGGTTAGCAACCAAAGATGTCTAGCCTTGTGAGCAGTCTCCTTTTATAGCACAGGTTACAGAAATGCTGTCAGAAACCCAGCTGAAGTTCCTTGACCCAAGCTTGGCAACTCTGACCTATGTCAGAGCACCGACTCATAACAGAGTAGGGTGTACAGTCTAGTCAGCCTCGGATGAATGAGGTCAACAGTTTAAATCATGGGGGGATGAGGGGGCAGGTAATAGCAGAAGGTCAGAAATGCATACTTGACCATCATCACTCACTTGGCCCGTGCCATTGAACCAAGTAGGTCCTTTGACCATCGCAGTCAGCATGTATATTCCCATGCAGTGGGTCTTGGACACCCGCAGGGGTTCTTAGACCAATTACAACATGAAGATCAGTCTAAAAGATGTGCTAGACTCAGATCCTGTTGGCTGAGAGTGTGTATCTCAGCCCAGTGTAAATTACAGAATTATTACAGAATCATAAAGGGAACAGGATTTCGCATTCACATTATTCAACCTACATTTTAAATGAGATACTTGTACTTTTTTTTTACATATTTTAAAGTGAATTTGACTTAACTAACTAGTCAGTTAAATCTACTGAATCAAAGGACAATTAAGACAATCTGGTCAAGTCAATAAAAAACAGTGACTGAAACAGTTTTATTAAGCTGGTGAATTCAGTGGAAATAGTACAACTGGTTGGATGGAACCAAAAATGATGTAACATAGAGCTAAAATCTAGGTCTTGAATCATCAGTATTAAAACACTAACTTTTTCTATCATGGAGGAGGGGGAGGAATATAATTCAAAATCTTTAGGTAATAATTCAAGTTCTCATTTTTCTGATAAAATGATTAGGAAATGTTCTCCCCCTTCCCTGGCCTGGAACTCTCCTCTTCCCTATTCCCAATGACCACCCCCAGCTAAAAATTAGAAAGAAAAGCAAACCTTCTACCCACCAGGAAAGGTGAACAAACCAAAATAAACAGACGAGCAGTAGTTTGACTTCCTGGTAGTTTTCCCTAAGAACTGCTGCACATTCCTGGATGAAAAGATATTGTGAGCTGGCAAATATGAGATGGGAAGGGAAATAATTGCAAACTATGCACATGACTCAACAGCAATACTACCATAGCTCTAAGATACAAGATAATTTCATATTATAAACAGTAATGTTAGCAACACCTCTGTGGCTTGTGATGGGAACATGGCATATTTTAAGCTTTTGGCTTTTTTTCCAAATCAAAAGAAATCAGTGAATAATCACTACAATGGAGTTTGTGACACAAAGATCTGAGTATCCGTCAAGTTCTAATTTGTGGACTATGAAGTTATCTAAGAAATGCCATTATTTAGACAATGTTGTTAAGTGAAAGTACAACACAATGGTGATGGGTTGGAGTTGATGTTCTCTGAGGTTCTCTCCGACACTGAAGCCTAGATCTATTTAATAGCACAGTCTCCAGGGCAGCTCTTTTGAAGGGAAGCCCAATCCATACTCCAAGTCAGATGGCCAGAGTGATCAGGCAGCCATGTGACCTTATGCAGAAGGGAGAATTGGTAAAGGAGAAAGGAAGTGGAAGAATAAAAAAAAGAAGGGGAGAATAAAAATAGTGAGGAAGGAAGAGGGAATGAAAACATTGAGAGGAGTGAGGAGGGACAAAGAGGGAAGACAGAAAAGAATGATTATCCATGTTGCAGAGAGCAGGAAATGCTGCCATTAGATCTGTCATTGTTGCAGTTTTTTGGCACTAGTGCCACAGGGTACCAATGCCTTACTCCATCATTGCACTTTGACAAGCATTAAGGTACAAAGGTAAGATACTCTAGGGCAGTGATGGGCAAACTACGGCCTGCAGGCAAGATGTGGCCCCCTGAAATGTTCTATCCGGCCACAGGACATTATTCCTAATCTGACAAATACATTAAGTAGGATACAGTACAATGAAACTTCAAAAGAGTTGCCTTAGAAACAGACTGACAGAGGAGCATTTCCTTTCCTTTGGCCCCCTCTTTAAAAAGTTTGCAAAACAGAAATGGAATTGTTCCTACCTTCAAGGAGCTAACTTTCTTTTAGGGATATGACAGGTAGCTAGAGACTAGGTGTTTTAAGCAGGAAGAGGACCTGGGGGATCAGGTCAGAGTCAGATAAAGTTTCATGGAAGAAGTAGGACTTGAGTTGAACCTTGAAGAGTGATAAAAAATGATGAAATTAGAGATGAGGAAGGAGTCCATTTCAGACTTGTGGAAGTGCCCAAGGAGACAATGCAGAGTTAGGGTACAACCTGAAGTCCAGCTGGGCAAGAACAGAGAGTACATGAAGGAGAATGAAAGCTATAAAGGTAGGTTTAGAGCTACAGCTTTCTTCCATTTAGTAGGCGGAGAAAAAGGTGTTGGTTATTATTAGCTAATGTTTGGCAGACTTCCTGGGCAGATTTGTATGCAGATATAATTACTAACTAACTTTACTCCTGCCCAGTTTGGGGACTCAGAAAAGGAAAGGATTCTTTAGGTGGCACACCAAGAACCTCCAGGAGTTACAGAATGAAAAAAAAAATCTTTTTTTGAAATGATCTCAAAAGTAATCTACCAGGCTAAGAATTTCTCTTGTGGGAATATTGTGATTGAGTTGCCTGCTTGCAAATTTTTGCTTGGGATCCTACAATTTGAATTTAAACCACTATATTTAGAAGACTGCTACTATTATTTCTAATTTACTTGGTCTAATTACATTCATTCAAATTTTGGCTCAGTGTATGAACTGTGCTTTGAGATGTAAGTTGAATGTCTTATCAATCAATTATCAGTCAGCATGTACTTAATCATGTACTTTGTGTCAGATGCTGTGGTAGGTGCAGAGGATAGGAGTACAAGAAATGAAACAATCCCAAGTCTTAAGCAGTTTACATTCTTATCAAGGGAAACTATATTAATACATGTATAAGTCTATATAGAATAAATACAAAAATGCAAGGTAGACAAATATAAAGTGCCAAAGATTACTACCTTAGAGAAACTTCTTACTCATTGGTTTTTATTATTATGGTTATTAGTGCACAGACTTAAAACCTATATGTTCAGCCTTCCAATTGCCTATCAGACATTTAAGGCCTGGGACAGTGGTGGTGCTTTGACATGTATATTTGGAATTGGGAAGATGCCATTTAAAAGTATGTTATATATTTTCCTATGGACATGTGGGGACTTTGAAACTACATTTCCCATGATTCCTCATGGCAAACAGGAAGTATGATGATGTAAGAGAGGGGATAAGTCTCCTGGGTGAGGAGGAAGTGGCCCTCTTTAGCTACCTGAGCAGGCGATACTAAAGGTAAAATGGCTGAGGCAGCAGTTTGAATACTTACAGGCACGTGGTCTAATGATTTTATCCCTATCAGCATGGCTTTAATTAAACTACTAATTTCTATTATTATATCAGTCTTTATAATTTTTAATCGTAACAGACAGTAATAGGAAAGTTAGGAAGAAGGATGAGCTTGAGGGGACAATCAGGGAGGTGAGAGAATGTATTTGGTTTTGGATATGTTTAGAGTAAAATGTCAATTTGACATCTAGTCAAGATGCCCAGTAGCCAGCTGAAAAAGTGAGGCTGTAGGTAAGAGGAGAGGCTAGGGCTGAAGAAGTAGATTTGACAGTAATAAGCATAGAGAGATGTCAGTTAAATCCATGGGAGCTGATAAGATCAAGTAAAATAATATGAAGAAAAGAGGGCCCAGGACAGAACCTAGAGGAATCCCCATGGTTGGTGTGTGTGACCTGGATGAAGATCCAGGAAAAGTGCCTCAGAAGGAGCAGGAAAAAACCTTGAGAGAAGAAAGCATCCAGAAGTAGCTTTTCTTTCAAGTGTCAGAGGCTGCAAGAGAAATCAAGAAGGGTGAGGCCAGTTGATCTCCAAATTAAGAAATTATTGACAACTTTGAAGAATGCAATTTCAGTTGACTGATGAATTCAGAAACTAGTCTGCAGAAAGTTAAAGAGAGTGAGAAGAAAGAAATGGCTGTCTCTCCCTTCTCCAATAATACATTCTCCATACAGTGTCAAGGAGAATTTCCTAAAGTGTAGGTCTGACTATGCTACTCCTGCCCTCAATAAACTCCAAAGACTCCCTACTGCCTTTAGGATCAACTAGAAACTCCCCTATTTGGCTTTTCAAGCTCTTCACAGCCTGGCTCCCACCGACCCTTCCAGATTTATTCTCTATGACTTCCCTTCCTGTGCTCTAGAGTTCATCCACACTGGCTTTCTGGCTCTTCCTTTCTCCATTCTTGTCTCTGTAACTTTGCACTCCCTGCCTGTCCCCCATGCCTGCAATTTGATTTCCTTAAAAATTCACCTGGAATGCTATCTTCTACCTCAAGCCCCCTTTACCTTCTAGGGTCTGCCTTCCCTTCCTTCCCCCAATTTAACTTTTACCTTTCACACACCTACTCCTAGATACAATAAAATGTAAACTCCTTAAGAGCAGTTCTGGTTCATTTTTGGTTTGTATCCCCAAAGCTTTGCTTAATAAATGTTGGTTGGTTGACTTATAGTTGGTATCTTCATCTCATAATATATATCTCATAATGTCACCTTCTTCTTATTCCATAATTTTTGATGAATTTAATTCTAAAGACAGATACACCCTATGTTCTTCCTCAAGTCTAACATGTCCCTATGGCAGATGAGGCAATGCTGGGCTTTAGAACATCCCCTAGGCCCAGACTCTGAAGCTCCATAGGATTTATATGTCTAAATATATGTCTGTATATAGACATATATTTATTTGAGATGTGTGTGTGTGTATGTCTGTATATAGACATATATGTAAATATATGTCTATATACAGACATACACACACACACATCTCAATACATCTATGGACAAATACATTTATACGTTAATGTGCAGATGTTTGGTGGGTGTAAAGGCACAGAAGGAAAGAGAGGCCAGCTTTGCAGGAGGACGGCTGTCCAAGCTAACCAAATAAACCTCTATTTTATCCCAGAGGAAGCGGTGGGGGGGGGGGGGGGGAGTGACTTGTGTTTTACCTTTGGCAAAGAGCCTTGGTTTGAGCTTCTTGTAAATAGAAAATGTCTGAAGCAGGCTAGGGCTGCTAGGTGGTACGGTGGAGTGAGGGCTGGGCCCAGGGTCAGCAAGACTCATCTTCCTCAGTTCAAATCTGACCTCAGACACTTATGAGTTGTGTGACCCTGGGCAAGTCACTTCACCCTGCTGGCCTCAGTTTCTTCACCTGTAAAATGAACTGGAGAAGTTAATGGCAAACCACACCAGTATCTTTGCCAAGAAAAGCCCAAATGGGGTCATGAAGAGTCAAGCACTCCAAATCACAACCTCGTTGTATTGTGCTAAGAGCTGGGTATACAAAAAGAAGCAGAGAAGTCCCTGCCCTCTAGGAGTTTACAATCTAATAGGGGAGAGGCAACATGAAAACAAATCTATACAAAGCAAGGTATATACTGGGTAAATAGGAAATAATTAAAGGAGGGTGGGCCCTGGAATTAAGAGCGGATTGGAAAGGCCTTGTAGAAGGTGGGATTTCAGTTGGGACTTAAAAGCAAAGTTAGGGAGGTCAGCATTTGTAGCAGAGGGCCAACATACACTGATGTCTTGCTGAGGATCAGACACTTTTCCTTGCTGAGAAGAGACAGCAACTCCTGATTGGTTTTCTCCCTCCTCCTCTGGCACATAGTAGGTGCTTAATAAATGATAGCCACTAAGCACTATTCCAGACAAACTGTCGGGGAGAAAACGGGTCCCCTGAGAGGCTGTAAGAACTAGAAAGGCTCCATCCCTTCTTTTAGGCTGCCCTTTTTGGGGACAGATCCATTGCCAGCTGTCCTGTGGGCCACCTCTCTCTCCCACTACCTTCTCTTCCTCTAGGAACAATGGTGGCCATAACTGGGTGATAGAACATGTGTTCACTTAGTTGGGCCTCAGACTGGGACCTCTAGTCCCTGGCTGCCTCTTCTGCTTTTCATTTTTTCCCTCTGATCCTGAGGCATGTCAAAGCCTAGTAAATGGGTGCTTTAGAGTTTGAGAATTCATAGGTACCTGAGTCAGTGTCTGCTGCCCAGCAGGCTACTTTCCCTGAAAGGAAATCTAGGGTAACCACTGATAATCCAGAATTTGAAGGGACCCAGAGTGACTGGCCAGCCAGAGGACTTGGACTCTGGGATTACTCAGATAATATAGATCCCAGGAAAAGCTGTAAAATCCATTCAACAGTTCTACTGAATGGTCCTTACTTCTCAGTAAGGTATAATTGCTGTGAGCAGCTCTTGTTTTAAATATTTAATATGCATTTTGAGTTTTCTGGGTTTGAGAACTCTTAAAGTGGGTGGGGGGAATAGATCTCCTATACATGATATCTACTTTGTACTGAATACTTTTTCCTAAAAGGATTCAATTGGTCGGTCCCTTTCAGGAAGACCCCAGACATAAGCCATAACTTGGGCTTTGTTTCCATTTCAGGATGGAGGCCCACCCAGCCAGATGGAGAAAAAGTCTCATGGTCTTCTTTGGGGTCAGAATGCCCCCAAGATGAATGCAGCCCCCCTGTGAATTCACACCCTCTTTTCTGGTAACATGGGCATGGGTGACAGAAAGGTTGGTATTTGGGAGAAAGATTAAATTGTTCTTTTTAGACCCTTACAGCATAATTAGGAACAATGGATTCAAATCGAAGGGACACAGGTGTTAGTTCTAAAGAAAGAAAAACATTCTTAACATTTGGAACTATTGCAAAAATGATATGGTTTGCCTTGCAGAGTAGTGAGTTCCTGGAAATCTTCAGGCAGGTATTAAATGACCACATAGGTCAGGGCAAATGGATGCTGGTATCTTACACTATTTGATAAAATACTTATAGAGTTCTCTATGCAAAACATTTATTAAATTTATATTTTATACAGAACTTGTGTTGGGCCTTGGCCTTGGGGAGAATAAGAGTTTAGTTCATCTTCCTCCTCCTCAGGGAACGTCTACACGTAGGGCCCAAGGAGAGTCTACTTGGACCCTGTCCTCAGAGTCCTTTTTGCTAATCCAGCATCCACAAGCATTTATTAATCTCCTACAGGCCAGGGACTTGGACTAAATTTTTAATTACATTTCTTTAAAAATCGTTTTTTCCTTTGGTAACTGGAGCTCATGCAAACAACAAACCCTAGATTAAGCGCTGAACTTTTGCTCTAATTATAAAGTAGAGGGCAAGAACTCCGTTTTGAATCAGTCAGTTCATGAGCGTTTACCGCCATAATGTTATATATATGTGCTGGGTACTTACTAGGAAGCTTTCTGTTTACTTTAGCACATGCCTTGACACATGATCACAATTTAAAGTTTTTAAAATCCGTCTAACATGAGAAAATCATACCATCTAAACATATGGTGCACAAATGCTGGCGAAAACCAGTCCACCCAACCAGAGCCCAGAAGACAGAAGGGAGGGGCACACAAGTTTAGGACGTGTGTGTGTGTGTGTGTGTGTGTGTGTGTGTGTGTGTTGGGGGGTGGAGGGGAGGGTCCGTGTGTATGGTGTAACCCTGGAGGGGTAGGAATGCACATAGGAAGCACGTTCGCACCGTCAGAAGCCGAACAACTGGCCACGGTCGACTGTACGAGGGCCTCGAGACAGGGGAGAACAGGTGCCACCCCTCCCCCACTCTC
>NC_058134.1:151878472-151980877 GCF_016433145.1 Gracilinanus agilis
GCGCGCGGGCACGGGGCGAGAGCCCGGACCGGGTGACTCGTTTTAGGGGGCGGGCTCGGGGAGGGGGAGGGGGGGTCGGCACGCCCAAGATGGCTTCGGATATGAGTTATAGGGTTCGCCAGAGGATCAGCCGGCTTGGCCAGGTGCAGAGCGGGGGAGGAATCGCTCCTCCCTTCCCTTCCCTCATCTCCGCCCCCGTCCCGCCTCCTCCTCGCTGGGCCCTTCTAGGCTTAACGGCCTCCCTGGCCCCACCTCAGGGCGGCCCCGCCCTGCCCGGCCCCGCCTCTCGGAGCCTCGCTCCGTCCGCCCGACCCTCCTTCCTTCCCTCCCTCTGCCGCTGGGCCGCCTGGGTCTGGCTCCGTCCCCCGCACTCCGGCCGCCTCACTCTCACCCTCTTTCCCTCCTTCCCTCAGAGGATGTCGGGCCTCCAGATTAACTTCAGCCCACTTAAGGAGCCACTCGGCTTCATCAAGATTCTGCAGTGGGTGAGTGGGACCCGGGGGCCCAGCTCTGAGGCCCAGTGGTCTTAGTCGCCCCGCCGGGCGGAGAGGGGAGAAGGGGCGGGGGTGGGGGGCTCTGCGGAGAAGGCCCGTCGGCCCGACCCTGCCGCGGAGTGGGCGGAAGGGAGGGGAGTGGGGGCGGGGTAGCGGCGCCTTGGTCGCCTGGGGTTCGGCCTTGAAGGCCCGGCCGGCGCCCCGCCCCTGAAGCCTAGCCGATCTGGAGGCGGTCGGGGGAGGGGTGGGGGGCAAGAAAAGGCCTTAGGGCCCCCGGGATTGGGGCGGATGCTGCTGTCAAAGGGGATCACGAGGCGGCGGCGCTGTCTTGTAGTGCCGGAGCTCGTGGCTGAGGAGTACCTCTCCCCACTCTTCTCTAAGTCCCCCGCCAGCCCTGGGGCTTCACCTGGGAACCCTGGCCAGGGGCGGGTGGGGGCTCTGAAGGAGGAGCAAGAGAATGTTTCTCCAGGTCCTAACGAAAGCCAGCCTTCTCCATTCCGTTCCTATGGCCCCCTGGTCCCCAAATGCCTTGAAATTATGAACAGGTAGGAGAAGACATCCATGCTTAAGAAATCTGAAGACCCCCTTCACTTAATAAGAATTTAGTAAGCACCTAAAAGCGTAGCGTTTTGGATTAGGGGAAAAAAAACAAAAACACCTTATTTTTGACGAGCCACTGTAGCGTGAAAGCAAACTAGCGTTTGAGATAAAAATTTTCCTGAGGAGAGCACAAAAATGAACATATGCCCATTAATTTTCCATTAAGTTTGTCAAGTCCATTAATTTTCAGTTGTCCTGGAGTTGATTTATTAGTAAAGAACAGGGTTTTCCGAAAGCAAAACCGTATTTTTAATAAAGCACTACATATTAAAACTTTTAGAACCATACGGGATGGTGTCCCAAAAGTCTTAATGCAGTTTTAGATCTTTAAAACTTCTGGAACGAAAGGTATGTTAAAGTCTTAGTGCCGTTTATGCTAAAGCTTCAGATTAGGACTTTTGGGAGACCCCTTAAATAGAAAATGCTAATAGATTCGTTGGGCTTGTGTATATACTTGCCGAGGCGATTCTGAGCCCATACTATGAAACTTGGCTTTTCTTTATTGCTTAGAACACCTACTGTCATTAACGTCCTAGGAATCGTTGATTTGGCTTTGCAAATTACCTTGCCCGGACACATGCCCCCAAAGAGGTCGGAAATTTTGTTGGACACCAAAGAATTCTTGAAATGTGTACTTTAGGGGATGATTTTCAAGACTATATTTGCAGGTAGCATCTTCTTGTAACAATCAGGGTTACTATGCTGTGGGTAACGTTAAAATAACAACTTTGTCCATATGTTTTGGTGAAAGCAGTTCTTAGTGCTGCCAACACCCATCCGTCCCCTAATATAAGTTTTTGAAAACTGAAATTATGCTAAGAAATATTTAGTTTTGAATTCATGTTGTTGAAAGGTGTTTGCACTCTTTGGGCTTCCAGATTAGCATACGAATGGTGCTAGTTGGGAAAACCCATTTGTCTATGAAACCACCAGATAGGAAGATCATAAATGCTTGCAGATGTTTGCTGTTTTAAAATAATTTAGTTTTTTAGATCAAATTTCTTTCTCTTTCTCATACCTTTTCTTTTCAAAATAAAAATTTAGGTGTATATACAGTAATGAAAGTGAATTTATCATGAAGTTTCAAAACAGGAGGTATTTGGTGATTGGTGGGTCTCCCTTCTGACAGTCAATATGTATGGTGTGAGGGCTTTTGTCTTAAATTTTGATCCAAGCTTTTTTTTTAATAGAATTTGACAACATAAAAATAAAAGGGAAAAACTTCACATTGAGTAGGCTTATCTAATGAAAAATAAAGAACCACACTGTACCTTTTTAAAGCTGAAGTACCTTAGAGAATTTCTTCAAATGCCTTCATTTTACAGATAAGGAAACAGACCCAGAAAAATGATTGGTGCTCAAAGTCACATGTTTAGTGATGTGAGAGAATGCTTCATATTCCCAAATTTGATATTTTCCTGACTATAACACACTACCTTTTTTGTTTAACTAATTCAGCCAAATATTGTATACTAAAGAGAAGAAATAAATTTACAATTAGTGCTTTCTAGATTTCAAGATAAAGAAACAGCTCTTTTTATTTTATTTGTACTTAGATTTATTAACAATGTATTTTTAAATCATACTTCTTGGAAGGTTCAAATGCATTGTAATTTAGAAGATGAACAATTTTAGAGCACCTATATTAGGATTGGACTTCCAGAATGTTATTATTATTATTATTATTTTTATTATTAAGGATAGTTAGGTCGTGCAGTGAATACTTTGTCACATCTGGAATCAGGAAGATTCATCTTTCTGGGCTCAAATCAGGCCTCAGACACTAGGTATATAATCCTAAACAAGTTATTTAACCTTATTTGTTTCAGTTTCCTCATCAGTAAAATGAGCTGGAGAAGGAAATAACAAACCACTCCAGTATCTTTACCAAGAAAACCCCCAATGGGGTCATGAAGAATCAGACAGGACTGAAATGACTGAACCACAACCACAATAGTAGAACCAACAGTAAAACCATATAAACAGAATTAGAAGTACCTGGAAGTAGGGAATTTATTTATTCCAAACCCTAAATTTTACAGATGAAGAACCTGAGACCCCAAAAGGTTGTGACTTGCTCAAAGTCACACAGAAAATAAATGGCAGAGCCAGGATTCAGACTTGGTTTGGTGACTCTCTAAATGGAGTGTTTATTCCACTGCACTACATATACATACATTACCTCTCCTTGGATGGGTGTATAATTTCAGGGTAAACAATCTTTCTCAAGTTACTAAGTTGCTAAAATTCAGATGAATTTTACTGCAACTAGTTGAATTTTTGTGGGAAGACAGCTTTTAATAATATTAAATTAAACTCTTTGAAGGCAAAGACCATCACAAACATGTAAATTGTCAATCCCTTTCAATGCTTGTTGCTTTGTTCCTGTTTAGTTCCACACAATGGATGCCTTTTAATAAAATATTAGTTGGTCAAATGAATGACTTGGAGCTGGGTAATGTTCCTTCTTCCATCTCCTTTTAGAAACTTCAGGGAACCAAATTCTTTGGGAGAGAGTGTGCTTTCAGTTATACAGATAATAATAGCAGCCTCTATTTGCACATGTGTAAGAGTGCTGAATAGTTAGTTATTAAGATTAATTCTTGGGTATTGTTTTATTTTGAGCCATCATGTCTCCTTTATCACTAGCCCCCTAGAACTTTTTTTTTTTTTTAACCCTTAACTTCTGTGTATTGGCTCATAGGTGGAAGAGTGGTAAGGATGGGCAATGGGTGTCAAGTGACTTGCCCAGGGTCACACAGCTAGGAAGTGTCTGAGGTCGGATTTGAACCTAGGACCTCCCGGCTCTAGGCCTGACTCTCAATCCACTGAGCTACCCAGCTGCCCCCCCTAGAACTTTATACTTAAACAACTACATCAGATTTCTATCTCTCTTTCACCCCAGTTGTTTTGTTATACCAAGAATTCAATTATACTTAAAAGTGAATTATATTTCTCACTAGGACAATAACTAGCATGAGTAAATATATACAATGTGTGTGCATATATGAAGAAACATAGTGCTTTGAGGTTTTCTACATGCTTCACAACACATCCATGGATATGAGGGCATTATAAATAGTACCTTTATTTTTCAAATTAGGAAACTGAAACTCAGGTTAATTGGACTCTTATAACAAGATATTCTTTAAATCTAGCATTTAATGAATGGAATCTTATTTGTTTTCTTATTATTTTTGGTTTTGTTATGCTAAAACTAAAATGTATTTGTTTTGTGGCCTGGGTAATAAACTACTTTTGATATTTTATAACATTTTATAATGTTCCATAAAATATTGGCAGTCCTAAAGCATTAAAAACATTTGCTCAGTATCTTTAAATTTTTTTTTTTGTGGGGCCAAAATTCTGAATATCTTAAACAGGTATCAGATTGAAAACAAGATTTTTAGCCACTTAGCATAATTAGCTCAGTTTTTTTAGTAGGATCATTTTTTTTAATGTAAAACTACCAGATATGCTTCTATAGATTTGGGATTTGGAAACATAGTTATATTTTTTTGAGACTGTTCTACAGAATAGGGTCCAGTTTTTGATTGGGTACATAAAAATAGATTGAAATATCATCTCTTGTATTTTAAGTGCAAGTTTTTGTTAGCCTTAGATGGGGGGGGGGAAGGCAGGTGCAGGAAGAACTAAAAGAATTGTTTCAGGTGGGAATTAGATCCCCACACCCACAAATTTGCAGTTAATGCTTTCTAGATCTTAAGAAAGGAATTAGCTATTTGCTTTTTAGATGGTTTAAAGTCAAACCAGTGTAGCTGACCAACAGATATTTGAAATCTTCCCTCCCTCAGAAATAAAAGTTGAGATTGGGGTTTTAGTATTTCTTTCTCTCATTTTTTAACCCTTACCTTTTGTCTTAGAATTGATATTAAGTATAGGTTCCAAGGCAAAAGAGCAGTGAGGATTAGGCATTTGGGATTAAGTGACTTGCCCAGGGACACACAGCTAGGTTTCAAACCAGGACATCCCATTAACATTTCCTTTTGAGATTAAGGAAATCCCCATTGTATTTAGTGTACAAAATAATTAAATTATGTGTTTTTCCAATTCCATTTTAAAAAATCAAAGACACAGGATAAAAGCTTTAATAGCTGAAAAAAAAAACCGACACTAAGACTTTGGGGACAACCTTGTATTTGTAATAGGTAAAGAACCAGAAATATGTTTATAGTTTATTTTGGGCACCAGAAATGCTAGCCAATTTTACTTTCTAAAAGAATCTGTGAATTCAGTTTTTGTTGTTCAAAACCAATATTTTCTTAACCTTCTTGCTAATTAGATAATAATATAGATTTGAAGGTTGTAAAAACCTTTGGAGATCATCTAGACCAACTCCCTCATTTTATAGTTTTGAGTTGAGAAGCAATTAAATTGTTATAGAACCTTAGAGGATTTTGCATAAAAAAAGGCTATGGTTAGCACTGCTAATGACAGTCGTGATCAGTAAAAACCAAGTAAAATAATAATAGCTTACATTTATACAGTGCTTTAAGGTTTCATTTCTAAAGATCTTCTAATACATCCTCATTTAATCTTCAACACTGTGACATGGGTCATACAAATATCTTCATTTTTGGTTGAGGAAACACACTCAGAGTGGGTTGACTTTGTGTCACAATTTATAAAGTGTAGAAGGTGGGATTTTTAATTCATTTTGCTTTCTTTTGGTGCCAAAATTTTTCTGCTATACCATGTCAAATAAGTCAGCTTAAGGGTGAATTTAGGAAACAGCATACAAAGTGAGTATACACAGGAGAGTCTCAGAACACCTAAAAGCAGAGGTTCTT
Organism: Gracilinanus agilis; assembly: GCF_016433145.1. NCBI lineage: Eukaryota > Metazoa > Chordata > Mammalia > Didelphimorphia > Didelphidae > Gracilinanus > Gracilinanus agilis. The sequence continues at coordinate 151,884,378 of NC_058134.1, forward strand.
AACTTGGGAATAGGGGACTTGGTTTTTCAAAATATATTGGTAACTATTTCAATATTTGGTTTCCTTTTTAATCCTATGTGTAATTTACTTTAAAGATTTAAAAACATTCTGAGATGGGGTTTATAGGTTTCACTAGACTGCCAGAGGGGTAAGGGTACCCCACCTACTCTTTCAAAAATGGTTAAGAACTTCTGCCCAAAGGAAATATTGGTTAGTTTCAAGAACAGTTGAGATATCATTATGAGGATTTTTAAAATTATGGAACAGATTAAATTAAGGAGGCAGTGAGAAATTCATTCCATGGGGATTTCAATTTTTAAATGCATTTTTGTGTATTGATCTTATTCATAACACCTGGTACAGAACTCAGTAGAAAGGTATTTAATAGATGTTATTTATAGGAGTGGGAATATAATCAGTTTAATTTTTGGTGATGTTTTTTTCTTCGTTGCCTTCTGGTACACTTCTTAGTGAAAGTATCCATGGCTTTTTGGCCAGGGAGTTCTGTATGTTCTTCAACAGTAGTATCAAACTCAAAATAGAAACTTATCTCTGTGGGCTGCGCATTTGACTTTGAAAACCACGAATTTACATCTATCTATGTTGTATTTATTTTGTTAAATATTTCTCAATTATATTTTAATCTGATTTGGACAGCACTTGAATTTTTCTGGCTTTGAATTCTACACCTCAGTATATGTCAAATTCATATAGAAATAGGATCACTAGACTGTGCATAAGGATCCCTGAAGGCCAGATATTGACTTAGAAAACCACATATTAATATTTTCCATATTTTGTTGTATTATTTATTTTGTTAAATAGTACCCATTTATAGTTTAATCTTCATCTGGCCATACTGGTTAATGTTGTGGGTTCTGGGCAGTTTTATCATCTAAGAGACACTAAATTGATAGTAGATTTTAAAGTCTGGAAATTATCTTACAACTTGAAATTCTTAATTGATTAATGTTATTAGCTTCCATCCCTTTTTCTGCACAACTGTTATCATGCATTTTCAGACCCTCTTACAAGCAGTCTTTAACACTCAACAATCCTAGTTTTGGCATTGATTGCTTCTTCTTGTCTGGATGATTATAATTGTCTCCTGTGTCAAATCTTTCCTTCCTCTCATCTTCATACAGTCACAGAAATAGTTCAGTGTATATTCTCTTAACTCAAATCCTTCAGTAGTTAAGAGATATCGCCTGTAAAAAATAAAAATGGCTTTATTTGAACCAGAATTTGAGGCCTCTACAGTATGTTTTTCTGTCCTATGTTACTTCCCTCCTCTTCAGGCACTGTCAAAAACCAAACTGAATTATTAGATGTGCCTGGATTTCATTCTGATCTCTCCTGGTTCCATGCTTTTAGAGTCCACCATACTCAGAATGTACTTCCTCAGTACTGACACCTGTTGAAATTCTTTTCCTTCAGTGCTATACTCAGATGCTACCTCTTCCCTATCTCTTCTGTTACAAGTTGTCCCCTCTCCTACTTCAGCTTTCTAGAATTATCTTGCATAGACCCCTCCTTTTCCCTTAAAATGTTCTAATTCATCTCTTATGTCAATGATTTCTGGTTTCCTCCCTCTAATCCAGTGGTTCCCAAACTTTTTTGGCCTATCGTCCCCTTTCCAGAAAAAATATTACTTAGTGCCCCCTGGAAATTATGAAACTATTTATTGAACTCAGAATAGAATGTAATACAAAAAAAGTGTGGCCATCACCACCTCCCTGGATCGCTGCAGCACCCACCAGGGGGCGGTAGTGCCCACTTTGGGAATCACTACTCTAATCCATAGTTTACCATGTCTATAACATAGTATATAGTTATTGAACTCTTGAAGTCAAGTGATTTGCTCCTTGGTTTATGCTCTGGTGTGTCACCTAGCCTGAGAACCAGGGCCTAAATCTTCCTGATTCCAAGTTAAGCACTTGGTACAGTAACACTACACTATATCTATCTAGCTATCTATCTCTATCTCTCTAACTCTACCATATATCTACTTCTATCATATTTATTTATATAAATACCTCTTCTGTTTGATTGCAAGCTGTTTAGGACCAGGTCTGTATCCTATTTCATCTTTGTATAGGTATAGGTGTATAATTCAGTTATCTACCTTGCTGGGTTATTGTGGGGAAAGTGCTTTGCAAACCTTTAAATACAATGAAAATGTAAGCTGATAATTGTTGCTTATTTAGTAATTTATATGTCATCTTAGAGGGGCTGTTATAGGACTGTGTTGTTTAACTTTTGACACTTAGCCTTCTCAACTAGATCATAAGCTTCTTGAGGGCAAGGACCATGACTTATGATTTTGGTGGGGAGGGAATCTTTTACAGAACATAGTTTGGAATAGCAAATATATTTATCTCATTAATGTTTATTTTTTGATTATGCATAGCTTTTTTATTTTTTGCTTTTTCTTTCTATTTTGCTAATTTATGGATCTTTAAAAGTGATCTACTGGTATAAACATGGCTTAAAGAGACTCAGGGGAAGATCACTCCCCCATCACATTGATTAGACTCCCTTTAGGATACTTAGACAGCAATAGGGTCAAGAGTGGGGATTGGTACAACTTCATTATTGGAGGGAACAACCGATTTGATATCACAACTCCATTGGAGTATATACAGTTTGAGAAAAAGAATTCTATTAAATTAAGCTTAACTTTATTGAATAGCTATTATATTCAAGGCATAAGGATGGGCAAGGACACTATTGACAAATAGCTTCGTCAAGAGTGGAGGGGAATGAAGATAAAACAAATTTAATGTTATACAAGTTGAAAGTTCATTCAAAGAAAAATTCAGAGTTCAAAACTAGAGTGTCACCTCTGGCTTTGGAAGGGGGCAGTAATCAGAAGAATGATTTAAAGGAAGAGGTAGTATTTGAGCTTGTACTAACTGGTCAAAATATGAAGTGAACTGGGGGCAGAGAACATTCTTGATCCCATGCCTTAATACCATTCATTATGCCAAGAAAGTTAGGTGTTTATGGAGCAGTGAGTAGTCAAGGTTGCTTTATGTAGTACAGGGCCTGTGAAGGAGAGGAGTGTGAGATAAAACTGGAAAGGACTGGTTGGGGCCAGACCCTGGAAGTCCTTTGATATCTGATTAAGAAATTTGGAGTTTATAACTATTAAGCAATAGGGAACTAATGAGGAAAAAAGGTGAAGTGATTTGGTGTTAGAGCTGAAAGAATACTTGGCCTTGAGTCTTTTCTCTGATGTATACTAGTCATGGGACTCTGGTCAAGTCAACTTGAACTTCCAATACCTTCCCAATATTTTCTTAATTTAATTTAATAAATTTAAAAAATAAGTTGCAGAGCAGGTGACTTGCAATGGTAGAGGAAGTTTCCTCACTGGCATTTCATATAGCAATGGAATCACAGGTCCAATCAAAAAAAGGGAAATGGGTTGGGAAGACATCAGAAGTTTTCAAATAAGGGTGCTAATTTATATTATGTCTAAAATTTATAAAACACTTTCCCCACAGTAATGCTGTGAAGAAGGAATTTTATAAACATATTCTCGAATTTTATATGATTTGCCCAAGGTCACACAGAAAAGTAATATCAGAGAGTTAGAATTTGAACTTCTATTTTTTGGCTCAGAAACTTTATCACACTGTTCCTAGCTATCTTCTTTTTTTCCCCTCCACTTTCCCCCTTCCTCCAGCCCTTAGGAGGTATTATCTTCTATTTAGTCAGCACCTTTCACTGAGTATTTTGGAAGTTTCAGATGGTGTAGGTGTTTTCACTCTTCTTGTTTGCCTGTACAAGTTTTCTTCCTCTAGGGCTGCAAAGCCATATAATTATGAAGTTTATCCCTTTGGGTTACTTTGCCAAGGGAGGGGAGTTTTTATAGTGTGCTACATTCTATACAGTTACTTTTTCCAGCCTTTATAAATTATACCAAGTACTGGGATGTAATTCATATAGGTCATGTTTAATCATATATATGGCATCCATTGGTTGGTCATCTATAGTAAGTTAAATACAGTAAATCTCTTTACTCTCTATTATCAATGTACTATCTTCCCTTAAATGCAGTGTACTTCTTTGAGTCAGTAGACACCTGCAGGCTATTACACGGATAGTAAAAAGTTTGTCACAGTATATAGGCATCCTCAGTGAGCAAAAATTTTTAGGGTCTTTTTGTATATCATCTCTTTATTACTTGGGCAGACCCATAATTGGAAAATTGCATTATTATAGGCATGAGGTAATTAAGTTTTGGATTGGGATGGTGAAAAGAAAGGAAAATGAAAAATAGTATGTAAGTAAAATTGTAAACATTTGATAATTAACTATGCCAAGTGAAGGAGGGAGAAGAATCAGATGATTGAGATTTTTGAGTCTGGTTGGCTAAAGAATAGTGGTGTAATTTACAGATTCAAGAAGTCAGGAAGAGGAATATGATTTAGAGTAAGAGATATATCTTGGGTTTTGGTCATGTTGAATTTGAGGTTCCAGTAGGATATTTGCTTGATAAATACAGTAAGTGGTTGGAAATTTAGGTTTGTAGTTCAGAGGGAACAGTTTCCATGAAGGGATTGGTTAAAGCTAATGGAATGAATGAGATCACCCTGGAGAGGGAGGCGTATAAGAACTATAAAGAGAACCAAGTGAATTGCATGTAAAAAAAAAAAAAAAAAAAAAAAAAAAGAGGAAAGAGGTCAAATAAAGCATGGAAAAGAAAGAAGAGGTGGGTCATGGGTTTCTTTGCTGCTAGGAGATAAGTAGGATGAAGCTTAGAAGAGACTTGATTTGGAGAGAGAGAACAGTTTCAGTGTGGTGGTAGAGATAGAAGCCAGATTGCTAGAGTAACTGGTGAGGCAATGAAAAGTGATTATAGACTATTCTTTGTAGCAGTTTTGGCAGTGAAAAGAAGGAGAGCTATAAAATGGTGGATGAGAGCATGACTTTATATGGCAGAGACCTAAGTATTTTTGTTGACTGATGAGGAAAAAGTAATTGAAAAGCTGATAGAAGCAAGGAAGACAGTCGTGGAACTCATGTTCTAATTGGGGAAGACAGTACTTAAAGGGGGGTTAGTGACTAAAGAAGGAGTGTTTTTGAATGGGAAATCAAAGAGAATGGTGATTGGAGTCAGTCATCTAGTATTTATTAAGCATTTGTGTGCCTGGCCCTATGCTAAGCAACAGGGATACAAAAAGCAAAAAGAGAGTCCATTCTCCTTTCCAGAAATGGTAGTCTGATTATTCTTCTTAGAGCAAGGATGGTTTTAGGGTGGTACATCCTGGCACAGAGGTGGGAAGTGATATACTCTTCCTGAGATTAGAAAGATAAAATGAATGCTCATCAATCATAGGTCCAGGCTACATTGAATGGAAGCTTGAGGCTGGATCAGAGATGGAGGCTGGAGAGCAGGTAGCCTAGCTTGAGGATAGCTGGGAAATAGTGGGGTGAGCCATAGGCTCGGTAAAACAATTTGAAGAGAGGAAGAGATGGAGCAGAGTCTCATATTGCAATGTGTCAGGAGTATAAGTGGTAATAACTAACCAACCTTGCACAGAGGAAGGGAAGGAAGAGAAAATGTGAAGGGAGTCAGGGGAGTTTAATTTTGATAGTCTTTGAATGATATTCTGAAAGGGAGTTTGAGGACAGTGCAAAAGGATTGGAATAGCCATTTTGAGAGAATAGCTTTGAGGGCCTAAATATATAATAACATGTTGTAGATAACCCATTCATCAGGTTGGCATGATGAGGTGGCCAACTGGACTTGGAGTTACAAAATAATTTTTTAGATTCCCTCAACAACGCAAATGTCACTTAACCTTTGAGAGCTTCATTTTACTTTCTGGAAAATGGAAAGTCACACAACCTCTCAGTTTTCTGTCCATTAAATGGGGACAAGAATACCTATGATACCCACCCTTCAGGGTTGTAAGGCTTAAATGAGATAATGTATGTAAAGTGCTTTGTAAACTTCCAAAACATACAAAAATGCCTTTTTATTATTATAACCTAGAAAGCAGATGCAGTGAGGTTATCCTGGTTTAGTTAATAAGGTTGGTACAGCTAAAAATCTAGTGAATTTTGGACTGCCAACAATACTTGTTGATTAATGCCAACCATGAAGTCTGGGTGAGAAGGTAAATGAAGTCAGAAGAGGGCTGATCAGAGAGAAATGAAGGGATTGGAGGTTGTGTTGAAAACTTAAGAAAAGGTTCATTAGGAATAAAGAGAGTATTTTATGTGGGAAGGAAAAGAGGTTATGATCAAAGGGGAATTTTAAGAGATCAAGATCCTGGAGGTGGAACTAAGAATAAAAGGGATGGTTAGAATAGATATGAGGAATGAGAAAATGCAAAGAGATATAAATATAAGAATATGGATTTTAAGCAGAGTGCAGATGGTCAAGAAATTCTGAGTAAAGTATTATCTGTCCATTGTTAAATCATTGAGAAAAATAAGAAAGTGTTCTGGAAGTTGGTAGCTGACTCCAAGAATAAGCAGACAGTGGCATATTGTATGTGCTATGAATCCCCAAAGAAGATAGTTTGCTTGTTGAATGAGAAGTTATGGTGCTTCAAGATTTATTTACAAAGCAGCCTTCTCTCAGAAATTCTGAGATTAAAGTGCCAAATTCATTTTAGTCATTAGTGAGATCAGTGACTAAGACTGTGAGCCATCCATGAAACTATCCAAGCTCTCATAGCTAGGATCCTAGGATTTTATTTTCCTAATTACATGTAATAACAGTTTTCAACATATGTTTTAGATCCAAATTGTCTCCCTCAAACATGGTAAACAATTTGATTTGAGTTAATTCATTTGTTATGCAAAACATACTTCCATATTAGTTGTTGTTATAAGAGAATACAATATAAAAACCAAAACCCCAAAATAGAACTGTAAATAAACCAATTCAAAGACAATATGCTTTGATCTGCATCTGATTCCAACATTTCTTTCTCTGAAAGTGAATAGCATTCTTTGTTATAAGTCCTTCAGAATTGTCCCAGATCATTATATTGCTGAGAATAGCCAAATCTTTCACAGTTGATCATAGAACAGTATTGCTTTTACTGTGTATAATGTTTTCCTAGTTCTATTTATTTCACTCTGCATCAGTGCATGTAGATCTTTCCAGCTTTTTCTGAAGTCATCCTGCTCAGTGTTTCACCAACACATACTATACTTTGTTTAGCCCTTCCCCAGTTGATGGAGAAACCTTCAATTTTCAATTCTTTGCCACCACAAAAAGAGCTGCTATAAATATTTTTGTACGAGTTGGTTCTTATCCCTTTTAAAATAATCTCTTTGATATATAGATCCAGTTGCAGTATTGCAGGATCCAAATGTATGCACAGTTTTATAGCCCTTTGGGCATAGTTCCAAATTGCCCTCCGGAAGGGTTAGAACAGTTTACAACTCCACCAGCGAAGAATAGTGTCACAATTTTGCCCCATTCCCTCTTTTTTTCCTGTCGTATTGGCCAGCCTGATAGGTATGAAGTGGTACCTCAAAATTGTTTTAATTTTCATTTCTCTTATCAAGAGTGATTTAGAACATTTTTTCATGATTATTGATAGCTTTGATTTCTTCATCTGAAAATCATCCTTTGACCATTTATCAATTGGACTTGTATTCTTATAAATTTTTTCTTTTTTTTTTTTTTAACCCTTACCTTCTGTTTTAGAACCAATACTGTGTATTGGCTCTAAGGCAGAAGAGCAGTAAGGGCAAGGCAATGGTGATTAAGAATCAGCTAGGAACTGTCTCAAGTTAGATTTGAACCCAGGACCTCCTATCTCTGGGCTTGACTCTTGAGCCACCTAGCTGCTCCCCTGTATTTTTATACATTTGAGAAATTAGACCTTTATCAGAGAAATTTGTTTTATCAGAGAAATAATTTTTTTCCCAGTTGTTCTCTTCTATCTTGGTTACATTGGTTTTGTTTGTACAAAAGCTTTTTAATTTGATATAATCAAAATTATTTCATTTTTCAAAATTCATTTTATTTCTTACAATGCTCTCTATCTTGGTTGGTCATAAATTCTTCCTTTCTCTATAAATCTGCCAGGTAAATATTCTATAGGTTCCCCTAATTTACTTATATCACTCTTTATATCTAAATCATACACCTATTTTGACCATATCTTGATATAGGGTGTGAAATATTGGTCTATACCTAATTTCTTCCATACTGTTTTCCATTTTCCCCAGCAGTTTTTGTTAAATAGTGAGTTCTTATTCCCCAAAGCTGTGATCTTTGGGTTTATCAACTACTAGGTTGCTAAGGTCATTTATCCCTGTATATATATATATCTATTCTATTGATCCACCATTCCATTTCTTAGCCAGTACCTGACTCTTTTAATGATTAGTGCTTTAGAGTACAGTTTGAAATCTGGTGCTGCTAGGCCACCTTCCTTCACATTTTTTTTTCATTAATTCCTTTCATATTCTTGACCTTTTGTTCTTCCAGGTAAATATTGTTATTTTTCTAGTTTTATAAAATAATTGTTAGTTTGATTGGCATGGCACTGAATATGCAAATTAATTTAGTTAGAATTGTCATTAGCAATTAATATTTTTCCATTTGTTTATATCTGACTTTATTTGTGTGAAAAGTATCTTGTAATTCTGTTCATATAATTCCTGTGTTTGTCTTGGTAAGTAGATTCCTAAGTATTTTATATTGTCTAGAGTTATTTCAAATAGAATTTCTCTATCTCTTGCTGCTGAACTTTGGTAATGTATAGAAATGCTGATGATTTATGTGGATTTATTTTGTATCCTACAACTTTACTGAAGTTATTATTTCAACTAATGTTTTAGTTGATTCTCTAAGTGTACCATGATATCATCTGCAAAGAGTGATATTTTAGTTTCCTCATTGCTTACTTTAATTTCTTCCATTTCTTTTATTGTTAAAGCTAGCATTTCTAGTACAGTATTAAGTAATAGTGGTGATAATTGGCAGTCTTACTTCAATCATCCTTGATCTTAATGATCTTCACCCTTAACTTATGACAGATGATACTTGCTAAGGGTTTTAGGTAGATACTACTTATCATATTAAGGAAAGGCCCTTTTGTTCCTGTGCTTCCTAGTGTTTTTAATAGGAATGGGTGTTGTATTTTGTTAAAGTCTTGGTCCTTTGAAGTAAGAATGGGAAGGAGCCTTAGAGATAATTTTTACCTTATCATTTTTCACAAAGGGAAGCTAAGGTGCAAGGAGATTGTGACTTCCCCAGGGTCACACAGGTAAGAGTAGTAAATGTTTGGAGGAAGGTAACTTCCTAACTTCCTTTGGATCTCAACTCAATTCAGTTCTTTGATCCTTTTTCTTCTTTTGAATTGGGAGCACTGAAAGAAGAAACAGCCTTCTTTGTAGAGCACTCTAGTAGAAGTAATAGAAGTGACATCTAGAAAAGCATATGATAGTGGAGTAAAGCCCACCAAAGGGGAAGAAAGTGTTTGTGAGGAAAAGAATGACTAGGAGGAGAGGGGGGGTTGTATCTTAACTAGTAATTGAAAGTAAACAAATGGGCTGTTGGGGACATGGTTACTGGAAGAAGATATAATACTTAATCATTCTTAAATTTCTAATTAGAATGTTCCTGTTTGCCTGTGATTCAGGTGATACTACTGGTTGATTACAAGTACAAGAAATGTACAGGGAAAAGAAAATGAAAATGAATGACACAAGTTATTAAAATTGCCAATATTTGCTATAAAAAAAGAAGAACTAGACTTGGAATTAGAAGGGCCAGGTCCCTGGTTTAGCATGTGCTACCCTTGTTACCATTAGCAAGGCACTTAGCTTCTCCAAGCCTCTGAAGGGAGTATATAAAAATACTCATGCATTACCAGAATATCATGAGGAAAGAAGCTAATATAACTCCTTTGAATGGGAATATACAGAGTATTAAGATGTAATTTCTGATGATGAATTAGAATTTCTAGGATGAACAAGAAAAATCATACCTAGAATCTCATTATTCATAATCCTGTTTAAAAAAAACTGACATATAACTCACTAAGGTTATAACCTTTATTTGATAATAAAAAAAAGTTTAGGAATAATTCAGCTTACTTTTTGTCACTGCTTTTGTGAACTTTTTTTGTTTAGGGTAGGAGAAAAGGAAGTTAGGATTGACTCAAGCTATAAGTAACATTCTTAATCCAGTGAAAAATTATATTAGATATGATTTAGAATCTATTTGAGAAGATAACTAGCTACCTATCAGCAATCAAACTGGTTCTCTACTCTGTTTCTAAACAGTAGTAATTGGCTATTGATAACTACAACAAACAGACCCAAAGAGAGAGAAAACTGGCCCTGCCCTCAAGGTGCTTATACTGAAAAGATATAACATGTCAGTAAAAAGTAAATATAAGGTAATTTGAGGAGGAAGAATGCACTAAAAATTGGGAAGGAACCTGGACAGGCTTCCTGTAGATGGCACTTAAGTTCATCTTGAAGAAAGAAAAGGATTCTCTGAAAGTGGAGATGAGGTGGAAGTGTACCTCAGATATGAGGGGACAGTCTGTGTGAAGGCATGGACACAAGTGATGGAAACTTTAATTGGGAACAGTTTGTACTGCCACTTTAATTTAAAAGTAAAGTATGTGAGAGGAGGTAATATGAAATAAAACTGGAAAGGTAAGTTGGAGCCAGATTATGGAAAACTTGGAATTTAATCCATCTGAGGCATTTATTTATATTTTATTCTAGAGACAAATGGGTAACTACTAAAGATTTTTGAGCAGGTAGTCTTATTAAGTAAGTCCTGTGAATCTTGAAGCATTTATTAAGCACTTAAAATATGCTAGGCATTGTGCCTAAGCAAAAGTGAGGTGAGAATACTGCAAAAGGGGGGTACAGGGCCATTTTGTCTTTTCCTTTGTTTTATGGATTGCCTTGTTCATCATAGAGTAGCCAATCTACTGGCAGTCTCTTCCTAGGACTGTTTGAAAAAAATTTTCAGCTTGGTAGGCCTTGCCAGATCTTGTACACTGTTAGTATAGTCTGAGATATTAAGGTATGTCTGTGCCATAAGGAAGATATTTGAGCAGGACTTCAGGTTATTAAGAACAAGGTATTTTTTGGAGTATTGTACTTTTTTATGTGTACTTATTGTTACCCTTCTGTCCAACCAAATTACAGCTATTTAGCTTTTTTTTTTTTAAATCTTTTCATAGTGCCTAACACATAATGAGCCTTAAATAATTTCTGATTGAATAAAGGAAAAGCGTATGTAATTGGATTTAAAGTCTTGTGTTGATTTTTTTCAAGAAAAAAATCTAGAGAAGAAAATCTTTTTAAAAACAAATTTTCAATCCCTCCCAACATTACCTTATGTTCTTAAATTTTCTCCCCCAATAGTGCCACTTCTAATAAAAATGAAGTCAGCGGAAACAATTCAGAACTAACCAACACAGCATTGTTTGACAGATTATACAGTATCCACATCCATGGTCTTCCCCTCACCCCCATAATAAACGTTTAACCATGTTAAATCATTTCATTTCTATGGTTACTGCTTAACTTAGGTACAAAGTTTATTTGAAATAATTTTTGCCTAAAAAAAAAGTTATTTCCAAAGAAATTTCTTTATAAATACTAGAAAAATTTAAAAGCATGATAGAAACACAAAATTATACGCAGTTGTTGTTTCATTCTAAGAAAACAAAGACCTTTATTTTGGCTATCAGTCTATTGTAAAAAACTCTTCCTCTTCTTGTAGCCTGGCATTTTCATTCCAATCCAAATTCAATCCAATATTCTTAAGTGTCTTTCTCCTTTGCCCTCTCCTTCCTCGGTGTCCTTTTGACAGCCACTCCCTAATTGTTAACAAAATCCTTTTTATATCCTATGTGTCTAATTAACATATTACCTGTTGTAAGCTAATGGAAATCCAAGATGCTTCTTTTCTTTTATGCCTTAACTGCTCCTTCCTGACCCTTCCTTTGACACTATCCTCTATAAATGTCTCCTTTAAAGAGGAGAGGTCCTTATCACTCACTATTGGCTTATGTAAGAGGGAGATTTTAGGTATTATATAGATATATATTTAAGGTGTGGCTGCCAGGAATCAATAATTCAGATTGATTCCATAATTAAAATAGACCCAAGTCAGAATCGGGTTTAAGGTAGTTTATTTACAATTAAGAAGGTAAAAGGTAGGGAAATAAAGAGAGGGAGAGGCTAGTCCAGGCCTGCAGAGACCTGGATGGAGAGAGAAGGTTAATTAGGCTGATTAAACTAAATTACACGCCACTAGGCCTTAGCAATCAGAGAGACAAGAGCCTACTTAAGGTAGAGTCTGGAAAACGCCAAGGTAGGCCAAGGAAGTCAGCCTAACTTACCCACGTGACCATTCAGAGTGGAAGCAGCCTGAGGACTCAGGCTGAGATCCTTCAGCACCAAGTTCAGAGCAGGAACTGAACCAACAGGAAGTAACCATCATACTTGAAGAGATAGTGTCTCTTGTCACTTCCTGTGGGTCCACCTCTAATTCAAGTGGACAAATGGCAGCCTCTACACTGATTTGGACTGCCCTTTGGGCAGTCCCTTGTTCTTCATTTGTTACCTATTGTCACGTGTGGGTAACTCATCTCCCCTCCCCACTAAGGGAGGTAGGGATGACATCATCTCGGGTAAGTAGAGTTTTGAATGGGCCAGAGCTAATTCCATTTACACAATCCCCCCTGATGATCATATTGGGTGCCTAGTCACCCCAAGTGATCATTTTACATAATCATCTTATTAGAACAAGAGGAGAGCCAGCTCCCTCCATTCCTCAGTACCCCTTATCAAAAGAAGCCATTGAGGGAATCACCCCAGTAATAAATTCATTAATTGAGCAAGGAATAATAATCCCATGCAAATCAGAATATAATACACCTATTTCTACCTGTTAAGAAGCCAAAATTAGGCCCAGATGGAAAACCCCAATATCGATTTATTCAAGATTTAAGGGCTATAAACAATCATGTTATAAAGAGACACCCTGTGGTTTCAAACCCAAACACAATTATTTCCTCTATTCCCAGTACGGCCACTTACTTTACAGTCATGGACCTGTGCTCAGCCTTTTTCTCAATTCCTATTCATGAGAATTCCAGACAAGCCTTTACCTGGAATAATTATCAGTGTGGACCTGGGGGTGCCTCCCACAGGGGTACTGCGAAAGTTCAGCCATTTTTGCACAGATTTTGAGCCAAGATACAGATAATGTAACATTTAAAAATAGTAAGTTAATTAAATATGTGGATGACCTGCTCCTGGCTTCACCAGATGTTAAAACATGCCAAGAAGATAGTAAACATCTTCTTTTAGAATTACACAAAAGAGGCCATAAGATATCAAAAGGAAAAGTTCAGTGGTGTCTCCCAGAGTGGAATATTTGGGGTTCATCCTGACAGCTGGTACCTGCTATATTTCTCCTAAGTGCATTGAAAATATACAAAAATTGAGCGATCCTACCACTAAAAAACACTTAAGAGCAATCTTAGGAGCAACAGGTTTTTGCAGACAGTGGATCCCTTGCTATGGGGAAATTACTAAGCCTCTTATAGCACTAACAAAAGATTCAGTCCCTGAACCACTTAAATTAGAGCCAGAACACAAGTTAGCTCTATCGAATTTAAAACAAGCTATCCTGTCTACCCCTACTCTAGGCATCCCAGATTATAATAAACCATTTACACACTTACTTGTCTCTCTTTCTCAGGTTTAGTATCTGACTCACAGTTTCCCTTCTAATTTTGCTTTTTTACATACATGTTGCTGTCTAGTCAAAGGACTCTGCCCTCAGTTTATCAACTGCCTCTGCTACTCATAAAGATATTCATTTTTAGCACTCTACCATCACATCCATTTTAAAGTTTATCTTTTGATTGATAAATTTTTATTTAACACACTGATAAATATAATTTTACATATATTACCTAAAAGCAAGCAAAATAACTCTAAAAAAATACAGCCTACTGTGTGCTAGGCACTGTACTAAGCCCTGGGGATAAAAATACAAATAAAGATAATCCATGCCCTCAAAGAGCTTAAAATAAAATGGGGGAATATCTCACACACAAAGAAACTAAAATGGTCAGGGGAGGGGGGTCAGCAAGAAAGAGTTCTGATGGAGTAGTCCAAAAGCAATGTAGCTGGTAGAAAATGGGAACCACGACTTGATGGTATGTGAAACCATTCACTAAAAGAAAGGAATAATATGCTTTGACCATAACAAGATACCATTCTGTTGTCTATTGTGTTTAAATTTTTGTTACTATTTAATTTTGTCTTCAGTTGGCAATATTGATATTATTTTTTTCACTCTATATCACTTCATAAAAGTCTTCCCATAATTTTAAATTCTTTATATTCATTATTCTTTATGATGCAGTAATATCATTTAACTGGAGTATCCCGTTATAGTGTAAGCACCTTGAGGGTAGGGATAGAGTTTCTTACTTTTATTTGTATCCTCAACTCAGCATACTGCCTGGCATTTAAGTGTTTAATAAATGTTCGTGAATTGAAGTTCATACACTATCTGTGACAAATTCCTTATCTCCAGTTCTATAACTCATCTCCCATTCTTTCCTCTTTTACCTTACTCTCAGAGGAACACTGGTGTGTCTTCTTACCAGTGCCAGCACTTGTATTTGTCCATTTTATCCCTTCCATCTATCTCCTTGGAAGTTTGTTTCTTTGATCATCTCCAGCTTAACACATTTAGTACCAATATTTGTCCTGCCTGTTGGATTATATCTTTTGGAACTTCTGTTCCCTTCTGTGTGTTTTTTAAGTGTTTTGTTGGCAAGTCTTGCTTTTTAAAAAAGTATCACTGATAGTTCCTCCCTCCTCCAAACAAAAACCTTCTTTTTTAACAAATACTAGTAAGTACAACAAGGACAACTAGGTGATGAAGTAGATAAAAGGTGCTAAGGTCTATAGTCAGGAAGACTCATCTTCCTGAGTTAAGATCTGATCTCGCTTACTAGCTGTGTGAACCCTGTTAATTCACTTTAATACTGTTTGCCTCAGTTTCCTATCTGGAAAATAAATTGGAGAAGGAAATGGCAAACCACTCCAATATTTATCTTTGCCAAGAAAACTCTAAATGGGGTCATAAAGAGCTGGACACAACTGAACAACACCCACAAAAAGTATAACAACTTCATATTGGTTGTGACTGAAAAGTCACATTTTCATCACCCCTGTCAGTTACAGTAGTTCTGTTTTGTTTTGTTTTTAAACCCTTACCTTCCGTCTTGGAGTCAAAACTGTGTATTGGCTCCAAGGCAGAAGAGTGGTAAGGGTGGGCAATGGAGGTCAAGCGACTTGTCCAGGATCACACGGTTGGGAAGTGTCTGAGGCCAGATTTGAACCTAGGATCTCCCGCCTCTAGGCCTGACTCTCAATCTACTGAGCTACCCAGCTGCCTCACATCTCTTCCCCATTTAATCCATCCTCTATGTACCCACCAGTAAATTTTCTGAAGGGTAGATCTGACCATGTCTTCCTAATTCAGTAAATTCTATATTCTCTTTTACCTCTAGGATCAAATATATTCTTACCCTTCTTTCCTTTCTATGGACCTTATAAATAAGCAATGCCTGATTACTGGCTGTTTTCCATCCATGGAATGCTTTTCCCACCACCCTTTTCTTCAAGACTGGGCTCAGATCCCACTCTCTGCTAGAGGCATTTCCTGGTGTGCTACATGCACCTCCTCTCACCCTTCCCCGAAATGCCTTTCCTTTGAGATTATCTTCCTTGTACTTAGTTGTTTACATGTTATTTCAACCGTGCTTTGAGTTCCTTGAAGGAGTTATAACTGTGTTTTTGCTTTTCTTTTTCTCTCTTAACATTTAGCATAGCACCTTAATAAAAACACAAAACAAATATTTTTTTACTAACTGCATGAGGTCATACAAGTCTTCTCCCAAATTCTTGAAATCCTCTGCTTTTGCCATTTTGATAACACAATAATATATTACACCTGTATACTACAATTTGTTCTCCCACTCCAGAATTGTTAAACATGTACTTTAAAAAAATTATATTTTTTTCAAATGGCATTTTTCTTCCTCACCTCTCCTACTGAGAAAAAAAGAAAAACAGTAAAATTATAACCAATACCCAATCCAGCAGAACCAATTTCCACATTAGTCATGTCCAAAAAAGTACATATTAGGTCGCCCTCTTGATTCCATAACTTCTGATTAGAGGTTGAGTAGTATTCTTTTATCATTAGTCCTCTGAAATCATAGTTGCTCATTGCATTGATAAGAGTTCTTAAGTCTTTAAGATTTATGCTTGCCTTTATAATATTAAAGTTTTATAATTGAGTGGGGAAAGGTTCTGCTCACTTTACTCTGCATCAGTTCATTCAAGTCTTGCCAGGTTTCTCAAAAAACTTATTTCCCAAACCATTTTTTAACATAAGTAGATAAGTAGTCTTCTTTCGAATTCATATACCATAACTTGTTTAGCCATTCTTCTAATTGATGGGTATCTCTTTAATTTCCAGGGTTTTGGTACTACAAAAATAACAATTTTTTTTTAGTTCACATATAGATCCTTTTCCTCTTTTTGTCTCTTTGAGGTACATGTCTGTTAGTGATGGGCCAGAGGTTATGTACAATTTAGTAACTTTGGGCATAGTTCCAAGTTGCTTTCCAGAATGCTTGGACTAGCTCACACAGGTCTACTAATTGTGCATTAATGTGGACATTGACTTAATTTACAAGTGCTACAATGAAAGTTCATCTCTTTAGAGATGAATACTTAATAGTAATATTATTGGGTCAAAAGATATGAATATTTTAGTTACTTTTGGTGTATAGTTCCAGATTATTTTCAGGAATAGTTGGATCACTTAACAGTTCCACCAAAAGTGCATTTTAGTATAGCTGACCCATCCAGAACCCCTCCTATGATTGCCATTTTCCTTTTTCATCATCTTTGCCAACCTGATGAGTAGGACTTAAGTCCATAGAGTTTAGTTTACAACTTTTTTAGTGGTTTTGATCATTTTTTCATTCCTCCACAAACTTAATCTGCATGGATACTTTGGATTTCTGCTTTGAGAACTGAACTTCTGTGCATATCCTTTGACCATTTTGATCTATTGGGGAATAACTTGATCTTGTATATTTTGATCAATTCCCATATATCTCCAGAATGATACTTTTATAAGAGAAATTTGTAACATCTTCAGAGCCCCCCCCCCAACTAACTGTTTCTCTTCTAACTCTAATATGCTTTTGTTTGTGTAAAAACTTAGTAATTTTATATAAGCTGAATTGTATTGTTAGCTATGATCCTTTCTATCCTTTGGTCAAGAACTCTTCCCCCTATTCATAGCTATGAAAGGTGTCCCTTATGTTTTCTTATTTATGGTAAGAGCTTTTATATATAGGTCATGTATCCAGTTATGAGAAGTTGATCTAAGCCTAATTTCTACCAGACTACTTTCCAATTTCCCAAAATTGGGCATTAGCTTGAGTTTATGCCAGGAAGCTGCTTCTCCTGCTTCTGTTGATATAACCACATGATTTAAATTTTCATTATTAATAGTCAATTATATGCATAATTTTCCTGTTATTGAACCAATTCTACCTTGCTAATATGGATCCAGTCAGACTTATAACACTCCCATGAATTTAACCTATGGAATTTTCCTTTTTTGATCTCATTTCCTTCCATGTCTCTTGATGAGCCTTCTAATCATAAAGTTTTTCCTTCTTTTTTAATCAATCAGTTAATTAATTGAGGACATTTCCCCATGGTTCCATAATTCATGTTCTATTCTCTCCCCTATTCCAGAGCTGACAAGCAATTCCACTGGGTTATACATGTATCTTCTTAAATTTATTTTTGATCCGCACTGTGATTATAACTTGACTCTTTCTTTAGACTTAACTCTATAGTTAGCCAGTCCAACTATAAACTTATCTGTTACTGGAGGAAGTTGTGCAGTTATGCTGGTGAGTCCACCACAGATTCTTATTAATCTGATCTCAACTGGGCTATCACAACTGCATGGTGATTTTATTCTCCCTTGAATGAGTGTTATAGATTTTTTTCCTCTCAAATCTGTAGTTCATCCTGCATCCACTTTTTTTCACATAAAAACTGCATATTGAACATTTCAGACTGGTTACCCTTGTAAGCATCTTAAAAGATTTAAATTAATATCAATAACTCCAAGTATTATATTTTATAAGATTTATTAGTAATCACTTTAAGGCAGAAGAAATAAAAGAACAAAAGTATACAACCTAAGAAAACCACATGAGTAAAATTCTCCTGCCTGGCTCTCACCCATCCTCTACCATCACCCACTCAGGAGCAGAGAGTGAGGGAGGAACTACACCCAAATATATACTCCCTACTTCAGCACATACCATGAGATGGAAAATGGGAAGCTGGGAAAGAGAGTTCTGAGAGAAAATTCTAATTACAAATTATTAGTTCAACATTTCCAAAATAGAACTCACTACCTTTTCCTCCAGAACCCTTTCTTATTGTCAAGCACACTATCCTCCTTGACTCATCACTTCTTTCTCCCACATAATCAGGTGCCAAATCTGTTTCGCAGCATCTCTCAGAGCTGTCCCCTTCTCTTGCCTCACATAGCCCACCCACATCCTAGTTTAAGACTAGATCATCTCTCACCTCTTTCAGTAGTCTCCCTTTCTCAATGCTCTTCTCTTTCTAGTCCATCCTCTACATAGCTGGTAGGTAACTTTGCATCACTGTAGGTCTGTCATACTTTTCTGTACTCACTAAGCTTTAGAGCTTCCTTCTTCACCCTAGGATCAAATACTTGGCATTATTTTATTCTATTTTAGTTTCTTTTTTAAGTTTTATACATATATTATCAAATTATATATGACATGATTTATAAATAAGCCTGTGACTTTATGTATAGTAGATTCACTATACTCATTTTTGTTCAGGCTTTTCAGTCACGTATGATTCTTTGTGATCACATTTGGAGTTTTCTTGGCAAATAAACGTAGAGCAGACCTTTGGCACGCAAAGCATTCTCCATGGGCATATAGCTGCTCTCCCTCCTCCCCTTCACCCCCAAGCTGGTTATTAGAAAGAGGGACTTGAGTGGAGCTGCTCCTTTCCCACCTCTTCACCAAGCCTGATGACATTTTTTCACATCACCCACCCTTCTGCCCCAGCAGCCCATGGGGTAAGGTGAGTGGAACCCTTGGGCCACTACCTTCCCCCTCTCTATACTTGATGAAGGCATTCCTCACTTCACCCACTCCTCCACCCAGCTTTTCTCCCTTGTGTTGGGTAAAGGGCAAGGCAGGGCACTCTATCTCTGGAAGGCTCACCATCACTGTATTAAAGTATTTTGCCATTTTCCTTCTCCAGCTCATTTTACAGATGAGAAAACCAAGGCAAACAGGGTTAAGTGACTTACTTGCTGAGGGTCACAGAGCTAGTATGTGTCTGAGGTTGGCTTTGAATTTGGGTTCAGGTCTTCTGGCTCTAGAAATGGCACTCTGCCCACTGTGCCACCTAGCTGCCCTTATATGTTGGTTAGTAAACATTTATTAAGTTCCTGGTATGCACCAGGCATTGTACAAAGCATTGAAGATACAAAAACAAGCAAAAGATATATCCCCTGCCCTCAAGGAACTGACAGTCTAGTGGGGGAAATAATAAGAAAACAAATATGCACAAACTATCCACAGAATAAATAGAAAATGAGAGGAAAGGCACTAGAATTGATAGGATTTAGGAAAGACCTCCTGTGGGTGAAATCATGGTTGGGTCTAAAAGAAAGCCAGGGAACTAGTAAACAGAAATGAAGAGGGAGAGGCATTAGGGGAGGGAAGGAGAGCAACCAATTTCCCAGAAATGAAGAGCCTTGTTCATGGAACAGAAGACTGGAAAGGTGTAGGGGGGCCTAGGTTACAAAGGGCTTGATGTCCTTCCAGCTAAGTAGGACCTGCCCAGAGTTTGTGCTTCATTGGCATGTTCAAGGTCACTTCCACACCAGAATGAGGCATCAAAGGAAGATTTTTGAGGGAGAGTATTATTGCAGTTTTGAATCAATATGGTACAGTTGAAAAAGTGCTGGATTTACATCCTGGTTGTGCTATATACTAAGTGGCCTTAGAAAAATCATTGAATCTCTGACCCTCGATTTCTTCTTCCAGCTCTATTTCTACGATCCTATGATGTAACTTTTCATGTTATTTTGTTGTGTTATGACTTCACAAAGTGTTTAGATGAGCCTCCTCTTCTTCACACATAGAATCCAATGAAAATATTATAAAATATAACTATTAGTAATTAGTTGAAATTAATATACATGCCATGGTTAAAGTATTTCTCTATAATATTTTTCATATTTGGGAATTCATATATGCTTAGATTTCTAAAACTTAAAAAGTATTCCATGCTTCTTAGCCTTCCCTCCCCCACCCCAGTATTTGCCTCATCTTTCTGTGCCTAGCTTGAAAAAGGACCCTTTCAAAAGAGTAACAGAAGCAACATGTCTAACTTTTAAAATGCTATTGCTGTTTACTGAATTCCATTACAATATTTTAATAGTAATAATTTCTTAGGGTTTCTGTGACATTTAATAGTTTACAAACTTTCTTCTTAATTACCCAGCAAGGTAGGTAAAATGTATTGTGTCTATTTTATATATGAGGAAACTGAGGTGTAGAAAGGGTAAATGACTTAGTCACACAGCTAAGAAATGCCAGACCCTAATTATACCCAACTTGTCTTTCCTGACTTCAAGACTAGTGCCCAGTCCACCATATTGGCCCTCTGGTAGTTCCCATGGTAAACCATGTAGGATATATATATATCAATTGTATCAAATCTGTAACTCTAGTTTTTTAATCCATTATTCTAAATTGTGTTTGATTCTAGTCTATTACTTAAAACATTTGATGGTTAAAATTTTAAGGCTGTTTAAGAAAATAAACTCTTATCTTTGTCTTATCTCAATTTTTATGTAGGTAGCTTCCATTTTTTCTTTTGCCACTTGTGGAGGTTTTAAGGGCAAAACAGAGCTCATAGTTTCCTGCCTTAATCAGAATCACACAATTGAAGCTGCCTTTGCCTATCCATTCAAGTAAGTGTGTTTATCCTCTCTTCCCTCTCAGTTTTTTTTTAATATTTTGCTACCTGCATTTTTTAATGTGGCCACAGTAAGATTTCCAGTTGTTAATTTGCTTCATTTTTGTGCTAATATGTTTAATGTACGGTACATAGTAGATGCTTAATAAATACTTGTTAATTGCTTTTACTGTTTATTTTGTGTCGTTTTAAGCAATGTATGAAAATGCAATTTTCCCAAAAGGATAAATTAGAGAATTGATTATTATTAGTATGGAGTAAACTATACTTCCTTCTTTAGTGTATCTTTAGAAAATAAGATCTACAAAAATTCAGTTCACACAAAGTTAGAAATTTATTTCTATAAAATGAAATATAGTTGTTTTTGTTGGAATAGAACTTAATATCTCAAAACTTGATTCATTTAAATTTTTATTTTTTAACCCCGACTTTGTCTTATAATCTGTACTATGTATTGGTTCCAAGGCAGAAGAGCAGTAAGGGCTAGGCATTTGGGGTTAATTGACTTATCCAGAGTTAGGGCAGCTAGATTCATTTAAACTTGATGTATGGATTCTTGTCAGGAATGCTGATAAGTGTTTAACTGTTGGCTCTTGGGTGATCCACAACACTTTTACATCTAGACAATCAACAAAACAAATTCTGGTTTTTAGTGTGTGCAGTTTTTTAAGGAACAAATGCTCACGTGAAAATTTAACAATCAGCTTTCTTGTGGGAAGATGGCTCCAGCAATATGGTTAGTGTTGTGCTTTCCCCCTCTACCATCCCTAAACAGTGAATCATTGCTATCATTTGGCTTCTTGACTCCAGACGAGACTCAGTGTTTTGTCTATATAGTTTTGGACTCTTATTTCTTTATGTCAAAGTAATATTTATGTGTTTGAGATTATTCAATTCTAGTTAATAGGTAATTTCTACCAATGAAATTATTTTCAGTATGTCATATATATAAAATATTAGATTTAAAATTTCTATCAAAGAGAGAGGCAGTCTGGTATAGAAAGAATACCAAGTTAGGAACTAGAATAACTGAATTTTAGTCCTAGCCTTGTCATCAGCTGGTTTGGGGCAAAGTAACACCCTTTCTTAAACTCAATTTCTTGTCTGAAAGTTGATGGGGCTAGATTAAATGATTTCTAAGGTCCCTTTTAGCTTTAGCATTCTATGAGCTGTGATTCAAATTCGTTTAAACATATTGTTGCATATATGCAGACAAGGAACTTGGGCTGTTAACACATAAATGTATGCCTGCATTTTTCTTGCCCTACAACTTTCTATTAAAATGTGTTTTAAGCTCTTTATTTATTCTTTGAAGAACTAATTATCTTAAAATAAATTTTTTTAGGTTGAATGAGGTTCCATTTAATGCAGGAGTGGATTCTTTGTGTAATGTAACTTGGAAGAAGTATTTTCTTGTAGGGGATTTCTCCTCCTCTGCCCAATTCTATGTTACATTTGCTGTCTTCGTCTTCCTGTACTGCATTGCTGCACTTCTACTTTACATTGGTTACATGAACCTGTATCGGGACAGTCGAAAAATTCCCTTTATCGTAAGTTATGTTCATGTTCATGTTGTTTTTTTTTTTTTTTTTTTAGAGAAAAGTAAAGAAATTCCACTTAGTGAGGTTATCTGAATTGAAATATAGGTTCTTTAGTATTTATTGGAATGCTCAAGGTTCTTGATTTATCATGGAGTATAAATCAAACTGACACATAGATTAGCTTGAAATTTTTAGTATAATTTAATTGAATATTTTAAATTTCATTTCATTTACTATTAATAAATAATAATTTTATATAATTATATATTGTGTATAAATATATTTTATATATATATATATAAATTTATATATAAATAAAAATTCATGTGACCAAATAGGTCAGGTTTCTAGATCTAGAGATTACCTAATATTTTGAACAGCTTTCTGTTTGGTAAACATAAAATTCACCTCTGATTACAGAAGAGATTTTAGTTCCTTTGTTTTTATTGTTTTAGATCATTAAATATAATAGTTATTGGACTGAAAATAAAATTAGATTATTAAGTAGAATTTAATACTTTCATTTTGAAGAATTACTTCAATTCCAAGAACCTTAAAACTAAGGTAACTTTCATTAGTTATCTTTTCACTACCTCTATCTTCTACTTTCTCTCCCTTCTAAATAAAAATATTAATAACAATTCAGATTTACACATGAAATGTTGATGATCTAATAACTTCAACGTTCCTACTTATAATCTAATTAGACATTTTTTTTATTTGTGAAAAACCAAGAACTAACATTTCTGAGCTTGGGATACTATAAGTATTTAGATGTAACTTAACTTGACAGCATGACCAGAATAATCTTTTGAACCCAGGAGTAGATCATGCACTCAGAACTGAAAACAGTAAAATCATTGATGCTCTTCATAACAGCAGACTAGGTAGATCACTACCATATTTAGAGTATCTGTAATTTGCCCTTCATATAATCAGGATTTTTTAATATATCCATAAGACCATAGCATCTAGCACAGAAGACCATTGGTCTTGGCATGGTATCCTTCCCTACTACTGATTATCGTGATTCATAGAGGAAGACAGTAAGAGCCATTACTATCATGGATATTAGTTCTTAGGAAATGTTTACCAAGTAATAGGAAGCTAAAACACCAAAGATAGCAAGAGAAAAAAACTTGAATAAATTCTAAAACAAACAAAATTTACTAAAGAAATTAGGATTTGGTTTAAGTCAGATATTAGAGCTAGGTAACTGCTTAAAGAACACATGAATTTTATGTAAGCTAAAGCTACTGGCCTTGGAAATAGGATGTTCAGAGAAAGCTTAAGGATCAGTTGTCTGCCAGAACACCATGCCTTTTTTTTTAAACGAATACCATAATGCAGGCAATAGTGAAAGAAAACTGGCCAGACCTTATGAATATATACAACATATTACACACTTAGAAAATCCGCAAATTGCCACAAGAAAAAAAACAAACACTTCATTGATAGCAAATTTTGCAAATGGCCCAGGATCAAGATCTTCAAATATCAAGGAGTAGAAATGTGAATTACATGGGATTATACCACATTCATGAAAATTCACTAAGAAATGGAATAGCATGTCCTGAAAAGCAAAGGAGGTCAAGTGCAGTAAACCAAAATCCTAAGTAAACTTGAGTCTACTTATCATTTGGAATAAATGATAGGATGAAGCAGAGGAAGAAAACATGTTTCTGCCTACCTTAGTTCCTAAATCATTGTTCGTGCTGAGCTTCTGGAAATGGAAAACAGATAATACTTTCATGATGCCAGCCATATGCTTCTGTGGTTCTAAGAGTTGTACTCTTTGAAGTTCATATCTAGCTATAGCTCTAAAACCAGTAACAACATCATGTAATTTGCTAAAAAGATTACCAATGACTCTTATGTAGCTATAGAGTATTAGTAAAACAAAGATAAAAGATTTTACTCTATATAGGCATACATAAAACTTTTACTAAGACTTCGTTAGATGAGATCCTTGATTCAGATATGGCTCTGATAGGATGCTATACTTTATTCAGAAGCATAAGTAGAGATGAAAAGTTGGAGGTAAGGGGCAAATGCCATTGTATAGAACTATGTTGATGAACTTATGGTACACATGCCAGAGCATGCCAGGTGGGGCTGTTCCCCTCTCCACTATGTCTAAGGACATTTCTCATATATCCTGCCCCTATGCCCAGCAGCCCAATGGGAGCCTTTCCTCCTTCCCCTGTCCTGGGGTAAGGCAGGTGGCTCACATGCTGCACAAGGATTGCAATTTGGGCACTCGGTCTCTAAAAGGTTTGCCATCACCGGTATAGAAGATAATTATGTGAGGAAATCCAGGAATCCTAGAAAATATATAGAGAACATTTGGGTGGAAAAATCAGTGTAGACAGAGGCAGGAGTGATATCATCTGAAATACAGATCATAGATTTGGCATTAGGGTTGATAGAGAATAGGGCATTCTTCATTAGCCAAACATATGCTAGAGCAGTGAGAACAAACCTTTAGAGGGGCAGATGATGTGAGAAATGTTCTCAGGCACATGTGGAGAGGAGGAGGGGAGCAACCTGGCCCCGCATCCCTCTTGCTTTCTAGTAATGAACTCTGTGCTGGGGTGACAGTGCATGTGCCCACAGCGAAGGCTCTGAGTACCCCCTCTGGCATGTTTGCCATGGGTTTGCCACCAGTGCTAGAGTATTCTTGTGACCAAAGGCATATAATAAAATAATTTCCTAACTTGCCTTAGTGATATAGAGACATTCTGTTTTAGTTCTGATAATCATCAATAGGGAATAACTGGTTGCTAGAATCAAAATGATGGTAGCTGTAAGCTGTAGGGGAAGTTAATCATTCCACTTTTTAAGGTTGATCTATATGGCAAATATAGATAAAAGGCAGGATTTTTCTATTTAAAAATACAGTTTATCCTATATAAATTTTACCTCCTTAAGATGTCTTCTTGTTCATCTTATCTAAACTCTACAGTTTAACAAAATACATCACTACTGCTTGTTTGATCAAGGAGGAGTGCACCCATATAACCAATTTTGAGAGAATACTGTATAATTAGAATTTGCTCCCCAGAACTCTTTCCCAGTTTCCCATGTTCCTTCTCACATTATGTGATAACGTAGGGAGGATATATTTTGAGTGTAGCTCCGCCCTCTCTTTTCCCATGATCGCAGCTGGTGGCGGTTGGGTGAGTGCCAGGCAGGAGAATTTTACTCACGTGTTATTTATGTAGGCTTTTTCTTTTGTTCTTTTATTTCTTCTACTTCAAATGATTATTAATAAACTTCATAAAATATATACTTGGAGTTGTTGGATATTAATTTAAATCTTATAATACACAGCCTGGTCATTTCATGAAGACATTTTCTGTTATTTCTAGCCACCCAACAATGATATTTACTTTAGGAAATACTATGGTTGATTTGGGTTAGGCAGAAACTCTATTTTTTTTTTTTAAACCACTTTGAGCCAACTATCATAAATTCTGTGGCAGATATTTCTCAATAATTAACCTCAGTAAACAATGGTCTTTATCGCTTCCAGAGCCAAAATAACAAATATTAAAGGAATGTTGGGCATAAGCTGACACATAGTCGAGATTTGGAGATGGCAGATATAGTATTCTGTGCACTAAATTCTACAGATGTCACCTCAGGAAAGAAAGATTTCTAATGAGGAAGAAAAGATGGTGTTTGCCAACCATCTTAGAGTTTTAAAAGATACCTACAGAAGGTGAAAAGCAAAGTGAAGTAACAGAAATTCACTACAAAAGTGTGACAAGTCCTGTAAGAAAAATGTTGATGTTGCTAAAGCTTGTAATATAGAAAATAATACTGCCATATTTCTAGGGGGCAACCTGTCAGTTGCCCTGGTTGGAATGTTGACCATGGCATAAGTTTCCTAGGCCTTCCTTAGTTTCCTAGGCCAGGCAGGTTAAAGATCTTTGCTGACCAGATAGGAACATCAATCTGATATACCAATTATTCCTTATCAATAGATTACTTTATATTTACCATAAAAGAGACCATTTTATTTCTGTCCCAGGGCTGGTCCCTTGGGTCAGCTGAAGATCATAGCAAGGAGTTTTTATCAACATTCTGATTTTAGATCTAGAAGGCAGTAATAAACTAGTTTCATAGTTTTCCTAACCCACTCCCCAATCCCTTTTCCCAAACCAATTTATTCAATAAATCTTTAATTTAAGAACTAGTGTGTCCTACCTTCATCTTAGATCTAAATAATGACTGCTGTTAAAGATTCTAAGTGAGAGGCAGAGTAACTCCATTACTGTTTAGACAGGAAGCACCATACTTCCCTTCCTGTTTAATCTCTCTACCAACCAAAAGGAGTTAACTTCCTCACCCAGGTGAGAGGCTGAAGGAAAATCATCTTAAAAGGGGTTTAGTCCTTACCAAGGGAAATTATCACCAATCCCTTGGCTGACTTAGGCACTGGGTATTTGACATTCCTATATCCAATACCTCCAGTCTACAGCTTGTGACTAGTCCATATTAATTTCCTAACTGCTTTACCAACCACCATTACGGATTTAGTCATAAAACCCTCATTACAGTTTTTGGCAAGTTCAGTTTAGGCAAAGAACCTACAATACTATCTTGAACATGGGTAGTATACTCAGGATGGCTTTTATTATCAATAGTTTTTCCTTGTTACTTTGGACTGTGATGCAAGGAGCTGTCGAATTTTGTTTTCATAAAGTCCCACAATTTATTATGAAGATGCTACAGATTTACAATTACTATAGATGGTGTGCTGTGACCCTTGCTGAATTAATCTGTTTTATTCCTACGTAGGCTGCAATTATTTTCACTCTTTTCCAAGGTTTCAAGGCATTCCAAAAAGTTTGTGCACATTTATGGCTGCTATTCCAAATCAATTCAAATGGTGCTGCTATTACAAATCCTAATGAGACTTTAACCCAAGAAGTACTTGAACAAATTAGGCTCAGAATGAATAGAGGCTAGCAAGGAAAATTAAAGACAAAGGACTTGTTTCTTAAAGTTGCAGTGGGGAGGAAAAAGTCTCAAAAGAAAAATTATTCAATTTGTATAGGATTATGATGAGGGAGAGAATGCAGAATTGATAAACATTTTGCTTATATTATCTCTGCAGTGGAGAATGATTCTTAGACTGGAACAGTCAAAATAAAAAAATTACTTTTAGGGAATTCATACCCAAGATAAGTAGAAAGCTAATAAAGAATACCTGTCTTATCAATGGTTTTGAATCTCCCAAGTACAGTTTATATTACATCTCTTGGCACTAAAAGAATTGGCAGATTTGATTGCTAAGCTGTTCTCTTATCTTTGAAAAGGTTGTAGAAGATGAAAAAAGAAAATAAGATTTAAAGACACTCTATTTTTTTTAAAAAAAGAGAAGAGAATGAGGTCTATAAACAATAAAATTGTGAGCTTAATTTCATTACTGATAAATATTCTAAGCCACATTATCACAAAGATGATTAATGAATGTCAAGGGAATCAGTAATTACAGAGTCAGTATAGTTCCTCAAGAGCAAGTTCATGATAAACTTTTATTTTTAATAGGAGAATTAGATTGGTACACAGTAAATATAGTTTACTTCAATTTTAGCAAAAAGCTTGACTAAATCTTTTAAGTCTTTTCTATTGGTATTTTAGAAAGAAGCATTTGGACAGATCTGCAACTAGTTGAATAACTAGAGCCCTAAGACTTATGTGCTCTTTTAACCTTTTTATTTAGAACTTGGATAAAGTCATAAATGAGATACTTATCAGATTTATAGATGTTATAAAACTAGAAGAGTTAGCAATCACATTGGATGACAGAATTTTTTTTAAAGTCTTGATTTTCTAGAACATTGGGCCAACTCAAATTGAAATTTAATAGAGATGAATGCAAGTCTTCTACTTTGATTCAAGGAAATCAGCTTCATAGTTTAATTCAACCAACATTTATTATGTGATTGTTATATTCAAAGCCCCATTCCCAGTTCAGAAGATACCAAAAAAAAAAAAAAAAAGCCATCCTAGCTTCAAGGAACTTCTTAATAGGAGAATCTACTAAGGGAATACAACATGTACACAAGAAAATACAGAGTAAAAAAATAGTTTCAAAAGGGAACAATATGTAAGACCAAATATGGAATATTATATTCATTTCTAAGCATCACATTTTTAAAAAGATAGTAAGCTAGAAAATGTCCAGAGGATGGCAACCAGGATAATGTAGAACAGTGGTTCCTATACTTTTTTGGCCTATAGTCCCCTTTCCAGAAAAAATATTACTTAACGCCCCCTGGAAATTATGAAACTTCTTTATTGAATTCAGAATAGAATGTAATACAAAAAAAGTGTGGCCATCACCACTCTCCTGGATCGCTGCAGCACCCACCAGGGGGCGGTAGCACCCACTTTGGGAATCACATGTAGAATCTCAAGTTCATGCTATGTTCGTTTTACTTTAAGGAACCAAGGATGTTTAGTTTGGAGAAAATGAAGATGACTAATTAAAACTATATTCAAGTATTTTGAAGGGATGCCACAAGGGGAGCAGAGGGAAAAGGAAAGTTAACCCAAATGGCAGAACTTAGAACCCACCCTGGCTCTAAAAGGTAGAGAGACAAATTTAGGCTTAATATAATTATTGGAATACTATTCAGAAGTGTAATTGGACTATCTAAAGAAGTAGTGGGGTTGGTTGCCTCTCGGTGTAGGTAGCAAAGATGTTTCTTTTTATTATAGATCCAGAGCTAGAAAGGAACCTTAAAGGCCAAGTATTATATATGAATAGACTAAATGTCCTCTGAGATCCCTTCCATTTCTGGTGTTCTCTGATATCTTAAAGAAGGTATTTCCAACACTGCCTTCTTTAAAATAGACATGTTTTTTAAAAAAAAATTAAAGGGTACTGAAGTTCCTAAAGCAGAAGCAGTTGGTTAAACAAACAGTAAAATTTTTTGTTTTTATTTTTGCTGCATGGATAACAAGAAAGCATATGGTAAGTGTGAAATATTTTTGTCTTCTGGATTTGCTCATTTCTTTAGAATCTTTGCAAAGTTTCCATAAGTTTATTTTTTTTTTAATTCTTCCATACCTTAATTAAGTAGGGCTCAAAAGGAAATTTCTTAAGTGTTTATGTGGTAGGGACTTTACAGTAGACTTCTCTGAATAATCTTTGTAGTTTATGGGGCTTTCTAAGCTTGATTTATAATTGTTCTACTCATGCTTTATTTCAGTAAAATTTCTTGTTGTAATATTCCTCTTATTTCTTCAATTAGAAGAAAAAATAATTTAATCTGATTATATAGAGACATTCAAAATCCTATAGTGCCTTAGGGTCATTGGTCATTAAACTCTTAGGACCTGGGGATAGATGAAAAAAAAAAAAAAGAAACAATAACTACTCACAGTGGGAGACTACAAGTACAAATAAAGATATTTATTGCAAAAGTATGAAATTTATAAGTAATGTAGTTAAAAACAAATTTGAGAGGAGAGACTTAGCAAATGCTTGTGCTTAAGCTGTATCTTACAAGAAGAAAGAGACTCAAAGTAGAGATAAGGGAGGTGTGTAGTTAAAATGTTGTACCCCAGTACTGTGTTCCCCAGAATTCCTTTAGTAATACCCAGCATCCTTTTCCTTTCATCTACTTGACATCCTTGCATGTTTGTATATAGTTGTGGGTAACCCTGCCGCCTCCTTCTTTTTCCCATGTATGCGGCTAGATTTGCTCTAGCTTTTTACTTTCCTCTTCAAGTCGTTATTAATAAATTTATTAAATATAATACATGGAGTATTTGGATATTAATGTTTCATCTCACAAAGGAAATGCATTTCAAGCATGTCATAGGGCCAGTACTGATACTGAATTTTGGGGATATAAGGAGTGTCCTTTGAGACGCAGAGAAAAGAGTCAATTTGATCAGATGACAATATTTGGAAGGCAAAAGTGACATCCATGGACGTTGGAAAGATAGAATGGAACTAGGTTCAATGGAGTTTTAAAAGCTAAACAGAAGTATATATTTTGTCCAAGAAGCAAATGGGAAGCCACTGGAGT
The DNA here is from genome assembly GCF_016433145.1 of Gracilinanus agilis. Lineage (NCBI taxonomy): Eukaryota > Metazoa > Chordata > Mammalia > Didelphimorphia > Didelphidae > Gracilinanus > Gracilinanus agilis. Next base: position 151,915,099 of record NC_058134.1, read on the forward strand.
TGGTTGAACAAGAATCATTTGGTCAGGCCTGCTCTTCTTATATAATCTCTTGGTAATCTCAGTAGATACTATCATCTTTATGCAGACGACTTTGCAGATTTATTTATCCAACCTCAGTCTTTCTGCTAAATTTCAGTTCTGCATTACCAAGTGCCTATTGGACTTTTCAACCAGAATGTCTCAGATACCTCAAATTTTAGACATAGGGTCTAAAACTGAACTCTTATCTTATTTGTAACCTTGGCCTCATATTGGATTCATTACTTTTCCCTCACCCTACAAAAAGCCAACTAAATCTTGTCATTAGTTCTACCTTTATAGCCTCTCTTGCAGCTCAGTGCTATTGTGATCTCCCTGCCTAAAGTCTCTTACCATTCCAGTTCAACCTACAAACTGTTTTAAAGTAATTTTCCTTAAGCACAAGCCTGATTGTGATTTTAGGATATGGATTGTGAACCAGGAGAGAGTATCCAAGAGAACAAGAGTGGGTGACAGTGTCAGATGTATTAGGTTTATAAGAAGGAAGACTAAGAAGAGATCAGATTTGAGTATTAAAAGGTCATTTGAGAAAAAGCTGTTTTCAGTGGAGATGAACTTTTTTCTAAGGAGCTTTGTCTAAGATGAGAGAGTTTGAGAGGATGGTGGGATCTAATGAAATAATAGTTAATCCAAATTCTGATTAATAAGATGTTGCATAAGAGTATAAGAAACTATACACAAATTCTAAGAGCATAAAAGGATTGATCTGCTGAAATCTCTCATACTATGCTTTTTAGACAAGACTTTGAGCATCTTTTTGCTCAGTTGGATCATAAAAATAAACTCTGTAATTGAGTTATTTGATATATTAAGTATTGTATAGTTAGAAATTCTTGAACCCTGGGACTCCATCTCCCAGAATTCTTTCCTTGTCTCAAAATCCCTTTATATTTATGTGCATCTTTACATTATTGTTTGTATAGTCTTGTAACTCCTCCTTCTCTCTTTTTTTCCACGTGCATGACTGGGAAAAGCAGGTTTTTTACTCTAGCTTTTTATGTTAGTTATTATTAATAACTTGGTAAATATAATATTTTAGAGATATTGTATATTAATTTTGAAGCTTACAGTATAGAACTAAAATAAGTAATTACTTTTCTTTTAGGACTTCCTTATTACTCTTATTGCTACTTTCTTGTGGTTGGTGAGCACCTCAGCTTGGGCTAAAGCTTTAACAGACATTAAGACAACCACAGGTGAAAGTCTTATTAGTCAGCTTGACCCTTGCAAGACTTCGGCAAAGTGCTTCTTTAGTTCTGTAACCAGTATGGGATCTCTGAATGTATCTGTGGTATGTATGCAGTTTTTCCAGAGTTTTTGTTTTGCTTTTTTTGAAATGTCTTACCTGCTATCTCAATATTTGAGTGATAGTTAACTATTGCTATTAATATGTCATTTGGGCAGTGAAATAAGATATTTTAGCTTAAATAGTTTATTTCCTTTTGAAACTGAACATGTTACTAAAATCTTAAATTCAGATTTTAATTAATTTACAACTTATGATAAACCATGAAACGAAGATGATCTTAAATATATTAATAATGTTGGAGTAAAATACTTGCTCTCCTTAAAAAGAACAAACTTTTTAAAAGATTATGATGAAAATGTTTGATACTAATTACAACAGAATGAAGCTGGAATGTACTTCAAAGACCTTACCTTTAAATATTCTGTCCCAATTTAGTTCAGTGTTATACTTGGAATTATAAATAAGGAGCTTGGTAAAACTATAATTTGACTATGCAGGGAGTTTTTCACTCATTTAAATAAACATTTTCCATGTTTACATTAACTAATTTGAGATAGAAGACAATAGTAAAAGTAACAGGTCACTGTTATCTTGATATTTTTCAAACAGCTCTTTTGGAATTGGGTGTCTTTTTCTTATTGCAGGGCCCTTGTGGTATAATACCAAACTAATTTAGATCTGACACATTTCTTAGGAAATTTGGCTTCTCTTTAAAGTTGGGGAGTAGAGCAAGGTTTGAAGATTTCCAGTCCACATTCCTCCATGTAACTTTGGACCTTGGGGATGATTGGGAAAAGAAAAAGACAGACAATAAAAGGGAGGAGAGGACAAAGAGGTATTTTAGAGAAACACTCACTTGGAAATTAGAGAGTGAAATAAAAACTATGAAAATAAGAATTAGAGCACAATTTCCCTCCTCTAACCAGAAACATAAGGCACACCTCTCCATGCAAAATAGATATTTTTTTTTTTGGTTGCTTTTTTGCCCTAAATATGCTCAGTATAGTTTGGGACATGTGCATTTTTTAATGGTTTTTAGAAATCTTCATTGAGAATTCAGGGGTCTAATTTTACTGGGAAAGAGAAGTATACATTAAATTCTGGTACTTTTGAATTTAGTGGGAAAAAGATGTGTTCCCCTGAACAGGCCATGGAAAACCAACTTGGATTTTGAGGTATGAGAAAAGATTCTTAAGTTTTGGTTGTTTGTTTTTTTCTCCCATAGATCTTTGGTTTTCTGAACATGATACTTTGGGGAGGAAATGCTTGGTTTGTATATAAGGAGACCAGCTTGCACGGACAGTCAAATGTTTCTACCCATGGCGCAGGAACAGTTGCATCTCCTACAGGAATGTAATTAAAGGAGAGAACTACACTGTGTGAAATATAAATCTATTCTACAACATATTGCCAGCATCTTGACAGGCAATACAATTTGTTTCTAATAAAAGTAATGGTGTTTGCAATAAATTGGTGGATTAAAAATTCTGCTAGTTTTTACATGAAATATGTGCCTTAGATACAAATTCTGGATGTAAATGTTTCCATTTGTAGACTCGGAGATATGGGGATTTATTATGAGAATTGTATACATAAAAATAAATGCAGTTTCTTCACCAAATTTTTTGCATAGCAAAAGTTGTTTTACCCTTTAGGCCTTAACACATACATCGTTATTCAGGAAGGGAATTTATTGTCTATTTTAAAAAGGAAGAAACTGCATTTGAATTACACACTACTGTAAGTTTGTACAGTTCATATGCCTTGAAACCTGTCTTTGTTTAAAAAAGGCTTATTGCAGTATAAATATAGCATAGCAAAAAAAGTGTTTAGTTTCAGAGCTTAAATCTAAATACTGTTCATGTTAAACAAAAATTCCTGAAATGCAAAGATGGGTTTTTAAATAACCTACAATACTTAATAGTTGTACAAAAATTGTTTTGAGCATGGGAATTAGAAATTTCAAGTGTGTATAAATGTTCTTTGATATACAGTTAGTTCAATAATTTTGCAATTTAAGGTGTTTACATTATGCTTGTTGCTTTCATAGACTTTAATATACTCTAAATTTGGTTCAACTAGATACTTTGAAAACTGCAGCCATATTCTTATTATTTGTCCTCTGTTACTCATGCTACTTTGTTGCAGGATGAGGTAATCCTGCAAGTATAGAAGAAATGTAAGTTTTCCTTTTTTTAAAAACCCATTCAGAAGAAAGAAAAGAAATTAAGTTTTGTTTTTTTTTTTTTACTTTTGAAATGCATTTAGATGCTTAGTCAATGAAGTTACTATTATAAGCTCAGCACTGATATTATGAAAATAAGAAATGAGATCCAAATTTCATGTTTCTTAATGTTATCATTCTTACTACATAAATGGATGATTTAAAAAATTATGTATGTGTAGTAAACAAAGGAACACAAGTGAGCTGGTGACGTAATGAATGCATGTTTCTCTGTACACATATTTAGTTGTATTTTGAGTATGCACAGGTCATTCACATTTGTTTGCTAATCTTCATAGTTGCATTGTACAGAAATTCTGGCTATTTTTTCTTCCAAAATGATTGTTACTTTGTGAAGCACAACTCACTGTTGCCACATTTTTGTTGCCTTTATTCTTGACAAGAATTGTCCATGTGAGAAATGTGTCTTTTATGCAACCTACTTAATAAAAAAAAAAATTGAAAGATGAGTCCATTGATTTACACTAAATCCCTTAGTATATACATACACACAGAAAAAATATATTTTAAGATGTTAAATTGTTTCTAAAGTTAGGCATAAAAGTACTCCCTCTAAAAATAGAATCCAACTTGAAACTCTGACCAAGTATTTTGGCATAAAAAAAAAAATCAGATTGAGAGCCAGGCCTAGAGATGGGAGGTCCTAGGTTCAAATCTAGGACCTCCCATCTCTAGGCCTGACTCAATCCACTGAGCTACCCAGCTGTCCCCAATTCTACCTTTTCCAGTACCATTTCAAAGATTCATTTCTGCTTTGTGGGTGATTTTTTTCCAGATAAATTAAAGGGCATGTAGGAACTTGATCTACATAAAAGGTTTATGATGGGATAATTACCACATAATATATAGCAAAAAGAATATTGGATTAGTAAGGAAAGCCTTGGTTTGAATATAAATTTATTTACAAGCTTTAGGAGCATGAAAGTCACTTCACCCCTCTGAGCCTTAGTTATTGGCCTCATCTCTCAAATGGAAATAGCATGTGAAGCACCCAGGTCACATGATTTATTGGATTCAAAAGAAATACTACATGTAAAGGTCTTTGTATCCTTTAAATATTATATAAACCTTAGCTTCAGCAGCTTTTATTACCAAGCTAGAAACATTTCAGTTATGGGATTGGAAACAGATATGTTATATGAATAGTGTTGGTCACCAAGTGATAGATCTTTGTCAAGCTATAAAACAGAAAACTGCAAAGTATCCCTAGTTCATCTGTGTATAGTTCCTTACATCTGCATTGTATTGATGGAGAACAAAATTACAAGAATCAAATTTTTGATAATCTATAAATAGTAACTTAGCTGTTAATGTATCAATTTGGTCCAAAGAAAAAGGATCTTTGGACAAATATGCCATGTGAAGAATACTGTTGGAGATGAGACGGCAATACTGACTTCTTACTGTTAATGAAACCAGAAGACAGGAGGAAGTTAATATCTAAAGGAATTATATTTCTTTTCATCATGTACCCAAATAGAAGAGTGGATACTTACATCATCTTGCATTAGTACAATTAATTAGCATGGATCGAAAGTACAATCTTGTAAAGAATTTGACAAGCTCATCTAAACACATTTCACCGATGACTTAGTGACTTTAATTTGAAACTAAATACAGAAAACAGCTAAAGAAGCGTACACATATACCATAAGTACTTCATTCGAGGGAGCCCAAAAATGCACTGAATATGGCAAAAACCAGATATCTCAGAAAAATGAAATTAATTCCCTTACCAGATAGAAAATTATATAAGTTACTGATGTAAGAGCCATTTCAAAAATTCCTATATAGGCAGACCCCCTGACTCATTGAGCAAAAGTTAATCTCAGGACCATATCAGATGTCATCATTTACAAAAGGTCCAACCTGACCATTTCAAACAAGTAATTGATGCAAATGGAAATTAAAAAATGGTAAAATTTTGATTCTTGATATTGGCATTTCTTTCCCCAACTTACTCCCTCACCTTTTCCCCTGTCCCATCCCCCAGGTATTTCAAAATAAATGAGAGATATGAAATGGTATAAGTGATACTATCCAGAAAGGTAATGAAGACATCTGTCAATCTGTGTGCCTTCTGTTCATAAGAATGGCTTACACATATATTTTAAAGGGTATCCTTAATTTTTAAAAATCTGTAAGAAGACAACAGAGGCCTTTCCAGATGATTTTCTACAGTAGACCTGAATTTCAGTGACAGTTGAGTAAAAGAGAATTTAAGATCTTGCAACTTTAGTTATTTGTCAAATTTTAAAAAAATTTTTACTCAAACAAAACAATCCTAAGGTTTCTAGTTGGGTAATTTATCATATGTATGTTAGATCATAAAAGACTTGATAGCTGCAGTTCTAGGTTTTTTGTTCAGTGATACTTAAATTATCAGCTTCAAGCGTGGCTTAAGATAAGGATATAAATGAATATCAAAGATGTTTCCATGTAGAAAGATGTACTGCACAGAGTTCAAAGGAAGGAGACATTCCCTAGAGAAAATGAAGTCCTCTAGATATTTTTGCATGTAAATCATGCTGATTGCGTTAAGCCCTAGACTACTACAACTCCTCAGTGAGATTCACAGTTACTTAAAATAGACACCCAGTAAGGTATATGTTGCACACCATTGGGTAATCAGTATGTTAAATCATCACTGGGGATAAATGGTTCACTTGGCCCAGAATCGAATGAGGAAGGAAGATTTCCTGACATTTGAAAAACTGAATATCTAGTAATGCTATTTTGCTCTCTCAAGTGATTTTATCACCATTTGTTGGTAATGCTTTTTGGGTGTAAATCCTGCAATATTGTATCTGAAGAATCCAAATTTCAGATGACCCAAAGACTAATGAAAGAGCCCAGCATAAATTATGTTTTACAAAAACATTTTGAAAGTGATGTGGAAAATATCCTTGAAGAGTATAAGAAAAAGCTTTTTCAAGGAGTCCTTGGCATAGTTTCTTCATCCCTCACCCCTGCCTTTTTACTTGGGAGACTTTGATCTTCCTATTACAGCAATCCTAAGTTAGATCTCTAGTTAGATAATTTGCCATGATTGTTAAGATCATAAAAGACGATATCTGCAGTTATAGGTAGTTTTGTTCAATGATACTTAAATTATCAAACAGCTCTAGGCTCCCAATTGATAGGTTTCAACTCATAAACCTACAATTCATCTTACCTCAGCTACCCACAGTGAGGATCTTATATTAGGTCTCACTATCACTGTGCCAAATCCATGATTTATAACATCTTTCCAGTTATAATTTTCTTGATTTTCCATATCTCTGCCTCTTCCCAAATCTATTGTTAACTTTTAACACAACTTTGCCCTCCTTCCTATTTCTTCCAGTCATTATTTCTATCCAATCTTATTTTTACCTTTCTGTGAATAACCTTGTTGGCTACAGTTTAATGATATTAGCCCTTTTATTCATTTGTCCTGTTACAGTTTACAGTTATCTGCCTTCTACCTTTTACTCCTGTGCTGCTAAAATCCATTCTATCACCTTTTTCTTCTTTGACTTTTAAACCACATTCCATCCTCCTGTCAGAGGTGTGCACTTCAAATCTCATCCCTATCTTTTCTGTAAATATTTTGCCTCATACTTTGCTGAAAAAATAAGAGGCCAGGCCATTGGCTTTGCTCAAAAACCTTAACTGCCTATTTCTTAAAAGATAAAATATTGAACACTTGGGTTGAGGTGGACATGATTGGGGATGTAGACTCAAAACTACCACACCAATGCAACTATCAACAATTTGGAAATGGGTCTTGATCAAGGACACATGTTAAAACCAGTGGAAATGCACATTGGCCAGGGGTGGGGAGCTTGTGGGGGGAAGGGGGTGAAGGGGAAAGTAAGAACATGAACCATGTAATAACCATGTTAACTTTTCTAAAAAATAAAAATTATTAAATGATTTTTTAAAAAAAAGATAAAATAGAAAATCCTTACTCGTATTGTTAAGGCCCACTGGTCTAGTTCCCACCTCTCTTTCCTACCTTATTACTGTTCCACATATGGGCTAATCAAACTGGATTATTGGCCGTTTCACTTCATTTCCTACCTCTTGTTTATTTTGCACAGAACAGTATGTCAAGGCCAGAGTATTGAACTTGAATAGAAACCTTGGATTCACAGCTTTGCAATGCCATCTAATACCTTAGTCACCTCACATACAGGATGTCAGTTTCTTCATCTGTACAATGAAGAGGCTGGATGAGTTAATCAAGGTTCCTTCTAAGTCTAAATAAAGTTTCCAGTACTGAGAATGCACCCTCCCCATCTCTTCCTCTCAGAAGCTGGTCTTTAAAGGCCCTACTATCATCATTTAGCCACACTGGTAAGTGAGATATCTCGGACCTCTTCCGATTTGTGTTTTTCTAATCTATATAATAACCTATAGCATTTCCCCATATTTTCTAGTTATATATGGCCTTGATTTCTTCATCCAAAAGCTGTCCATATCTTTTGACCATTTATCAATTGGTGAATGGCTCATATTTTTTTTTTAAACCCTTAACTTCTGTGTATTGGCTCCAAGGCAGAAGATTGGTAAGGGTGTGCAAGGGGATCACGTGACTTGCCCAAGGTCACACAGCTGGGAAGTGTCTGAGGCCAGATTTGAACCTAGCACCTCCCGTCTCTAGGCCTGGCTCTCAATCTACTGAGCTACCCAGCTGCCCCCCTCATATTATAAATTGACAAAGTTCTCTAAATTTTAGATATGAGATCTTTATCCAAGAAACTTAAAATTTTTTCGCCAATTTTCTGCCTGCTTTCTAATTCTGGCTACATTCATTTTATTTGTGCAAAGCCTCATTAATGCATTCAGTTTTGTGTTTTTTACATCTCACAGTGCTTTCTCATTCATTAGTTTTAAAAGGCTCACCTAAGATGACATATAATGGTTGATAGAATTTACAGATGAAGGAATTGAGGTTCAGAAAGGTGACTTTCCTAATTAGGGTCACAAACATAAGTAGCAGAGCCAAGGAGTGGCTCCCTTTGTTCCCTTTTGCTGTAAGTGCAGTGCTTTTTCCAAAAAAGAAAACAACCTAGAAATGGATTTTTTAAAAGTGTTTAATTGAAACTCTTTTAAAAATCAATTGTCATTTCTCAGTGATTCTGCCCAAACCCCTCTCCATAAAACCATTGTAACAAATAAGTTGTCAATACTTTGGCCACAGCAAAAATGTATGAATTCTTTCCTCATTTAGTGACCACCAGCTTTCTGCTGAAAGGTTACCTATATTGTGAGCCCTTGAACTCTCAGTATTCTTCCCACTTGCTGAGCCGCCTCTGTGAAGCTTTCCTTCCCATCTTCAGTTGTTACTGCTCTTTCTACCTTCCTTATTCTTCACTTAATTGTGCACCTTTTGAATTCTCAGCACCAACACAGGGCCTCATATCCTTCCTCCCTGATCACAGGTGCTTAATAAGTTAAAACACTATAGAGGCCAAGAGGTGACTGGAATATTTGACTGAATGACAAAAGACCAAGAGGAAGGCATTAGGCATAAGAACAGACGTGGATAAAGTATATGAGCAAAGATGGACAAAACTAACATGGAACAAAAAGGCATGCACTATTGAAGGGAGTGTAACAGTGGAAATGTGGAAGTAAATCACAGCTTTTATCTTTTTAGTCTTTGATAGGTTTTATAAGTTATTGTGGCCAAAAAAAACAAAAACAACCCCATCAGTCATCACCTGGTGTTCAACCTTCTGTGATAAGCAATTTGGAATTTTTAAGGCCTCAGAAATAAGTCCATCACCAGATCTGTGAGTGAGTCCTTTCTAGTCTGGTAGGACCTGCCCAAGTTTGTACTCTACTGGCATAGTTTTCAAGAAACCAGAATCTTCTCTGTCCTGCAGTGAGGCATCAGAATTAAATTTTTAAATTGGGGAAAATTAAGGCCTGGTAAAGAAAGGCTGCTAAGCCCCAGGAAAAGAATTAAGAATAATTAGAAGTAACAGAGGCAGATCAGAGTTAAAACTTCCTAACCATAAGAGCTATATGATTTTTTTTTAAACCCTTAGCTTCCATCTTAGAATCAATACTGTGTATTGGCTCCTAGATGGAAGAGTGGTAAGGGTAGGCAGTGGGGGTCAAGTGACTTGCCCAGAGTCACACAGCTAGGAAGTGTCTGAGAATTTGAGCCCAGGACCTCCCATCTCTGGGCCTGGCTCTCAATCCACTGAGCCACCCAGCTGCCTCCAAGAGCTATATGATTTTGAGAGGCTGCCTTAGGAGGTACATGGCAAGTTTCCCAGCACCAGAAATATTCAAGCAGAAGTTAGAAATTCTACTTGTTCAAGGCATAAAAGAGAGTTCTTGTGGATGATTTGGACTAGACAGCTTTAGTCAACCAACAAGCATTTATTATTAAGCTCCAACCATGTGCTAGGAATTGCTAGGCCCTCAGAATGCAAGTAATCTCTACTTGAAAGGACCTTAAATCCTAATGGGGGAAACAAGTACATATATAGGTAGGCTAAACAGAGTCAAAAGGAGTTAAATACAAAGGTATTTGGGAGAGAGGGCACTAGCAGTTAAACCATGAAAGCCTTCAGGTAGAAGATAGTGCTTGAGCTACTTTTTTTTTCTTAAACCCATACCTTTTGTCTGAAAATCAGTACAAGTATCAGCTCCAAGGCAGAAGACAACCAATAAGAGCTAGGCAATGAGGGGGCAGCTGGGTAGCTCAGTGGATTGAGAAACCAGGCCTAGAGACTAGAGGTCCTAGGTTCAAATCTAGCCTCAGACACTTCCCACCTGTGTGATCCTGGGCAAGTCACTTGACCCCGATTGCCCACCCTTACCACTCTTCTGCCTTGGAGCCAATACACAGAAGTTAAGGGTAAAAAAAAAAAAAAAAAAAAAAAAAAAAAGCTAGGCAATGAGGGTCAAGAGACTTACCTAGGATCACCTAGCTAGGAAGTGTCTCAGGTCAAATTTGAACCCAGGACCTCCCATCTCTTGGCCTGCCTCCCACCATGTATAAGAGGGGAAAAAGGGGTTTTTGGTTTGATATTAATATTAAAAGGTGTGGTCGCCAAGGAACTGAATAAATACCAATTCCTAAGATGATTTTAGTAATTTATTTACAAAATACAGGAGAGAGTGGAGGTAGAGAGATGAGAAGAGGGTAGAGTAAGAGATCTAACAACTAGATTTGTATTCGTCTGGGCTTTACTCCGGCAGGGCTCCAGAGGCCCAGCCAGAAAGCCTAAAAGTCAATTGGCAAGAACGTCCCGGAGGCTAGTACCTCCAGGGAAGTTAAGGTAGTCAGCCTTCTTCACTCACACAAGTAGTTCTAAGGGAAAGATTTAAGAACAGTCTTACCAAGGTCTCAGGGTCCCAGCCAGAGCTCTTCCACGTCCAAGCAATGAAAAAGAAGAGGTCCTTCAGATCCAAAACACGAACCAGAAGACCCAAGCTGAACTCACTGAACTCTCTTTTAAAGGGGCTTCTTTTGCATCCCTTCCTGTGACTTCCTCCTAGTTTATGTGTCCCATCACAACAGACACTTTTCTTAGGACTGCCTAGGGGGCAGTCAGTAAATTTTGATTCATCACTCACTCTAGCACATGTGGGTCACAGCCCTCCCAACTTGTGAGTTAAGTGGAGTTGTTTACACTTTTGGTGATTAGATTTGAGAATGGGCAAGGTAGATTTAATCTCGTTATCACACACACACACACACACACACACACACACACACACACACACACACACACACACACACACACACAGAGTCATCTGCCTGCCCTGCCTGAGCTGTTAGGGAGGAGAGGAAGTCTGAGGCAGAGGGAATGTACTCTGGGAATCTGAGAGGTTTCATGCAAAGGTGGTGAACCAAGGCAGGCTCAAATGTTTTATGGGAGAAGAAAGGCTTGGTTAGATCATACGTATTGAAGTGGAAGTGATAACCACATTTGGAGTTGTGCAGGAAAGTTCTCTTTGACAGATGTGCGTGGGCTGGGGTGATCCGATGAGGCAAGGCAATGAGACCAGTGAGGAGGCTGCCCTAATCATCTAGGCAAGAGGAGATGAGGGGCTGAATAGAGAGATGTGGATGTAGAAATCAAATCGGATCCTATGCAGATCCCCAAGCAGATTGATAGATAATGGGATTCATTGATTATTCACTCTAAAATGGAGATCAAATGAGATCGTATTTATAACACTTCATGTCCAGCATGCAGACATTTGATAAATGCTTGTTTCTTTCCTTATCCATCTCTTAGAAGTGGCAAGATTGACTCCGACTAGCTATGTGGGGTGAAGAGAGAAAATATTACAGAGACCTCAAACCTGCCTTTGACAGAAATAAGGAAATGTAGACAAGAAGGTTTGAGGAAAAAGAGTATGATTTTAGGTATGTTGAGTTTTGAGATCGCTCCAATACATCCCGTTTTAAATACCCAATATACGATTGGTGAGGTGGGGACAGAAGCTCAGGAGACGAGGTGGGAGGGAGAGAAGGAGCAACAGATGAACCCCCTCACTAGGACCTACCTGTGAAATACTCATAGACTTAAAGGAATGGCCCTGGCTGGAGGGTAGGGGCCCAATGGAAGACTTGGGAGTTTGTGGGTAAAAATGGAATAAGATAAAACAGATACAAGTAGTTAATGGGTAAGAATTGTGTAGGATGAGAACAGATATAGGTCAGTATCTATACAATAAGATCAGAGATATATTGAAGTATTTTTGTGTAATTAGATAGTAATTTGTCCACAAAACCTTAAATCCTGAATGATTACATAAAAATTTTAGGAACTAAAGAATTCTTTGAAAATCAAGCAACTTACTGAAGAATTTAGATTTTTTAAATTCAGCCCTAGGTGGTGAACCAGTGGCACTGTACAACTCCGGGTGTGTATATGTTTAGTGTATCTGTTTCAAGAGGATACTAGAACTGCCCTAGAAAATGTTCAGCTTATCTATTTTTTTCCGAGTGGTGCAGAAGGGAAGGTTTAAAATATTTAGGTCTGGCAGTATAATCTCTTATATAATTAATAAATTCTATATTATATGTATTATATACAATAAATTATATAATACATAGTACATTCTACATAATTTGGTAAATATTGTGTTTTAGTGTACATATAATATATACTTATTACTATATATATATAAAGTTCCCCACACATGCATACATATATATTTAAAATCAATCGTGGAATTCATGATTCACAAAAATTTTGGTCTGTTCCACTGTATGTAGAAATACTCTGTTGGGGGCCTTTATGTTCAAAATAATAAAAAATTTTAATATATAATTAAAAGCGAAATAAACTTCCTTTTGCCCTTGAGTACCTCCCCTGAAGTGCCCTGTGGGCTATTAGATCTTTGGTTCCCGCTGAATTGGGGTATTTACTTATTCATAATTCACAGCGTATATTTCAGTCAGTCTCCACTGAGGCAAGACAAGTGTATGAAAATGAAGTTTATTGAACCATGGTTCCTTTAGACCTTGCAAAAGCTGTTTAAGAGTTTAGGGTAGGGGTGGAGGAGGCAAAAAAAAAAAAAAAGGCTTATTATTAGCAAGCACTAAGGCCGGCGGGCCCTTTCCTACCCCGTCAAACTTTCAGTGGCAGAATCTGCTGTGGATTGAGAAGCAGCTCATCCAAAGTCCCAGATCTGCTACTCCGCTCCCCCGGCAAACGCTTCAGGAGGCTGAAGAAGCAGCAGCATAAGACTGCTATTCCCCTTCCTAGGCTTGAAATAGTTATTTCTTACACACTTGGGAGCTCCTCCATCTTGCTCCTCTCCTTCCACTTGCCATTCCCCAAAGGCAACATGCCTGAGTGGGAGCAATGAGAAAGGGCGCCCTCCCATGCCCTGCCCGAGCGCCCCGCGGACCCTCTGGGCCTTCCTCTCTTCCTCTAAGGTAGCAGCCAAGCATCACTAATACTGGACGGCTTTCATCCTCTGTGAGCATCCAAGAAGGGGCACCCACGGATGAACGAGCCAGGCCGCTGCCTTAGGAAAGACCAAGCAGTGGTTAGAAGGGAAAGGAACTCACTAGCGCCACATCCACCTCTCTTTTTAACTGTGGCTTCCGTTTCACTCATTTACATTTCCCAACTTGTAAAGCCGGAGCATCTGCAGAAGTGAAAATCCTTTCTCCCTGCGCTTCTTCCGGGCACTCCGCTCCGCATTCACAGCAGAACCATCTACCGGATGTTGAGTAGATCCTCCGTCTCCACGTCTGAGTTTCGGGGCGTCCTCAGCTCAAGTTCTCCATCGGGAGGGGACCTCAGAGGCCAATTCCTTCCCTCCCCGCCCCCATTTAACAGAACATGAAAACGAGGCCCAGAAAAAATGATTAGGATTTGCCCGAAGTGATCTCCGTCATACCGACCCTCTCTCGGAAAAACACCTTGACAAGAGGCACCCAAGCCCAGGCCAAGCAGCCTTTTCCATCTGCCCCACTCACTGCCTTTGGCCAGACCCAGCAATCCATTGGAAGGAGCCCGATGAATCCCCAGAGGAGAAGGCGATCTCGGGTCTGCTCGCCCCCGCCGTGGTATGGGGCCGGGGACACATTCCGAGCTCGAGATGCAGGTTCAGCTTCCAGACTTACTCGCAGCGCGCTCAGGAGAGCCACTTCGGCATCTGTAAAATGAGGGCCCCGTGTGCTCTCCACTCAGAGTTCTTGATGCCGGGACTCTGGAGGGAACACGATCAGCGGAGGAAGCGTGGTAGCCACGGACCACCTCCCGGCCTCCGGGCTGGAGAAAGACATTCAGAAATGAAACAGCCTCGCTCTCGGAGTAGTGAACCTCATTCTGGGCCCAGGGGCAGCTAACGTCGTCACCCAAAGAAGGAAGGAAGGGCAAGGAGGTGACTTTGGCTGGTCCGTGGAGGGCCCTTCTTGCATTGTCAGTATCTTATCAAGTACCAGAAACAAAAAAGCCTAAGTTCTGAGTGGGCCAGAAAAATTCTGGGATAGATTCTGGGGGGAAAAAGTTGTGAGATCTTTCAGTCACCCCAATAGGCAGGTCATTTTCCTATGGGCACATCAGCCACTTTCTGCTACTACAATTCAAAAACTCTGGAATTGCTCTCTAACTACCACCTCTTATACCTCCATCTCTCTCTGCCTTACTCCTCTCCAGACCTGTTCTTTGACTTTATGATGACTCCAACCACTTCTCTTCTCCTGGGTCGTTCTTGTCACACTTTCAGTCTTTACCCTGACCGGTTCAATGATGCGACTGTCCTCTGATATCTAATTTTTTTTCTTTTTCGGGTGTGAATTTAAGAGTGATCAGACCAAACAATTTCAAGAACGAGAAAAGCTGATTGTAAAAGAAACTCTGAAGTTCAATAAGGTAATAACAAAAAATATTTTATGATTATGTTCTTATCTCTGTGTCTTTTTTCCCCTTCATGTATTTCTAAAACATTTTAGTGAGACTTTAAAAATATCGCCAAAGTTAAATAAATTCCATCTCAGAAAAAGAAATTGAACAAGCCATCAATGAATTCCCTAAGAAAAAAATCCCCAGGGCCATCCATCTGGATTCACGAGTGAATTCTAGTCCATATTTCAAGAACATATTTAAAGAACAATAAATACCACATGAACTATTTGACAAAATAAGCAAAGAAGGAGTTCGACCAAGTTCTTTTTTTTTTTTTTTAATTTTTTTTTTTTTTATTTTAAACCCTTAACTTCTGTGTATTGACTTATAGGTGGAAGAGTGGTAAGGGTAGGCAATGGGGGTCAAGTGACTTGCCCAGGGTCACACAGCTGGGAAGTGTCTGAGGCCGGATTTGAACATAGGACCTCCTGTCTCTAGGCCTGGCTCTCAATCCACTGAGCTACCCAGCTGCCCCCCGACCAAGTTCTTTTGACAAATATGGTTCTGATACCTAGCAAGGAAGACCAAGAACAGAAAAAAAATTACAGACCAATTTCCTTAATGAAAATGGATATAAAGATGTTAAATAAAATACTAGCAAAGACATTACAGCAAGTTATCACAAAGATTATTCAAGGACCAGGTGGGATTTATACCAGCAATGCAAGGCTGGTTTAATATTAGGAATGATCAGCATAATTAACTATATCAATAAAGAAATAGAAATCACATGATTATCTCAATAGATGCAAAAAAAGCCTTTGACAAAATACAACACTCATTCCTATTAAAAACACTAGAAAGTTTAGGAATAGAAGGGCCTTCCCTAAAATTAGTAAACAGTATATATCTAAAATCATCAGCAAGGATCATCTGCAATGGGGATAAATTAGAAGCCTTCCCAATAAGATCAGGAGTGAAACAAGGATGCCCATTATCACCTCTATTATTTAACATTGTACTAGAAACACTCCTAGTAGCAATTAGAGAAGAAAAAGAAATTGAAGGCATTAAAGTGGGCAATGAGGAGACTAAGCTATCACTCTTTGCAGGTGATATGATGGTCTACTTAGAGAATCCTAGAGAAGAAACTGAAAACCTAGTTGAAAATCATAACTAGCAAAGGTGCAGGATAGAAAATAAATCCACATGAATCATTAGCAAAGAGAAATTCAATTTAAAATCACTCTAGACAATATGAAATTCTTAGGAATCTATTTACCAAGAGAAACCCACAAATATGAACACAATTACAAAACATTTTTTCACACAAATAAAGTTAGATTTAAATAACTGGAAGAACATTAATTATGCATAAGTAGGCTGAGCCACAATTGACCATCCTACATTTTGCTGTTTTGGGGGATAATGTTCTCCGGATTTTGCTCATTTCACTTTGCATCAGTTCATGTGAGCCTCAAGTTCTTCTGAAAGCCCTCTGTCTGATTTCTTATAGCATAATATCTGAGAATATTGAATTAGACGACCCTTCCCATTCACACATTCTGGAGAAACCTCTACCTTGAAATTTCTGCCTGTCTCTATTATGGTAGGCCTGGAGGTAGGAAACCTCATTTTTCTGAGTTCAGATCTGGCCTCAGATACTAATAGAGCTGTGTGATCCTGGATAAGCCACTTAATCCCTGTTTGCCTCAGTTTCCTCATCTGTAAAATGAGCTGGAGAAGGAAGTGGCCAACCACACCAGTCTTTGCCAAGCAAAACTTAAATGAGGGTCACTACAAATTGGGCATGACTGGGACAACTGAACAAATGTCAAAATCTTGCTCTATCCCACTGTCAGAGAGGAGTGTCTAAAAGTTTAAATCTCATGGAACAGAAGCCTTCTTTCCTCCTTTTTTTTTTTTGTTTGAGGGGACAGGGGCAGGATGGGCCATGGAACCATGGTTAGAAAGCCCCATGGCATAACATGTTAGGCATCGCCAGCATAAGCTATCTTCTCTTCTGCAGAAGTTGGCGGGCAGGATAAGAAGGAGAGAGGGAGGTCAGAAAAGGGGAAAATAAGATTCCAGATCTCTGGCTGGAGTCCCAGACAGTAGGCTGGAGGGAAAGTCGAAACAGTTTATCCACAAAACCTAGCCCACACAGTCAAGGTCAGGCTAATGAGGGACAACGGGAGGAAGCTGCTGAATTACGGAAAGACCTTTGGCAGCGATCGAGAAAAGGCAAAAACCATGGCAGGAGAATGGAAAGAGAGCTGGACTTGGAGCTGGATGGGACTTTACAGACCTCCTACTGCCCCATCTTCCTCCTCAGCTCCCAAAGTAATCTTCCTAAAGCATCAGGCAGACAAAGCCCCACCATCGACTGTCTCCCTAGGCTTCCTGAATATCTCTCCACTCTTTGGCTCTATGTTGTAGCCCCACTAACCTGCTTGCTGTTTGATCCCCAAAGAACAATCCGTTTCTTTATCTGTCCACATGCCATATCCCTTTCCTACATGGGCAAGGGCTATCTTCATGGCTGCTCCTCCTGCTTTATCTCTTGGAGTTGCCTTCAAAGCTCAGTTTATTTGTCTTCCTCAAAAGGAAACCTTTCTTAATGACTTCAGCTAGTACTGATCTCCTCACAAATGAGCCTCCATATAATTGTGTCCTTATAACTCCCCCTTGCCTTCCCCTACCTGCCCCTCAGCCCCCAAAGGGAGGACGTAAGCTTCTTGTGCCGGGTTTTGGTTTTGGTTTTTTCCCCCTTTGAACCACCAATGCCTAGTAGAATGCCTTGTACGTAGCAGCCACTTAACAAATGTATATTACACTGGATTGGATTGGTTAAGGTACAGCGGATCTGTTAATGGTTAAATGGGGGCAATTTAGAAAGAATCAGAGAAGACAAAAACCAAGAGGTGGTAACCTAGAATGGAACAGTAATAAAAAGACATCTGGATGTAATGGCCAATGAGAATTCCAGAGGTCTAATGCTGAAGCATCAGCTTTGCTAAAGAAGTAATGGGCTCACATTTTCAGAAAAAAAAAAATTGGACTTGCTTGGTCAATGTGGAAATTTGTTTTGATTAACTATACTTATTTGTAATGGATTTTTTGACAGGGTGAGAAGGTGGATCTTGGCCAATAAAAACAAAATTTTTTTAAATTAAAGCAGGGATAAGAGAAGGGGGAGAAGGGCAGAGGAATGAGACAGAGAGGAACAATGATAGAGAGGAACTGTTGACAGAATGGTCATGAAGAAAAAAAATAAAAAGAAAACATTTGGACTGGAAAAACAGAATCAGTGATGTAGTTCTTCTAAGATACATGTGAATCCACAGTGTTGGCTCTGAAGCCTTCTCAATTGCCTCACTGGATTCCATGAGGACCTTAGGGTAGTGCTTAAGAAGACCTGGCTCACAGAATCTTTAATCCAAAGGGTAGGTGTCAGTTCCTTAAATCTAAGCATTTATGGAAATCCTCAATCCCTCTAAATTGATTGTTGCCAGAATGTTGGGGATTAGGTGAAAGGAAGAACTTCCTGACAGAAAAGAAGGACAATGTGTATATCAGATATTTAGGATTTGTAGGCCATTCTACAGTTATTTACATTTTGACTTACTTCATTACAATTTATGGAGCACTGCTAACATCCCATTGGACAGTCAGTCAGTAAATATTTATTAAATACTTTGTGATAGACACTGTTCGAAGCCTTCAGAATACAAAAACAAAAGTACCTGCTGTCGAGGAACTCATTTTCTGGTGAGGGAGACAACATGCGAACAACTACATATAAACAGGAAGACACTAGAATTAAGGGGGATGAGGAACACTCAAAGGAAAGAGGCAGGGTGGGCATGAGGAAAGAGCATTCTAGGCATAAGGAAAAGCCAATGAAAGTACTCAGTTACTCCCAAGTCATTTGACCATCAAATATGGAGAACTAGACATTTTCTCTCATTCTCATGGCCTCTCAGACCTCTTCAAAATAGAAATTACACTCAAATGGTAAAGCAACTTTAGCTGTGTCCGTGAGACACACAGGATCCAAAAGAAGATTAAAATATATAAAAACCAAAACCATGAATTGGAAAGTACTCCAAGCTCATGCAGCAACCCCTCTTCTACAGCCACCATGCTACACTATTGGCAGCAAGACTACATTAGCTGACCTAAGGCTCCAACTCACAATCTTTCAATAAAACCCAGCTCTATATTCCCTTCCCCACTCCTTCCCTTCCCTCTTTCCAGTGAGCCATGGAGATCTGGGCTCCAGATTGCAAATGTTTGCTGGGTCTTGGTGACTGGCATAGCCAAAGCTTTCTGGGTTTAAAGCCAGGCACCCATCAAGGTCCAGTTCTGTCTAACTATAAAAGTCATTTAAGGCAGAGTCCTAGTCTGATAAACTTGGAATTGCCCAGTGTGGGAATAGGCTGAGAAACTTTGATATTCGTCCCTCAGGAAAATCTTCATCAAAGGGGAAAGAGCCAAAAAAAAAAAAGTGAGTGATAGGGGAGAGCAAATATTGACATTATCAAAGCTAGCAGGAAGAAGGTAACTCAAAGACTTTGAACATAAACACACAAATCATCAGAGAAAAAAATGACAGAAGGAAATATGGCCTCCAAATCAAGTAAACAAGGTTCAAGTATCTATGAAAAACTACTGCAAAACAAAGAAAAATAATCCAACACTTGAGACAGAGGAACTTCTAGAATTTAAGAACAAGAAACCATAATACACAGTGTTCATGAGCAACCAGTTTAGAAGAAAATGGAAACTATCACTCTTTGCAGATGATAGGATGGTATACTTGGAGAATCCTAGAGAATTCATGAAAAAACTAGGTGAAATAATAAATAACTTTAGTAAAGTTGCAGGATACAAAATAAATCTGAGATACAACATAAATCATCAGCATTTCTATATAATACCAACAAAGTCTATCAGCAAGAGTTAGAAAAATTCCATTTACAATCACTCTAAAACAATATAAAATACCTGGAAATATACTTGCCAATGCAAACACAGGAATTATATAAACGCAATTACAAAATACTTTTCACACAAATAAAGTCAGATATAAATAAATGAAAAAATATTAATTGCTTGTGGATAGGCTGAGCTAATATAATAAAAACGACAATTCTGCCTAAATTAATTTACTTCTTCAGTGCCATACCAATCAAACTACCAAATAATTAATTTATAGAACTAGAAAAAATAATAACATGTTTCATCTGGAAGAACAAAAGGTTGAGAATATCAGGGGAATTAATTAAAAAAAATGTGAAGAAAGGAGGCCTGGCAGTACCAAATCTCAAACTGTACTAAAGGAGCAATCATCAAAACAATCTGTACTGACTAAGAAATGGAATGGTAGATTAATGGAGTAGATTAGATACACAATATACAGGGGTAAATGACCTTAGTAACCTAGTATTTGATAAATCCAAATCCCAGCTTTTGGAATTAGAACTCACTGTTTAACAAAAAATGCTGGGAAAATTGGAAAACAGTATGGCAGAAGTTAGGTATAGACCAATATCTCACACCCTATACCAAGAGAAGGTCAAAATCAATATATGATTTAGATATAAAGATTGATTCAGTAAGATTAAAAATTAATATCCAAATATAAGTATTATATTTTTACAAGAATTTATTAATAATAACTTGAAGAAAACAGAAATGATAGCCTTAAGCAAAGAGAGAGTTGCCTGCACTGCAAAAAGTAGGAAGAGAGAGCCAGGAGGAGAGCATGGAAAGAAGAGCTAAAAACACAGGGTTATAGCAAACTTTTATGTACAATACGTAAGGACGCTACATGGACAAAGGGAAAAGGATTCTGAGAGATGGAGTCTTTAGGGTACAACATTCTAATTACATAATACCATAACTAAATTAGGGGAATACAATACTTTACCTGGCAGATCTTAGGGAAGGTCTGGATTTATGACCAAATAAGAGATACAGAGTATTATATGATGTAAAAGGAATAATTTTGATTATTTTAATTTTTAAAGCTTTTGTACAAACTAATGTAACCAAGATTAGAAGGTAAACAACAAACTGGTAAAAATTTTTATCACTCTGATAAAGGTCTAATTTCTCAAATTTATCAGAATACAAATCATTCCCCAATTGACAAATGGCCAAAGGATATAAATAAGCAATTTTCAGATGAAGAAATCAGAGCTATCAATAATCATATAAAAATGTTCTAAATCACTCTCAATTAGACAAATGTAAATTAAAACAACACTGAGGTACCACCTTGCACCTATCAGATTGGCAAATATGGCAGTAAAAAAAAGTGGTAAATGTAGGGGATGTGGCAAAATAGGGACACATGCATTGTTGGTGGAATTGAGAACTGATTCAATCATTCTGGAGGGCAATTTGGAAGAATACCTAAAGGGCTATAAAAACTGTGCATACCCTTTGATCCTGTAGTACCACTACTGGGTCTGTGTCCCAAAGAGATGATAAAAAATGGGAAAGAATCTACTTGTACAAAAATAATTCATAGCAGCTCTTTTTGTGGTGGCAAAGAATTGGAAACTGAGAGGATGTCCATCAATTGGGGAATGGATGAACAAATTGCGGTACATGTCAATAATGAAATATTATTGTGCTATAAGAAATGACAAGCAAGGTGATTTCCGAAAAAGCTGGAAATACCTGTAGGAACTGATACAGAACAAAGCAAACAGAAGTGGGAGAACATTGTACATATTAACAGCAATATTGGATGATGATTAGCCATGAAAACTTGGCTACTCTCATCAATGCAATGATCTGGGACAATCCTGAAAGACTTATGACAGGAAATGCTATCCACCTCCAGAGAAAGAACTGGTGGGAGTCATCTTTCACATCAGTGAATTTATGGTTTTATTTGGGGTTTTTGGTTATGTATGAGTGTGCTCTTACAAAGATAACCAATATGGAAGTGTGTTTTGCATGACAATAAGATTTAAAAAAACAAAAGAGATGAGAATTTATAAAATTTATAAAATTATATAAAGAGAAGAATTTATAGACTGCACACCAATAATAATGGGTAGAATAGGGAAACTGGTGGCAATTCTTACCAAAGAAACAAAAGACAGAATGAGAAATTGGAAAGATACAGAAATGAAGGACAATCTGGAAGAAGAAAAGCAAAAAAAACAACATTAAAAAGAAAAATCTGCTCATTATCCAAACATCAGGTTCCAGAATACACTGACTTGAAGATAGAATGCATGGGATAACTAAGGATTATAGGTTTTCCAGAAGTACATGGGAACAGCTAGGAGGTGCAATAGTTGGGCTACTAGTCAAAAAGATTCATCTACTCATCTCCCTGAGTTCAAATTTAGCCTCAGATACTTTTTAGCTGTGTGACCCTGGGTAAATCACTTAACCCTGTTTGCCTCCAGTTCCTCATCTATAAAATGAGCTGGAGAAAGAAATGGCAAACTGCTTCAGTATCTTTACCAAGAAAACTCCAAATAGGATGATCAAGGAGAGCTGGGCATAACTAAAACTATTCAATAACCTGACAAAATAGAAAACCTAACTACCAAAATGCAAGAAATAATACAAAAAAACTACCCAGAACTTTTGAACATAGAAAATGAAATATCAACTGAAGGAATTAATAGGTAACCTCTAGGGGAAAAATACCTAACGCTGTAAATTCCTTTTTTTAATTGTCATGCAAAACACACTTCATTATTGGTCATTGTTACAAGAGCATGCTCATACATAACCAAAACCCCAAAATAAAACTAAAGATACACTGATATGAAATATGACTCCAAGAGGTCTTCCTCTGGAGGTAGATAGCATTTCCTGTCACTAAATCTTTCAGGATTGGTCCAGATCATTGTATTGCTGTGAGTAGACAAGTAAAGCTGCAAATTGCAAAATACAAAGTGGTTAAATTTAATAATTCAATTCAGAAACTACAAGTTCTGGCAGCAACCAGGTTAAAGACTTTCAAAGACAATGGAAAGGAAATTTGAATAACACAACACTATTCTGCACTCATCAGAAAATGCAGAAGGAAATAAAATAATGTGCAGTGGAGTTAAAAATACAATCCAAGGTGACCCTACATACCTATCTTAGAAATCAGCTTAACCATAACTGAAGACAGAGGGACATGCGATAACAAAGAGGTCTCTGAAACATTCTTAGAAATAAAACCAAATTTTGATGTTAGAAGATCGCTCTATTGCAAATATGAATAACATGGAAATAGGTTTTGAACAATGACACATGTATAACCCAGTGGAATTGCTTGTCAGCTCCAGGAAGGGGAAAGGAACAAGGGTGGGGAAAAATCATGAATCACGGAACCATGGAAAACTATTCTAAATAATTTTTAAAAAGGGGGCAGAAGAAGATAGATGTGTTATGACTAATAATAAACCTTAATGTAATAATTTGTCCTATAATCCTCTCCATTTTACAAGATAAAATAAAATAAAATAAAATTTAACACTCCAACACTCCAAAATATTAATTTCTGGTTCTTTCTTCCAAACTGCCATGAATTCATTCCTATTAAACTTTCTAAAAATGTTTTTTTTTTTAAAAGAAAGATAACCAGACCTGAAGAGATTATTTGCTTTTCAAATCTGTGAGACATCAAAAAATGAAGGCAGAGTGAATGAATATAGCAAAGACCAGTAAAGGGCATCAGAATGTCAACCAGGAAATTGAGCTGAAGGCAAAAGTCAGGCAGAGATTGATTAGGGAGAGCCAGGCCAGGGGCATCAAGGACAGAACTTGATGACACCTTGTCTATAGGTGAATCAAAATTTTTTTTGGAGGGGTTGAGACTTTATTACAAAATAGGACAGCTTGTGAAAGAGGGAAAGAGAGCAAATGAGGGAGGAAGTGTGTGATGTATATGGGTTAAATCTAGGGCTAGCAATGAGGGGAAATGACCCTCTCTGTGGTTTCTCTGGAAGAGAAGAGCCTGCAGAGGAGTGAACGAGGAAGAGGAGAAAAGGATCAAAAAGAAAAAGATCAAAAAAAAAGGATCAAAAAAAAAATAAAAAAGAGAGAGGCTTTGCTTTGATGGTAGGAGGACTCCACTGATGAATGCCCCCATGGATGAAGAGAGCTGTTCTGTGAAAGGACATAGGGCCTTTGTACTGGGTAGATTGAGCATTTGAGAAGGCTTGGGGAAGCTGGAACTCCAGGGGGCAATTGGAACCTGGGGAAGTGGGAGGGTATAGACCCAGGGAGAAGGGCTTGAGGCAAATGAGGAAAGAAGGTAATCAGGGAGAGGATAGAGAGCAATGGTGGGCTGTATAATCAGAGATATGGGTGAGGGAATCCTACCAAGAGCCAGTAAATGCTATTGCCTGCAAGTGGCATTCTAAGAGAGGGCCACCTTGGAAAGGGAGAATCTGAGAGGCAAACTCTTCAAGCCAGTGGCACAAGATGCTTAGAGGGAGAACCCAGAATAGATACCTCACAAGTTTTGGGGTTTTGTTTTCCAAATCCAACTCTTTGTTGCTTTCCCCATTTATTTCCCTCTTAGCCCTGTTCAACATTTTTAAATGAAGAGGTTCATTTCTTTACTATCTTTTTCTGTTGTTTTGTGACTTTGTTAAACTTTGCGATGTGTGTGGAAGAATCTCTAATATACTATAAAGTAAAAGCAGCAGTGGGGGTTGGGGTGGGACTAGATAGCAGTAATTTAAACCATGAAGTGCCTCATGACAACTTTGCATAGAGGTTGTCCACATTTGGGAGAGCTAGGCAGGGGTGGGGAATGGTCACTGGATAGCTGATGTTGGATAGCATGAAACAGGATGGACAGTCAGAGAAGTGGGCAGGCAGGCAGGGAGGGAGGGAGCAAAATGAAGAGCCATTTCTGCTTCCTCTTCATTCCAGAGTTCCTAGGACTTTTCCTCCCATCAAGCAGGGCAGGATAAAGATTTTGAAGGGAGTGCGGGCCATGTGGATTGGCAAAATGTGCTGTTTATCTGGAAGGATCTGTATCCAGGTCCCATTTGCCTCCTTTTGAGTGCATTATCTTGGAAGTTTGGGCTCCATAAGGGAGAGAGGGAGAAGGGTTGGGGGGGGGGGCGGAGGGGAAGAGAGAGAAGTATACTTATATAAAGGTCATGAACCAGAGAATGAGTCTAGAGCAGACAGAGGATAAATAATGAAGAAAGGGGGAAAAATCATCTCTGGAATGGGGTACAAAAAAAGAATTTTAAAAAATGTATCATTTGGACTAGTTGAGAGACAGAAGAGGAAGTGGGAATCTACTTGGCTAAGATAAAAAAAGAAGGGAAGAATTAAATAACTAGATAAAAGCAAGCAAGAAAAAAGGAATCAATACAAATCTTAAAGAGAAAGGAGTGACAAAAAATCTTAAAGAGAAAGGAGTGACACATCTTAAAGAGAAAGGGGTAGGGTATTGGGAATTAGAGTAAAGAGTCCTGGGAATAGGGTCACTTTAAAAGAAGATTGAGGGGGCACCTGGGTAGCTCAGTGGATTGAGAGCCAGGCCCAGAGACTGGAAGTCCTAGGTTCAAATCTGACCTCAGACACTTCCCAGCTGTGTGACCCTGGGCAAGTCACTTGACCCCCATTGCCTACCCTTACCACTCTTCTGCCTTGAAACCAATGCATAGTATTGATTCCAAGATGGAAGGTAGGGTTTAAAAAAAAAAAAAAGAAGAAGAAGATTGAGGTAAAATAACTGAAGAAACATAGTACTGTGTTTATAGTGAGAAAAAGGAGAAAGATAACAATTGGGGGGGAAATGTGCTACTAAGACACAAACAAGGGCAGCTAGATGGCTTGGTAGATAGTGTTGAACCTAGAGTCAGGAAGACCTCAGTTCAAATCACTGACTAGTGTGATCCTGGCCAAGTCACTTAACCTCTTTTTGCCTTAATTCCCTAGAGAAGGACAGGACAAACCACTCCAGCACCTTCACCAAGAAAACCCTGTGCATGGTATGGTCCATAGAGTTATGAAGAGTTGAACATAACTGAACAACAATAGAGACAAGTAAAGGAAAATATAAACCTTACTCTCTTAACTTTCCTTTTTAAATTTAATCATCAGTTCCAAATTCTCTCCCTTCCTTTACTCCACCAACCCTTTGGAAGGCAAGAAATATGATACCCATTATAGTATATAGTATATGAATTCAAGCAAAATGCATTTCCACATTAGCCATGTTGCAGTGGGGAAAAAAAAAACACCAAAAAAGAAAGTGGGGAAAAAAAAGCTTCCGTCTGCATTCAGAGTTCATCAGTTCTCTCTCTGGAGATTTTTTTTTTTTTTCATTTTTCATCACATTCAATTCACCTTTGGAATTGCTGTGGATAATTGTATTGATCAGAGTAGCCATTCTTTCACAATTATTATTGTTAAAATATCAGACAATATTTTCCTAGTTCTGCTCACCTTGCTTTGCATTAGTTCATTTAAGTCTTTCCAGGTCTTTTGGAATCTTTCCCTTCCTCGTTTCTTATAACAAATAGTATTCCATACCACAATTTATTTAGCAATTTTCCAGTTGATAGGCATCCCTCAATTTTTAAATCTTTGCCCTCACAATTCCAAAACAGTGGTTAAATTTAACAATTCAATTTAGAGACAAGCTCTTTCACAACCAGAAATACAAATGAAAGGAAATTTGAATAACACAAGGCTATTTATTCTTCACACAATAGAAAATGCAGGAAATAAACTCAGGATGTAGCCCAAGATATGCACAGAAGATGGGATGTTGAAAATCAGAGAAAAACTGAAGTGGAAGCAAAACCCATAAAAATGATAAAATTAAAAATTGGTTCTTTGAAAAGATATCTTTTAACTAATAAATATGAAGTTAATCAGATTAAAAAGAAGAGGGCGCATAAAATAGCAAATGGATGAGGTGAAATCACAACAAAACAAGAGGAAATTTTAAAAAAGAATAAGGATATATTATGTAGATTTACATGTTAAGAAAACGAAGAACACAAAAGAAATAGAGGAAAACCTCCAAAAATATTCAAAGTAGTCAACGGCCAGATCTAGAGATCCCAATCTCAGAGAAAAAAATAGATCTAGCCATAAAGGAAATACTGGAATAAAAATCTTCTGGTCCTTATGGATTCATAGGACAATTTATCAAATTCTAAAAGAATATTTAGTGCAAATACTTCAAAAAAGTAAAAAACAAAATGTCCTACCAGAAACTATGAGACAAACAATCCTTATAGCTAAACCACAAAAAATTAAAACAGAAAAAATAACTTTAGACCAATATCATTAATGAACACTGACTCAAAAATTTTAAACCAAGTCCTATTGTACAGACTACAGAGATTTATCCAAGAAATCATTTATTATGACCAAGTAGGATTTATGCCAGGGATGGAAGGATGATCAACATTTGGAAAATGATCATATTAAAAACGTAGACATCTAAAAATCACACAATTATCTCAATAAATGCAGAAAAGGCCTGAAATCAAAGACTTTTATGCTAAAATCCCTATAAAGTTTAGGTATAGAGGGACCTTTAAAAAAAACAAACCTATCATCAAAAGCATCTATCTAAACCCAAAATCAAACATGAAGTGCAATGGGAATACAGTAGGACTTTTTCCAATAAATGTGAGAGTCAAGCAAGTTTGCCTTGTCTTCCCCACTATTATGTGTTATATTTCTGGAATTGCTAGCAACATCAATGACAAGAGAAAGAAATTGGAGGCATAAATAGAGGTAAAGGGAAGATAAAATTATCTTTATTTGCTGATGATCTGATGGTATATTTAGAGAATCCTAGGGAATAAGCAAAGATTAGTATGAATATTGAAATAATACTTAATAAGTTTTGAGACAATAGCTTCCACAAAGTTACAGACTGACAAAATAATTTTCCCAAAATCAATAGCAGAACCCAAGAAGGAATAATAAAAAAATTAATTAAAAATAATTTTAAAATATCATTCTGAGTAACTACAAAAAAACCACCCAAAATGCAAGAAAATCCGTGGATAAACCTACCAGAGCACAAAGATTTGTACAGAATCAATTATAAAGTACCCCTTGAAGAAATAAAGAACAACTTCAATAGCTGGAAGAATATTTAATGTTCATGTTGAGACCCTGCCAATGTAATAAAAAACAAAATATTACTAAAGTTAATTTCTAGTTTTACTGCTACACCAATCAAATTGCCAAGGGGAAATTTTGTTGAACTTGATAAAATAATATCCATCTGTTCATTCTTAGGAGGTGGATGGCATTTTTCATCCTAAGTTCTTTGGAACTGTCTTGGATCATTGTATTTCTGAGAATAGCTAAGTCATTTCATAGCTCGTTATCATACAAAATTGCTGTTACTGTGTATAATGATCTCCTGGCTCTGCTAACTTCACTTTGTATCAGTTCATACAAGTTTTCTCAGATTTTTCTGAAGGCATCTTATTTGTTATTTCTTATAGCAGAATAGTATTTCATCACAATCATATACCACAGCTTGTTCAGGCATTCCCCAAATGATGGACGTCCCCTTGACTTTCCAATTTTTTTGCTACCACAAAAAGACTTGATATAATATTTTTGTATACATGGGACATTTTGGGTTTTCTTTGATGTATTTGGAGTACATAGTAGTGGCATTTCGGGAGTCTAAAAGATATGTACAGTTTCAAAGCTCTTTAGGCATAGTTCCAAATTACTTTCTAGAATGGTTAGATCAGTTCACAACAAAGGATAAGTGATAAGGGGCAGGGAGGAATTCCTGGATTGTCTTTAAGAGGAAAGGTGGAGGATTTTGATGCAAGCCCTGGCTGGGAAGATTCTGGAAAGAGAGGAGGGATTTGGGGATTTGATTGGTTTTACTGTCACTCCTAATCTAGCTTTCCACTGAGCTGGAAGGATTTTTGCTCTTGCATTCCCCTGGGAAAACCTAATCTTGTGGAAAGATTTATGGGTTCCTGGGTTGGAGAATTTGCCTTAGAGTCCACTGTCTTTTCCCTGGAGTACAGAGAGATCACCTGTTGGAGAGCTACGGGTCAAAGATCCATTTGCCTAAAGATAATCCCAAGGGTTTGTCACCTGGGACTCTGGGTTACTTAGGAAGCCAACCCCAGACTCCTTATCCTTGTCCTTCTTAGAGACAATTTGGGTAGAGTAGTAGATAGTCAGTGTTTGGGGTTTAAGTAAGAGCTGGGAGTGGATAGGCAGGGTTATCCAGAGACTGGGTGGAATTTAGATCTGTAGTTTTAAGACTCTTCCTTTCCTTGCCCTTTACCCAAATTAACAAAGTAAACTTGGTTTCAAAAGCCCACTGGTTTTGTGCTTTGCTGGGAAGGTCTCTAGGTGGGTGTTTCTCATCTCCCATCCATCTAGGCCTTTCCCAAACAATCTACCTCCCTTTGGAGGAAGGATTTTATTTCAGCGTTAGTATCCCAATCCCCTTCAACATGTCATTTTCTTTTTCTGTCATCTTAGCCGGTTTGATAGGTATAGAGTGGTACCTCAGACTTGTTTTAATTTGCATTTCTCTAATAGCAATTTAGAATTTTTTTTCATAAGACAATGGATAACTTTTTTTCTGAAAACTGCCTGTTCATATCCTTCTATTATTTAGCAGTGGGAAATGATTTGTATTCTCTGTTCTCTAAACATTTGAGAAATAAGGACTTTATCAGAAATTTGCCCTAATTTTTTTTTCAATGAATTTCCTGCTTTCCTTTTAATCTTGGTTATGCCAGACTTGTTTGTGCAATTTTTAAATAATTAATCTATGAAAAATTATCCAATTTTATTTCCCAGAATGCTATATTGTTTGGTCATAAATTCTTCCCTTATCCATATATCTGACCAGTAAAGTATTCTGTTTCCCTAATTTGCTTATATCACCCTTTATTTCTAAATCACGTATCCATTTTGACCTTATCTTGATATATGGTATAAGATGGTGGTCTATACCTCGTTTCTGCCAAACTAACTTCCAATTTTCCCAGTGATTTTTATCAAATAATGAGTTCTTGTCTTCAAAGTTGGGATTTTTGTATTTGTCAGACACTAAATTACCATGATCATTTTTTACTGGTCATTATATACTTAATCTATTCTACTGATCTACCACTCTCTTAGCCAGTACCAGATTACTTTAATAACTGCTTTGTAACAATATAGTTTGAGATCTGGGACTCTAGGACATCTTCCTTCACATTTTTTTTTCATTGATTCCCTCAATATTCTTGACATTCTTCCAAATTAGTTTTATTCTTTTTCTAGCTCTGTAAAAGAATTTTTGGTAGTCTTTTGTTATGGTACTGAATATATTACTTTAGATAGAATTTTCATTTTTATTATATTGGGTCAGGCTCCCCACGGACCATTCATATTTCTCTAATTGTATAGATTTGACTTAGATGCATCTGTGTGAAAAGTATTTTGTAATTGTGTTTGTATAGTTCTTTGGTTTGTCTTGAAAGGTAAATACCCAAATATTATTATATTTTCTATAGTTCTTTTAAATGCAATTTCTCTCTTTTACCGCTAGACTAATGATTTATGTGGGTTTATCTTATATACTACAACTTTGTTGAAGTTTTAAATTATTTCAACTAGTTTTTGGTTGATTCTCTAGGATTCTCCAAGTAAAGTGTCATGTCATCTGCAAAAAGAATTTTGTTTCCTCATTGCCTAGTCTTATAACTTCAATTTCATTTTTTTCTTTTGTTGCTATATCTAACATTTCTAGTACAATGTTGACTGATAGGGGCCATAACGAGTATTCTTGCTTCCCCCTAATCTTACTGAGAAGGCATCTAGTATATCCCCAGTTAAAGATAATACTTACTGATGGTTTTAGATAGCTACAACTTACTGTTTTAAAGAAATTTCCATTTATTTGTGTTTTCTAATAGGAATGAATATTGTATTTAATTGAAGTATTTTTCTGCATCTATTAAGATAACTATATGATTTTGTTGTTTGTTACTGACATGGTAAATTATGCTGATAATTTTCCTAATAATAAAAAAATCCTACATTTGTGGTATAAATCCCTAGGCCCAAGTAAATAATCTTTGTAATATATTGCTGTAATCTCCTTGCTAGTATTTTATTTTAAATTTTTGTATCAATATTCATTAGAGGAAAAGTATATATACATATATATATAAATTGGATATAGATGTTTGACAATAGGGAAATAGGAGGGGAAGGGATCAGGGTGGAGGGAAAGATAAAAAGGAAGGAGGCTAAATGGCGGCAATGGTCAGAAATACAGATTTTTAAACTGGAATGAGAGATAGAGATACAGAGACAGAAGAAACTAGGATAAAGGAAAATACACAGTAATCATAACTGAATTTGCATGGGTTGAACTCACCCATAAAATGAAAAGTATAGCAGAATGAATTAGAAACCAGCAAGAGTATATTGTTTACAAGCAACATACATGAAACAGTCAGAGGCTAGAACAGAATCTATTTTGCTTCAGCTGAATTTTATTTTTTATTTTTTTAATTTTTTTTAGTTAAAAAAGATTTTTTTCGGTTGATGGAACAATGCATTCTCACCAGCAGGATGAAAGCCAATTGAGAAGAGAAGGCATTCTGGGTTTTGTAACTGGTGCATAGTAGAAGCTTGATGAGTGAAGGCTGGGCTGGAAAGGTAACCTTGTCCAAACTACCCACAGGTTATCTGACTCCACAAGCCCAACCTCAACCCCAGGGCCAGAGCCACTGTGGAGGGACGGGAGGGCATTTAGGGGCCACCCCCATGGATTGGGCTTCCTATCGGACATAGGGCTGGACAGGAGTGGCTGGCCTTCTGTCCTAGTTGCCAGGATCCCTCCGCTGGGTCCAAAAGGTTCCTCCACCAGGCTCCCACTTTTCCCAGGGGGTCTCCAAGGCTGGAGTTGTTTGTTGGCACCAGTTGCTGGCTAAGTGACATTCTGTCACCTTTGGTGGGGGGGAGGCAGAGGTTTCGCTGTGGCCTGTGGCATGGACTGCTGGATCGGCTGGAGAATGAGCTGCTAGATGGGTTGCTGCATAGGCTGCTGGGTGGGCTGGAGAATGAGTTGCTGCATGGGCAGCTGGCTGGGCAGCTGCATGGATTCCAGCATCAGGGGCTGCCATATGTACTGATATAAGGGTTCTAGAGGCTGATGTACGAGTCGCCCCATGGGTTCTGACCCAGATGGCTACCAGAACTGCAGTATGGGTTACTGGATGAGTTCTGGCCTGAGCTGCAGTGTGGGCTACTGAGTGGCCTGATCCGGCAGCTCCATCGGCTCGGGCACAGGATCCCTGGTTTCAGAGGGCTTCAGGTCACCAGTCACAATGTCTACTGCAGCCACATCGAAATGGCTGGGAACGTCCTTAGCAGTCCTGGCTTTGTAGCCGTACAGTAACTCGAAGGGGCTCCTGCTCCTACTCCTGGTCACCCTGGTCCTCAGGGTGAAGAGAGCTTCGTCCAGGACCAGATCCCATTTGTTCTCATCCGTTTGTAGCAGGTTCCAGAGGGTCTTCCTGATACTGGTAGATGTTAGGGATGTGATGTTGTTAATCTTGGGATTGATAGTGGACTTGATGACTTCTAGCTTGCTCAGGGTCATCCCCAGGTAGCTCTGAAACTGCTCGTAAAGGCTCAGATTGACCTCGTACACAAACAGAGGACTCATAGCGGTAACCAGGATCTGGGGGAAACCGAACCGGAAAAGGAAGGGAATGAGGGCCGTGGCCACTTCCTCGGGTTTCTCCTCCTTCAGTGGTGAGGCCTCTACCCACAGAGAGTAGGTGTCCACCCAGAGGAGGATGAATTGGAAGCCTTTCTGAGTCTCGGGCAGGGGCCCCATCACACGCATGCCCACTTGCTCAAAGGTCGGAGTGACGGATTCAATGTGAAAAGTAGCCAGTGGGTCCTGAACGCAGTGACCCTCGGTGACGTCCTGGCTGGGTAAAGACCTCTCCGAGCCCGACTTCTGCTGGCATTTACATCGCTTGACCCATTTGGTGACATCTTCGTAGAGGGTGGGCCAGTAGAAGGTATCGGAAACCTCCTTCTTGGTTTCCAGCAAGGAGCGATGGACGCCTGATTTGGGGATGTGGGCCAGCTTTGCGAACTGCAGGCGGTCCTTGCGATCCAACACCACCAGGGCCCACGTCTTGTCAGGACGTGCTACCATTAGATTGGGACCTTGCAGGATAAAATTCTGTGCCCACCTGTGGAAGTCTTGCTTCTGCGAGTGGCTCACCAGGTAGTGGGGGAGGGAGCCGTCCTCCAGGAACTTGCGGATCTCTCGGATCTTCCGGTCCATGGCTGCAGTGTGCACGAGATCGGGCCCTCTGCCCTTTGGCCCAGGTCGGGGTTCTGGATTCGAGTCCCTACTGTAGTTCTGCCAACTTTGGGGTGTCCTGGGCCCCAGGAGGCTACGTGGGGTCGAGATGGGAGCCGGGAGAGGAATCTGTCGATATTCCGCAGCCTGGGGCAGGAGAAGCGGGCTTCAGCTGAATTTGAAAAGTATATTCTATTCAGAAATTACTCTTTCATGATGGAAAAAATATGAAGTACATAAGTCATAACCTTCATTTCTTTTTGTTTTTTCCTCAGAGTGGTAAGGAAATTAATGTTGAATTGTATTATTTATTAGTAATATTTCTATGTAAAACCCTTCATTTTCCCTGGTCTCTTGGTCTCCCAAGTTCAGGTTGAAACAGTCTACTTTCTAAAGCTAAAGAAATTTACTCCGGGGCCTGCCTTTTGCCTTTGTTATAAAGGATCAAGGTCCTTCTTTATCTTTAAATAAACTCACTCTCCCTTATGACATTTGAAAACCTAGTGGGTCAGCTTTTCCTAGCCCCCCCCCCCCCCCAAAGAGAAACTTGCCCTCCTCTCAGGTGATATGGTGATGGAAGAAGAGTGGAGATCTCCAAGCTACCTTCCTCTTTCAAAATATCCACCAACTGGGATTTCTAGGGGAGTCCCACAGTGCAAACTGACAGGCCAATCAGAGAGAGGACACAGCTCCCTTTAAAAGAGAAGGTCCAGGGATTACGGAACATCTTTCCACAGGAGATAGACGGGATGGACCTACATTTTATTAATTGATCACATGTCCCTGTGAATAAACAATGTTATTATTATTTTTTAAATTAAATGTTGTTTACTAAATATAAGAACATAGAGCTTCCATGGGGCTATCAAGTATGTGATACCAAAGGGGGAAAAATGGCCATGCCTAAATGCAATGCATAAAGGGATTCAAATGGCATTTTCTGTAGGGTTCTTGAAGTTTGGATGAGGCAGGGCATTAAAAAACAACAAAACCTACATGAGGGAGAAGTTATTCCTTATTACCTGAATTGTGTGGTTTAAGGAAGAATCTTTGTAAAGATTCAAAGGGAAGGAGTTGGGGAAGGAGGGAGAAATTACCTAATTATTATAGACTTAAATAAAATTCAAAAGTCAATATTGAAATTGAGAAAAGTTTTAGAATCCTTATAACATGTTTATAGAAAAATATAGCAGATGCGGACAGTATGCCATTGAATCATTATACTACAAAAATCAGGAGTTCTAGGTTGTTTGAACTGAGCGACACTGCATAAGAATTGAGAGCCTAATTTTTGTAGCATGTCAAAGTTGTCACTTTTGTGCAGCTTTTAAAAAAACGTGTAGAAACTGGGGCATTTGGGGTTGCAATTTGCACAGCATGATTTCTTTTTTTTAAACCCTTATCTTCTGACTTAGAATCAATGCTAAGTTAACGGTTTCAATACAGAAGAGTGGTAAGGGCTAGGTAATTGGGGTCAAGTGACTTGCCCAGGGTTACACAGCTAGAAAATATTTGAGATCAAATTTGAACTGAGTACCTCCCATCGTCAAACCTAGCTCTCCATCCACTGAGCCACCTAGCTGCCCCAGCTTTATGTAATCTTGAAAGTCATCTCTTTAAAACGTAACCAGCAATTATAATTAAGTTGAAATTTTAGTTTTTAATTGTTAAGTCGTAATGTTGGATATTAGGAATTCCACAGAGAAAATCAAATAGCACGAAACTGTGCTGTGACTAGTTCAGTACATTAGGGAAAATAAAATGGAATTTTTTTTTAAATTAAAGAGTGAGAAAAGAGGGACGCACTGAGAGAATGGACAAAATGGACTTTAGAGTAGAGGTAGGATAAAAAGAGAAGAAATAGAATGATACAAACTCAAAATTTAAAAAGCAAAGAATGTTAAAATAAACAAATACTAAGTTGATTTTTTTAAAGGAAGAGAGGAAAAGTTTTGGGGAAAAGATAAGTTTAGTTAGCAAGGATTATTCACAAAATCTTCTTCTTAAGACATAAGTAGAAATTCAAAGGGAGCTTGTGTCAGTTATGACAAAAGCATAAAAGAGCTGTCATTTCCATTTTGCCAATTTAAGTGCTAGGGATTTGCCTAAAGCATAAAAAGTTTAAGAGATTTATCCAGAGTCTCTGAGATAGTATCTCATATTACAGTGGATAGACAATTGGACTGGCAATCAGAAAGATTTTTGTTTGAATATCTTATCAGAAAATGAACTAGGTGGGTGATCACGGACAAGTCACCTAACCTCTATGGTCTTTGTTTCTTCACCTATAAAAGGAAAGGGTTGTTCAAAAATTAAGTTAAGGTAGAAATTTAATTTAAAAATAAAAAATAAAAGGAAGGATTTGGAGGGTCCTTTCCAACTCATCTAAATCCCCTCCTTCCCCCTCACTGTATTCATTACAGTGCCGGCTATGGGCAGCAAATTCCCAGAGTCCAATGACGTGAATAGTGTATATCATCATGGCTGCTGAGTTCAAATACTCATCTAATGCTTGATAAATATAGAACGACATATACACTAGTCATTGTGCAGATAGGCACCAAGTGGCCTCTAAGATGCAGCTTCACAACAAAGGGCTTTTTGAAAGGCATCTCCATTCTGGAATGCAAAGGGCATCTCATCTGCTCCAAAAGAGAGACAGCATAGCTGCTGGACTGGTCCCTGGGCAGGGGAGAGACCGGAACTCACAGAATGGTCATGAGTGTGTTTCTTCCCAGAAAGCATCAGCAGAGATTTTTGAACTTTAAATTCCCTGCCTTCTTCTGTGTTTCTGGAGCAGAGGGAAGAGAGGAGAAAAGAAGGCTTGAGGGACAAGAGAAAGAGCAGGGAAACAACTTCCCTGTAGGTTTCATTTTTGGAAAAGGCCATTTCAGAGAGGCAGGGTTTATTCACATTTTCGCTCCCTGACGCATTGGAAAGCTGAGGCTGAGCTGGTGGTGGATCCCTCTGGTGGAGACAAGCTGTTCTTGCTTCGTGCAGATTTCTGGGGGGACACTTGGCTCAGGCTAACTTTAGGCTTTGGTATGGTCTTTGGGATCTGGCACCTACATGTACAGTGGAGCAACAGAGATAGCCCAGGAATTCCCCGTTTTGAGTGTTATCTCATGAATGTCTACTCTGCGGGACACCATACTGGTGACAAAAATCACAGAATGGTAGAACAGAGATTTTAGTTTCTTCACTTTACAAATGAGAAAACTGGCTCACAGGATCATAGATCTAGAGCTGGAAGGGGCCAAGGAAGCCAATTGATCCAACTCTCCCCTCCCCCAATTTTTTACAAATTTTTACAAACTAAGGCCCACAAGGAACATTTATAGAACTGTGATTTGAACTGATGAATTGATTCCAAAACTAGGGCCTGATATATGCACAAAGAAGGTACAAATTTTAAAAGGCTATGCCCTACCTTTGCTTTTATTCTTGGAAAATACAACCAAAGCTGGCATCCCTCCGGTTCTTGTTGATCATGGCTCTAAAACTGGGCTAGCACAGAAAATTCAGCAGGGCACTTCTCAGGGTAGAACTGTTCTCAGCAGAGATAAATATTTCTGCTATTCTTCAGTGAGAACAGGAGGGAGGCTAGATGTGTGGACCAAGAGATAAATAATAGCCCACCAGGGGAAGAAAGGGAACTGCTACCAGCATGGGGAAGCTTCTCTGTTCCACAGCCCTGTTCGTGGGGAAACTGAGAACCAGGAAAATGAGAAGATGCTGCTCTCGATATAGAAAAGGCACTCTCCCATCCTCACTGAAATACCTACTGGCTTTTACACAGGTCTAGACAGAGTCATGAAATAGGCTGCAGAACATTAATAAAACAAAACAAAACACGACCCTTACCTTCTGTCTTAGAATCACTACTAGGTACAGGGGGGTCCAAGGCAGAAGAGCAGCGAGGGCTGGCTAGACAATTGGGGTTGAGTGACTTGTCCAGGATCATGCAGCTAGGAAGTGGCTGAATTCAAATTTGAATCCAGGACCTCCTTTCTCTAAGCCTGGCCATCCACTACTGAGCCACCTCGCCACCCCTAAAGCCATTATACAGCACAACTGGGAGAACATAGTACACAGTAACAGCAATAATGTATCATGAGCAACTGTGAAAACTTGGCTTCTCTCAGCAACACAGTGATCTGGGACAATCTTGAAAGACTTATCAAGGGGAATGCTCTCCACCTCCCGAGGAAGAACTGTTGGAGCCAGATGGGTGAGGATCAAAGCAGACCGTCTTTCACATAGCAGTATTTAGGATTTTATTTGGGGATTTTGGCTTTATATGAGTTTGCTCCTACAACAGTGACCAATATAGAAGACTATTTTACATGATGATAAGAATTAAAAAACAATACTAGGAGTTTTGTGAAACTAAACCACTCCTACTGTGTGGGAGAAAAATAAAAAAGACACCAGATACCTCACATGGCTGGAGGCAGGAGCACTTTTAGTTTCATAGATTTAGAGCTAGAAGAGACTTTTAGAGGGCGTCAGATACAGCCTCCCCCAACATTTTGCTGATGGGGAAATTGAGGCTGGAGAGATGAAGAGACTTACCCAGGGTCACACAACTTGTTAGTATTGGAGACAATCCTCCTGCCTAGTTAGGGTCCACTGCCCTAGCTACTATTCCTATCCATAATGCACCATTCTTTAGACACAAGGACTAGTCTGAAGGTGGTCTCTGTAGGACGAGACCTTCTAGGTTTGAGAATCCTAGTCCTGCCAGCGACTCATGTAGCAGGTGGAGCCAGCTGCAGCGATGGGAGATCTCCAGACAGAGAGGTCCCAGAGATGACAGGCTGCTATCCCATCAACCCTACAAAAGTCCAGAGTGAGGATTGCTCTCCAGGGTCCCTGGGCAAAGGACCACATAGCCCCCTCCCCCCCTCCCCGAGTGGGGGGCCATTGTTGTCTCAGCATCCCCTCACACCTAGCATGGTGCCTGGCACATAGTGCTAATAGTTTGGTGGTGGTTGTCCTTCCTTTTTGAAGGGATCCAGGGACATCACGGGTGACGACTTGTGCGTGGGCTGGATTTAATTGAGGTAAAACTGCACAGAGTCATGGGGACAAATAAGTACTTCTTGATGAATGTTCGATCAATTGATGAACTGCCAGGTTTGTGGCTGGAGAGACGACATTCCAGAGGCTATCCTTGCCACTGGCCAGGGGGCTGTCCAGTCAGCAGTCTGAGACACTGGGATCTATCCCCGGAGTCCTCTGCCAACCACATGCCAAGATCTGCCAGGGACCAGCGCTGGAGCTAATGACAAATCATGTCATTGTGGGAACAAAGCGAGGCTTTGTTGCTGGGTGTCAGCATATGCTCTCCCAGAGCTAGGCGCTGAGTTGCCCAGGGGAGACAATGGAGCTATAGTTGGGTCCCGGCACCAAAGGGAAAACCAATGTGAAGAGCAGCAAAAGGGAGCGACATTACTGACAGCAGCCCTGTCCAGACGCGCCTCTCTCTCACTGAGGGGGAGGTAGCCAGCCCAGCTGGACCGGTTTTCTGAAGGATAACCAGGCACTGGTTCAATAGAATAAACTAGAAAATTTGATTCCTTGCATAGTGTGGCAATCACCCAGGCAGACTAAAGAGTCACCCATGCAGAGCTTGCTGGTCCTGTTTTTAACCCTCGGTCTATTTTTTTCCCCCTTGATCCTTTAAAAGGTACCTAACACAATTCCAAATCTAGGCAGGCTGACTTATGTGTTGTGTCCAAGCCCTAAAAAAAAAAAAAAATCAATCCAAGGCAATAAACCAAGGAAAAAGAGGACATTATTGCCTTTGCTTGGCACCTCTAGGCAGCACCCTAAGTCGTGGGGACTGAGGTTTTGCTCCAAGTTGGTGGTGGGCACATTAACAACATTTATACTCCTTCAGCAGGATATCTTGACTACCTAATTTTTTCCCTATAACCCCTTACTTTCTGCCTTAGAATCAATACTGTATATTGGTTCCAAGGTGGAAGAGTGTTAAGGGCTAGGCAATGGGAGTTAATTGACTTGCCCACTTACCAGTAATGGGGTTAATCTTGTTGTATCCAGAAGTCTCTGTCCGTGGCACCCAGAGCTTCTGATTTAAGGGCCTTCTTTGGGTCCTGAGAGTGTTCTGAAGCTTGCCATTCTGGCTAACAGCTAGCTTTAGCTTGTGGTGTGGGTTTTATCAGATTCTGAAAAAATCCTGGGCA
This sequence comes from Gracilinanus agilis, assembly GCF_016433145.1. Classification (NCBI taxonomy): domain Eukaryota; kingdom Metazoa; phylum Chordata; class Mammalia; order Didelphimorphia; family Didelphidae; genus Gracilinanus; species Gracilinanus agilis. Next base: position 151,954,502 of record NC_058134.1, read on the forward strand.
TCTTCGCCTCAAAGAAGCTATTAGGCTTTCTCATCCTAGCAGTCTTAACCCTCTCAACCCAGCTCCCCACATTTCTACTCCTGTGAAGGAGGTCTATCCCCATACCTTTATTCTGTGACAGCTGACTGTCTGCTGAAAAGGCACGATGGCATGGTGTAAGGGAAAGGCCTTGGGCTTAGACTAAGGATCTGGGTTTGGATCCTACCGTGACTCGTGTGACCTTGCTTTTATGTTACTTTTTCTCTCTGGACCTCAGTTTCCTCATCTGTAGAAAAGAATAGGTTGGACTGGTGGGTGACCTCTCAGGCCCTTTCTAAATCTGAATCCTATCATCTAGGAAAGAGCCGAGAAGGAAGCATGAAGGGTGATGACATCAGCAAATATAGACAGGACACAGGCAGACTTTTCATGGCAAATATGTCTGTGACTTGATACTTTTTGGAATAAGACTGAGCTGAAGTACCTCTGTACATTAGGAAAGATCCATCCAGCCTACCTGGCAGGCCTTGCTTTTGTCTCCATAAACAACCCTGAGCAACCATCTGAGATCTCTCTTCCCCCTTTATGTTGCAAGGGGTATATATGTGACTTTCTAAAAATTCTCTCTCCTCATCTTGTATCCTTTGTATTCCTGCCAGCCCCTCTCCAGATTGCTGCTTCTCTTCACCTAGTTCCCCATTGTAAAGAAGAAGACAGGGTTTAAATAAAAGCATACATAGTATAGAAAAAAAAAGACTGGGCTTAGTCAGGGAAACTTCAAATACTGCCACTGACTAGTTATGGGGCCCTGGGAAAGTCACTGAAACTCAGTCTCCAAATATGTACAATATAGGTGGTCATTAGGGTCTGCTTCAGCTCTAAATCTATGATTCAATGAGCCACCTTCTCTCACTTGGCACAAAGTCCTCTTAGACCAAGAAGCTCTAGGTTTCTACACTGGAGAGCTGCAAACAGATTAAAGATATAACTCAACTGACAAACCAAATCTAGCCAGAGAATGAGCCCCCACGTCTATTGTCCCACTTCAAGATTTTGCTTTCCTGAACCAAGAGAGCCCACAGAAGTCCAGTTTCTCCTCTCCCTGCTACTTTGGATTCCACTGGATAATTCTGGCTTCATCCATTCACTCATTCATTCATCTTTCGAAATGCCAAATGCATGACCTGTCTGGGCTTCAGTTTTCTCATCTGTAGAATGAAAAAATTGAACTAAATATCAAAATCTTGTTCAACACTGAAGTTCTATGACTGACTACCAAGTAGAGCCATTTCTTCTTGATGGAAGGGAGTGGGCTCTGTGGACAGTCAGGTACACCTTCCCCAGGATCCAGAGAGAGGATAAGTCTTCCCTACCCAGCTCTGGCCACAGGACAGTACTAACTCCCTAGCTGTCTAGCTCCACCAGAAAATGTCTTATGCAAAGAGAAGGTTGTGTTTCCCTCTAATAAATACTGTTCCCTCAAATTTCTCTTCATTCTCACAGTCCCCAGTCCTGATCTCCAAAACCTTTTTAGCCACCGAGTATTATTCTTTGTTTTCTCACGTGCTGAGGCTGTCTCAGTTTGTATCCTCAAAGCTTAACATGGTGCTTCTTGTTGTTCAGTCATTTTTTAGTCTTGTCCTTCTCTTCTTCATGACTTCATTCGGGATTTTCCTGGCTAAGGTACTGGGATGGTTTGCTTCTCCAGCTCATTTTATGGGTGAGAAAATGCAGGCCAACAGGGATGAGTGACTTATCTGGGGTCACACAGCTAGTAAGTTTCTGAGACCAGATTTTGAACTCACAAGGAGGACGATTCCTGACTTCAGGGCTAATACTCTATTCACTGTAACATTTGAATAACCCAATGGAAGGGCTTATTGCAGTGATTTCCAAAGTGGGCGTTATCGCCCCCTGGTGGGTGCTGCAGCGATCCAGGAAAGCTGTGATGGCCACAGGTGCATTTATCTTTCCTATTAATTGCTATTAAAATTTAAAAAAAATTAATTTCCAGGGGGCTAAGTAATATTTTTTCTGGAAAGGGGGCAGTAGGCCAAAAAAGTTTGGGAACCACTGGCTTATTGGCTCTGGGAGAGGGGAAGGAAAGAACATGAATTATGTAAAACATAGGAAAAATATATTTTTTAAATTTTTATTTTTTTTAATTTTTTAGAATATTTTTCTATGGTTACATGATTCATGTTCTTTCCCTCTCCCCTCCCTTCCTCCCTACCCCATAGCTGACACGCAATTCCACTGAGTTAGAAAAATGTTTTTAAAAAATAAAAATTTTAAAAATACAATTTGTAAAAAAAAAATACTTTATTCACTGTGCCACCTGGTTGTCCAACACAGTACCCAACACATGTGCTTGTAAATGCTTTTTTAGTTATTCATTTACTCATAGAAAATAAAGGGATTAATTTTAACTTCTTTCACCTTGTTATTTTGTCTTATGGGATTGTGATACTTTGCATATTCATTTTTTCTACTTTATTTGCATTGCCAGGACCCAAATGTAAACTGTTATTTCCTGCCAAGGTTATTGCAACAGCCTCTGAAGAAGCCTTTAGGCTTCTTCTCTCTTCCCTGCTAGTCTGTCCTTCTGACCACTGCCAAACTAATCTTCCTTATGCATAGTTCTGTTAACTCCACATTTCTGAACAACTATCTTTAGTGGCTCCCTATTGCCTACTCAGGAAGCTAAGTGACACTAGACCTGGAGTCAGAGAGATATTTTCCCAGGTTCAAATATGGCCTTAGACACTTACTAGCAGTGCGAATGCTGGGCAAGTCAACCCTGTTTGCCTCAGTTTTCTCTTCTCTAAAATGAACCGAAGAAAGAAATAGCAAACCACTCCAGTATCTTTGCCAAGGAAGAGCTGTCCTTGGAGCTTTACTATTCAATATTTTTGTTAATTGACACAAAGTGGCTAGAGTTATCTTAAACACTGGTTGACAGAGACAGAAAACTAAGAGATCTGGCTGTGGTTCATCATCTAGCGCTAGACCTCAAGGGGTGGATTAACCAGTCTCTAAGGTTCTGTGCTATGCTAAAGCTTTGATATGTGATTTCAGCATATTAGAATGAAGGGCCAAAGTTTATAGCATGAAATTTAATAAGGATAAGTATCAATAGATTTATTTGAACTTAAAAACAAGAAATGCAACTTCCCAAGTACAGGATAGGAAATAGAAGGCTAGATAATAGCCCATGTTAAAAAAAAACAAAAAACCAACCACCTTTTTTTTTTTAAACTACAAGCTCAATTTATATCAGTAACATGACACAGGCCAAAAAAGTTGATTTAACTTCTGAATCTCACTAAAACATCATATCTAAAATAACCAAAGCTGATAGCTCTGTCCTTATGAGAACACATATAGACTATTGTGTCCAATTCTAGGCACCTCATTTTAGAAAAAAAAAAAAAGATAACAGATAAGCAGGGACACACATAGAAGATGATGGTGGGAAAATGACATTTGGATTGGAGAGCATCCCATTACAAGGGGTGATTGAAGGAACAGGAGCTGTCTAGCCTAGAGAAGATTTAAAGAAGAATGAGATAGCTTTCTTTTAATATTTAAAGAGCTGTTATTCAGAAGAGGAATTGGATTTATTTTGTTTTACTCCAAAAAATACAACAAAAAACAATGGATAGATGTTAAGGAGAAACAGATTCAGGCTTTAATTAAAGTAAGGAAAAAATTCGCAAAAATTAGAGTTGTCCAAAAGTAGAGTGAATCATCATCTTAGGAGGTAATAAGGAGTCTTTAAGATGAGACTGGATACCACTAATTAAGGATGTTATAGGGGGGCTCTTTGGCCAAGTACAGGCTGGAAGGCTCAGCTAACTCTTTGATTCTGTGATAATCTGGCATCATCCTATCCAAAGACATGCAAATTTGGATCTGTGATATGGTCCCAGGAATTCCAACTCAGTGGATATAGATACACAAACAGCTAGTGAGTTGTTATCACGGGGAAGGATAACAGTCCCAGATGGTAATTAGCATTCAGGGTTCCCTAGATCCCACCAGAGATATAACAGATTTAGGAAATGGCGAATAGGTTGTCCCCAATTTCACTTGTTGAATGATGTCTTTTGACTTTGGTGCTCATGACTTCAAAAGGAAGAAGGAAGATCTTCCATGGTTTGGACCACACAAAGGACAAAGAAAGGTGGGCAGGGTTGAGCTTTACATTCCATTTCTGGAAATGGACTCTCCAATTCCTCCTTTTCTATAACCTTCTTGAACTTTGGTTGTAGTCGAGAAGGATAGGAAGCTAGAGGAACATTTTTTTTTAATTTAAAAAAATTTTTATTTTGAATATTTTCCCCATAGTTACATATTTCATGTTCTTTCCTAGAGGAAAACTCTTGTCCTGCACCAGGGACTGATGGGTATGTCAGTGAGACTGGAGGAGAGACAGAGTCCTAGAGATCCTTGCTTTTCCCATGCTCTTTCCACCATTCCACCCTGCTTGTCAAAAGGAGCTAAGCTCAAAGTTCCTACCTTAATTAAGCTCATCTCAGATTTCTTTCTGGCCTTTCCCAAAGGGTAAGGGGAGGAGCATAGGTAAAGAAGCCCATTCGATTCCTCATAACAAGTAATTTAGGCATGTTTCTTTACAAATGTCCTATCCTTTCACTTTACAATTATTGTCGCTGCTTATGAATCTATGCCCCCAAACAGACAAGCTGCCAAATGGTCGTATGACATGATGAGTAACCACAATTCAGAGAGTTTTGGGAAGGGGGCTTCATTCTTTTCATTTCAGTGGGAGCTGGGGAACGATAGAGGGAAGGGCAGGCATGCTTGCCTCAAGGGCTTATCCTCACTAGGTCTAAGAGTATGTACCAACCATGGAATGGACTTATACCCCTTCTGAATTATGGGAGATCTCTATTTGCCTTTGGGCATGATTATGGTACTTATTAGTTCACATGCTTCCAGATAGATTATTTAACCACTTTATGTCTCATTAACTCCCAGGAACCCCTCCCAACTCTAGTCCATCTTCCACACAACTACCAAACTGCTATTCCTAATGTGCAGGGCTGGCCACATCATTCCCCTGCTCAAAAAGGCTGAAATGCCAGGTTTCTTAAAGTTTTTAGAATATAATGGACCCCTGTAGCCTCCTGGTGAAACCTATGGGCCCCTTTTCAGAATAATGTTACTAAATGCATAAAGCAAAATACGTAGATTATAAAGGAAGGCAATTTTACACGTATATAAATAAAAATTTAAGTTAGACCCCAGTTTAAAAATCCCTATTCTAATGCCTTTAGGATTAAATAGAAACTTCTTGGCTTAGGGTTTAAAGCCCTTCAATAATGACTCAAAGACATCTTCCTGAGCTGATACGTTATTTCCTCTGGTACACTTGGCATAGCAGTCGAAATGGTCCAATTGCTGATTCCCACTCCATGTCTCATCTCTGTGACTTTGCACAGACAATCACTTGGCTCACCCTCTGCCTCTTGGTACCCCCATTTCCCTTCAAGACTCAGTTAAAGTGCTGCCTCCTCCTACAAGAGGCCTTCTATGATTCTCTTTCCATGAATGCTCTCCCTCTGAAACTACCTGGTGGCTAGTTGGTATCTATCTATTTTTGGGTACGATGTCTTCACCCCTTCCCCTATGGAGGGTTACATCCACTTGACTGTGCTAGAACAACCTACCCAAAATCATAATTGAAGACAAGGCAATGTTCCAGTTGAAACATCCTCACAGGTCACAAGTGTCATGGCCCTATAGGCCAGGACTGCAAAGGTTCTTCTGACTTCTAGTCAGAAAAAAGAAAAAGAAAATAAAGTGGATTGAGAGCCAGACCTAGAGAAAGTTCAAATCTGGTCTCTGACATTTCCTAACAGTGTGACCCTGGCCAAGTCATTCATTTAACCCCCTTTGCCTACCCTTTACTGTTCTTCTACCTTAGAACAAATACTTAGTATTGATTTTAAGACAGAAGGCAAGAATTTTTTTAAACCAACATTAAAAGAATAGAGAAGGTCTCAGGTGCCATCAGTGGTAGAGATGTCACTGATTCGGGAACACAGATATCATTACTTAGTTGTACCTTTGTCATACCTCAGACAGCTTGCAAGTCAATCCGATGAACAAGGCTTTTTCTAGTAGCTTACACAGTACAGTGGGGAGGAAGGTGCAAATACAGACACAAAGAGGGGGGAAGAACCTACCTTGGCAAACCCAAGTCCTCGGAGCCACGTAGACCAGGCTTTCCTCCCTTCCAACAATTACCAGGCAACTCATTAAGAAAACCCCAGAGAGGCCCGTGGCTTCTCTGTTTTTATCTAGGCAGCTTCATTGTGGGGGAGGGAGATGCCCGCATTAAGGTTATTTGCAACAGCTGCTTCCTGCCTGCTCCTACAACCCAGCAGCCCCATCTCCCTGATTGTGGGAACAACACCTAGGAGGGAATTCAGTAGTGCCTAGTCCGTTGCCCCCTGAAAATAACCCAAATAATGGCACTTTGTGGCTTTGCTCTGGCCTTCCATTCTTATACCACTCCTGTCACATTGGCCATGAAGGACATCCCTTCACCAGGGATGCTTACAATCTCTCTGGGCCTCAGCACAAAGATTTCATGAGTTGCTATGGCTTTAAAACCAACCAAAGGGCAACCAACCAAAGGGCAACCAACCAAAGGGCAACCAACCGGTGGTGGCAAAGGTTAGCTAAGCTATTCCACATCATGGATGGCTCGCCACAGACAGTTTTCTGAAGCCACTTCCAGTCCTGATGAGGCAGCCTGCGGGAGGTGAGGTAAATCATTTGGTTTTCTCAACATTTCCAACACCTGCTCCTTTCCTCTCCACTCCCCTCGCAGCCACCCTAATTCAGGTCCTTATCACTCCTCATCTAGACTATTCCAAAGCCTCCCAGTTGGTCCCCACCTTTCTAATCTATCCTCCATAAAAGTGACAAATGGATAGTCCTCAAGCACAGAAACTTAACAAAATACAGACACCTCTATTTAACACTGACAGTCCCTAATAATCGGGTTCCAATCTACCTTTCTAGGCTACCCTACAGGCCCTCAGGAAAACTCCGTAATAGGAAACTCATCCTCTTTCAAGCCTGCAACAGTGTTGGTACTTGCTGCTCAGTACCACCTGGCCCTCTGATGATAGGACTGGAAGGCACAGCAAAGATCTCTTTCTAAAGCTTCCATTTGAGGAGGCTCCCAGACCAGCAGATCTTCGTTTCCCATCAGTTTGTGCTCCTCAGATTGGCCTCCCTTGAAATGCCCCAGGAGGAGTATCTCCCTCCATCGCTTTCAGCTTCTTTTAGTGGGTCATCTTCCCCCATTAGCTTGTTACCTTCTTGCGGGCAGGGACTGTCATTCTTTTTCACATTTGTGTCCTTGGTGCTCAATACTTTGTCATTATTGTTTAGTTGTTTCATTCACATCCAACTCTTTATGACCCCATTTGGGATTTTCTTGGCAAAGACACTTGGGAGTGGCTTGCCATGCCCTTCTCCAGCTTATTTTAGAGATGAGGAAACTGAGGCAAACAGGCTACCCAGTTTGTAAGTGTCGGAGGCCAGATTTGAACTTAAGAAGATGAGTTCCTGACTCTAGGCGCAGTATTGAGCACACAGGTGCTTAATAAAGGCTTATTGACTGCACGATTCACATACTATATCCCCCCAGTACTCGAGGCTCAGAGTTTGAGAGTCATGGCCAACGTCACATGGGCAGGAGAAGCAGAATCAATACCTGAACCAGGTTTTGGCTCCAATTCTTACTACTAAGCAGTAACAACTTCATTTTAGTTTAGTTTACTTTTAAATCAATTTCCCAAATGAGTTTTCCAAAGTTATATGATCCATTTTGTTTCCCTCTCCAGGACTGGCCAGCAATTCAGTCTGGGTTATACAGGTATTATCACACAAAACATATTTCCATGTAATTCAGACAACTTCATTTGAGAATTAAGACTTACTTAATAGAAAAGTGTTTCAGAGATGCCCACATTATAGAAGTCCTGCTGCCAGTAGAGGTGGATTGAGAAAATAAATATTGGCAAAAAGAATTGGGGATTAGATAACACTTTTTATTATTTTTCTCTGATTAATATTTTTTCTTTTACAAATTGCATGAATAACAAATTTCCCCATAAGTTTTCTTCCTAGGTTTTATGATGGAACTTATCTCCCTCCCTCCCTCCCTTCCTGTCTTTTCCAACCCTCCGGTGCTGGCCCGAGGTTCCATCTGGGTTATACATGTTGAATGACACTTTTTAAATGAATTTTCATTTTACTCACTGAAACATACATTTAAAAACAGAGTACTGTGTTAATGAGGGAGCCAGCGAGGCTCCCAAATTGTGTTTCTTATTGGTAGATTTGCAGATGATGCTCTGTGGTCCTTCTGAAATAACTCCAGGGTGTCCCCAGGTTGGAAACCACTGCCCTTTTCTACCTTTTACCTCTTGGGAAGCTCTAGGGAAAGGGTTTCCCATCAGCAACTGCAGCTCCCAGGATTTTCTGTCCCTCCATTACGTCTCTACTCTCAGACACGCCCCAACCTCAACACACACACACACACACACACACACACACACCACACACACACACACACACACACACACACACACACACACACACACAGCCTGTGGCTGAGACATTGAGACACTCAGACCAGGATGGACACTGGGATGCTGCTGCTTCCCCTTCCGCCATCTTCCTACCATCTTTGACCCTGAACAATGGAGAACTGATGTATTTGATCGGGGCAGCTAAAGACCCTGGAGAGGCCTTGTTTCCCTCACTTTTCCCTCAGTCATTGGAAATAAGCGTCAAAGCTGGTTGGGGAAGAGGGGGAGCGGAGGGATGGAGTGTGAAGGGAACGGTGGGAAGGAATGGGAAGGGAACAGATGGCACAAACTAGGGCTACCAGATTTTTTTCTTCTGTTCATCTCAGTGGCCTGATTTGCATCATATTTACATAAATTTACACCCCCAATCCAAGATCTTCTAACTCCTCCGGTAAACGTTAAATAAATGAATTCAGGCCATCCCCCACAATTGTATTAAAAATCCAACCTTCTGGTCTTGACCCCTGCGAAATGCAACACAAATTTTTAAGCCCCGCGGAGGGCCGGTGAAGAGGAGTTGGCACACCGGGAGTTCACAGTGTGGAGGGACGGGATACAGTCAGACAACTGTTCTCTCAAGTAGCTAAAAATATCTCCATGAGTGAGAGGGAGATAAAGAACACCGGTCGCTTTTGTTTCTCCCTTCCGGGGGATCTGCTCCTTCCGGTTATTTTCTAAAAGCAGGGGCAGCTCCACCAGTTGCACTGAGTGGCAGACCCGAGAGGCAGTGAGAGCTGGAGGACTTTTCCAGAGGAAGAAGTGAGTCTAACCCTGCTTTCGAGTTTGGCTCTGTGATCCTGGAGAAGTTTCCCCATCTGTGAAATGGGTTTAGCACCTATCCTCACAAGGTTGTTGGATCCCAAAACATCTCGAAGTTTGCTCTGTGAATTTAATGTGCTCTAGAAATGTTACCTAGTATTACTGTTACCAGTAGTGAGGTGGCACAGTGGTGAGAGCACCTGTCCTGGAGTCAGGAAGACTTGAGTTCAAATCTGGTCCACTGTGCCCCACAACTGATTTGTAAAATAGGGCTATATTTGTCCTATTTACCTCACAGGGTTGTTGTCCTGTGAGGTGAAAGCCCTTGTCCTACCTGGAATAAAACAAATGATTATTGAATCCCGGTGACATAATGGGTCCATTCATTTTTAAACCCTTGCTTTTTCTCTTAGTATGAATTCTAAGACAGAAGAATAGCAAAGGCAAGGCAATGAGGGATGTGCCTTGGCCAGGGTCACACAGCTAGAAAGTGTCTGAGGCCAAATTTGAACCCAGGTCCTTCCTACTCCTAGCCTGGCGCCTTATCTTTTACCCAGATGCCCTACATCCATTAGGAGCAATTAACTGGTAATGAATTTCCATCAGAGAGGGAAGAGGTTGGAGCAGAGAAGACTCCTGAAAGGCAAAATGAAAAAGCATTGGGATAGAGATCAGATCTAGAGCTGAAAGTAACCTGCAACCCCCACATTTTAGGTGAGGAAACTGAAGTCTAGAGAGGTTAAGCCACTAGCCTGAAGTCATAAGGTTAAGACATGGGAAAGCTGCATTTGAACCCAGAACCTTAAAATCGAAACTCGGCATTCTTTGTATTGTTCCACACTGGCTCCTCTATGGAAACAGTCTCAGACAAAGGTTGTCTTCTTGTTCCACTTCTTGCTGATCATTCACCCAGACCCACAGCCTTGCTCCCTTTATTCTCCATGTTTTTCCCATCATTCCTGGACTCCTTTGGTGGTCTCTGTCTGTCCAGGAAGGGCAGTGCATTTGAGAGCCAAGGGACTCATCCAGCACCAGGGGGGAGACTTCATGCTCTAACCACTGTGAGTTAGATCCTGCCTGAGGAAGAGAAGAGGTAGAAAACCAGGAAGAAGCAGTTATATAGTTCAGTGGATAGAGCACAAAACTTGGAGTCAGGAAGACCAGAGTTCAAATTCAGCCTCAGATACTCGCTGGGAAAGTCACTTACCCTCTGTTGGCCTTAATCCCCTGGAGAAGGAAATGGCAAGCTACTGCCCTGGTCGATGTCCTTCATGCTCCAGGAAGACCAAAATGACATCACAGGTAACACCTTTTGAGTCTTGGAATAAATTAGATTTGAGGAAGACAGAGCTACACAGACTCATCAGCCACACTCTTTGACAGTCATCCAAGCTCAGTGGCAAGACAAAAGTCGTGCCAACTGGTAATGGCTCAGGATGAAGTGATTGACTTTGGCTTCTTCAGTGTCTACCCAAACCCCAAGGGCTCCGCAGTGCCCCTTCTGCTGGGAGAACGCTTCACCTGCTTGGAGTAGACATGCCTCCAATTACCACCAGGTTTGAGGCTTCCAGTGCCCCCTTACTTCATTTAGTTGGCTTGTTGGGTGCAGCCCCATGGTATGCTACAGATTCTTGGAGCCACAGGTGAGACAGTAGGGTGAAAAGCCAACACCAAAGGCCAAGGAGCAGCAGCCCTGAAAAAGGCTCCATGGAGCCTCACACTAGAGATCATCCTTGAACACCCCCCCTCCCCCTTACAGCCTGGTATCTTTGCCCTAAAAACCTCATGGATGGTGTGCTCTTTAGAGTCACACTGAGTGGGACACGACTGAATGACTGAACAACAATCCAGGACGTTCACAGCCCAGGGGCATATGTACAGCTGGAAAGATCCTCTGGGCTTTGCAATGGGATGTTGAGTTTCTCTGATTCCTAATGTTCTAGCTAGTGGGCACACAAGAGACATGGCCCAATCCACAGGGGTAGGCCAGGAGAACAAGATAAGGAAGAGATGGCTCATCTGGTGGGAAGTGGCTTGCCTCCCGATTACTCAGATATTTCTGGGCTTCTTTGCAGCACCCTTCGATTTCCAAGTTGAATTCTTAAAGATTAGTCATATGAATGGCTCTCTCAGACCCTGACAGATTTCATGGCGCCTTTGAAGTAGTTGGTAATAAGTTGGTTAGTAGATGGTTATAAATAAACATTTATATCTGTACATGATCTCAGATGTGACTCAAGTATCTGTAACTAACATGGCCCCAGGCTTCCAGTGTCCCTTGCCTTTAACAAAAGTCAGGACAGGGGGCAACTAGATAGCTCAGTGGATTGAGAGCCTGGACCAGAGATGGGAAGTCCTAGGTTCAAATCTAGCCTCAGACACTTCCTAGCTGTGTGACCCTGGGAAATGTCACTTAACCCCCATTGCCTAGCTCTTACTGCTCTTCCTCCTTAGAAGTAATACATAGTATTGATTCTAAGGCAGAAGGAAAGGTTTAAAAAAAAGTCAGGACAAGGAAATGGATGCCTGCCATGCCTCTACCCACATATCCCCGTCCCCTCACTTTTATGGACATACCTCAGAGATATTGCAGGTTCAGATCAGACCACTGCAATAAAGGGAATCCCCCCAATTTTTTGGTTTCCCAGTACATATAAAAGTTATATTTATATTATATTGTAGTCTAGTAAGTGTGCAATAGGGTTATGTCTAAAAAAAGGTGCACGCCTGCATTTAAAAACACTTTATTGCTAAAAAAATAAATGCTAACCATCTTCTGAGCCTTCATCGAGGTGTGTAAGGTTTCTGCGACAGAGGGTCTTGCCTTGATTGTTGATAGGTGCTCATTGATCAGGGCTAAGGCTGCTGAAGGCTGGGGTGACTGCAATTTCTTAAAATAAGACAACAATGAAGTTTGGCACAACCTCTGACTCTTCCCCTCACTTGCACACTTAGAGGCCATTGTCAGGTTATTAAATGGCCTAATTTCAATATTCCTGGGTTTCGAGGAATAGGGAGGCTGGAGGGAGGAGAGAGAGAGAGAGAGAGAGAGAGAGAGAGAGAGAGAGAGAGAGAGAGAGAGAGAGAGAGAGAGAGAAAAGAAGAGGGAGAAGAGGGAGAAGGAGAAGAAGGAGAAGGGGGAGAAGGGGGAGAAGGAGAAGAAGGAGAAGGAGAAGAAGAAGAAGGAGAAGAAGGAGGAGGAGGAGGAGGAGGAGAAGAAGGAGGAGGAGGAGGAGAAGAGAAACAGGGAACAGCTGGTTGGTGGAGTGCTCAGAATACACCCAACATTTGGCAATTGAGTCCTCTGTTTTTTATGGGCAAGGTTCAAGGTGCCCCGAAATAATTACAGCAGGAATGCCAAAGATCACTAATCACAAATGAACCTTACAGATAGAATATAAGGAAAAATTCTGAAATATTGTGAGAATGGCCAAAATGTGACACAGGAATACAATCTGAGCCCTGAGGACTGTGGGAAAAGTGCTGCTGCCAGACTTAACACAGGGTTGGCATAAACCTGTAAAAAATACAAAATAAGAAGCACAATAAAGTGAAGCACCATAAAATGAGGCGTAGCTGTATTGCTTTCTGAGGGATTAATAATCAAACAGCACTGCATTTGCTTCTTTGAAGGGTGTGGCGATCTACCATGATTGTGAGGCTCAGAAGTGACTTTCTCTGTACCTTACTCCCTGCTCCTTAATATTCATCTATACCAGCCACACCTATGTTGTTTCTAACCCATTTTCTTTTAAATTCTCTTTTATTTTTATCACGAACATTGACAAACATCAACAAATATGAACCTTTATCCAAAGAACAGAAAAGAGAATTCCATATGAAACGGAATCTCAACTATAGCTTTTAAGAAATACATTTCAGATTTATCCATGAGGCTCTCTGTCCTTCTTGTCTGTATTCCCACTCTGAACTTTCTTTTTTTTTAAATATGTTTTTAATCATATTTTCTATTTCTTGCATCACCACAAAATCCCATTTTTCTTCTCCCTACCCCTTCCATATAACAAATAGTATCTTTTGGAGAGGGAAAAAAAACGTCAGCACAACTGACTGATACATTAAAACAATCTGAAAGTGCCTATGGGCCTCCCACCTCCATGAAGGAGTAGGTTGGAGGTGTCTTCTCACATCTTGTCATTTGAGCCCAACTTAGTCTTTATAATGGGTGTGTGGGATGGTTTAAAAAATTTTTTATGATATACTCAGTAACCATCAACAACAACAAAAAACATTTAAATAAACAAACCAAAAATATGCGAAACCACCAACTTCACATTGTTTATAATTCGTTTAAAAATGTGTGAATTCTCTACGCATGCTGATATGAACATCTCTGCTTTAGAGCTCCCTTTGGATTGGGACTACTCGTATATGTTTTTGCTCTTGAATTTGTGGCTGTTATTTTTTTTTTAATTTTTTTAAAACCCTTAACTTCTGTGTATAAGCTCTTAGGTGGAAGAGTGGTAAGGGTGGGCAATGGGGGTCAAGTGACTTGCCCAGGGTCACACAGCTGGGAAGTGTCTGAGATGGGATTTGAACCTAGGACCTCCCGTCTCTAGGCCTGACTCTCAATCCACTGAGCTACCCAGCTGCCCCTGTTATTTTTTTTTTTTTAATGCAGTCATGGTATATCTTATTCTTACTCCCTTTTCTTCTCATTTCATCTCTTTATATATTTCTCTTTTTTATATTTCCACTATTTGTCATTTCTAATAACATAATACAATCACCCACGTCCAGAGATCACAATCTATTTAGCTATTTCTCCCAATCATTGCATTTCTATTTTCACCTATTGTTTTGTCATTATAGACAAAGCTTCCGTGGGGAAGACGAGATTTTAGCTGAGATGTGAAAGAAGCCAGGGAAGACACGGGTGGAGATGCAGAGGGAGAAGATACTAGGCATGGAGAACAGCTGGGGAAAATACCCACAGGTGAAGTATCTTGTGTGGGGAAAATCACCGGATTGTGGGGTAAGTGGAGAGGGGGAGTAAGAAGACTAGAAAGGGAGGATGAAGCCCCATTATAAAGGGCTTTAATAGCCACAGAGTTTTATAGTTGATCCCGGAAGTGACAGGAAAGAACTTGAGTTTATTAAATAGGGAAGTGCTATTATGGCCCCCCGATTTTGAAGATCCATTTGGCAGCTGAGTGGAGGATGAAATGGAACAGGAAGCGACTTGAGGCAGGGAGACCAACCAGAAACGTTACTGTGATGGGCTCAGGCATGGGCTGATGAGGACCTGCACCACAGGGAGAGAAGGAGTTGTAGAAAAGAAATGATCAGCAAGGTAACAACAACAGGATTAAATGGGAGAGAAAAGGGTGAGTGAGGAGTCTATGGTGACACTTGGGTTATGAGTCTGGGTTGGAGGGGAGATGACGTACTCTTGGCAGTAGTAGAGAGTTTGAGAAGAGGAGAGAATTTGGGGGCAAAGAAGATGAGTTCAGTTTTGGAAATCCTTTGTTGTGTTCGTGTTGTTCTCCTTTCCCCACTCAGGAAACAGCACATGAATTCCTCGAGAGCAGAGGAGGTTCCATTTTGTCTCAGTATCCCCAGATGTGACATATGGCTCCTAGCATTAATAAGTGCCAGGTGAATTGAAATTAATTGTCTGTTTATGCACATGTGTGTTTGAGTAAAACTCCGCCAGTTACACTTTTCAGCTGTTCACCTATATCAGCATTGGTGAACCTTTTGGAGATACCGTGCCCAAACTGCAATTTAAAGCTGCCTGTGAGCCCCCCACATTACCCCAGAGAGTGGAGGGAGGAAGTACTCACTTTGGGTGCTTGGACAGAGGGGAGGGACACGCAAAACTGTCCTTGGGCACTGGGAAGAGGGGGAACAGAGGGCCACCCCCATGCCAGCTGGGCACTCATGCCAATACTTTGCCAACACTGATCTATACACTTGCATGCTGGACACTGAGGAAGTTGGCTTCTAGAATGAATGTTAATCGCATGACTGACTTCCCATTATTGGCCACCCATCTCTGAGCACATGTAATGGTCCACCTTGTAATTTACCAAGAATTGAGTCAGTATCCTGGGAGAATTCTATTATAAAGAAGTGAGAGAAGTCTACACTTTCCACTTTTCAACAAACAGTATGCCATCATCCTGTAGAGCCAGGTAGCAAATGTCAAGAACAGCAAGCCATCCAGGGGGATATAAAAGAAAACTATGTCAGGTATAATGATAAGAGTTCACATTTATAAAGCACTTTTCCTCTCCTGTGCCCCAGGAGATAGGTAATGGGAATTTTATTATCCCCATTTTACAGAGGAGGAAACTGAAGCTTAGAGAAGTTAAATCATTTGCCCAGGGTCACAGAGCTAGTGTCAGAGCTAGCACTGGACCTAAGATAATCTAATTCTAAGATGAAGGATACCCTCTTGTCATACTGTTTCTCTTTAAAGTAATTGATGCCAACAACTAAATAGTAAAGTGGATAGAATGCTGGACCGGGAGTCAGGAAGTCTTAAGTCCAAGTCAAATTTCAGAATAGGAAAGAAATTTATCAGCTATGTGACCCTGGGCAAATTGCTTACTCCCTGCCTCAGTTTCCTTTTCTGTAAGATGGAAATAGTAATAGCAGCTACTTTTCAGGATTGTTGAAAGGATAAAATTAGATAACAGATGTTTTAAAAGGCAGCTGTTGCCCTTAGGAACTCTGTAGAATCTCCCTCTCTGGAAAGCAACCCCTACTCCCAGAGAGGCAAAGAGCCATAGGCTACTTTCAGATTTCATACAGCAGCAGCAAAGTTTTCTGCTCTAGACATCACGTATCATTTCTCAATCTGCTTCTTTGCGCCCTATTTAATCTAGCATCACACGGGATCACTTTACTTCTCATACATCTTCCAAGACTGCCACCCACAGGTCTGGGAGCTCTCTTAAGCTATTGGCCCTTGTCCAAGTTTCCAGCTAAATTCTCCTTCCAGTCTCTGGATAGTTAATTATAATGTGAACTATGCAGAAAGCTGTTGTAAAAAATCAAGATTTCACACTGTATTTTATAGCACTGTTTTGATTAAGAATAAACCTTATCTATTTCTAAACTGTAAACAGTAAAGAACTGTAAATTCAGTCCTGGTTGCAGGCATGCATTATGAAATAAAAGCAGTAACCAAGGACAACCTTAAATTAACTTCTTGCTGCTTTTGTACACCCAGGGCACGCCATCTAAGCAAAAACAAGCTACTTAAGTAAATGTAATAACTATTTTATTTTGCCATAAAGCTTTCTACTTTGGATGGAAAATTGGACTGGAAGACTTCTAAGATCACTTCCAAGACCTCAGTTTTTACAATATCAGACTGCTAAGTATCATGAAAGGTGATGATGGTGCCACAGAATAGAGAAAACTGTCGACACCTCGTAACCCCACTGTTTCAACTTTCTACTGTCTTCCTTCAGTTTGCAAGGAAAGAATGAAGAAGAGGAAGGAAGGAAGGAAAAAAGAAAGAAGAAAGAACAGATGAAAGAAAGAAGTAAGGAATTACTATAGGCTTGTGCTAAGAGCTAGGCAATCAAGACTGCTGTCAAGAAACTTACAATTTAAAGGCAGAAAGCAATATATAAAGAAGATATAAAAGGGGGTGGGGTGGGAAGGCAATGACATATGGGTTGGTACACTGTAGAGATGAACAGGAAGGACTTTGATAGCTAGATAGCATATACAAATAGATGAGAGGACAGTGATGGACCTAAAGGTCTTGTCATAAAAGGATAGACTGAAGGAAATGGGGGAGGGTCCCCCCCCAAATGAAATATTGCTGCTATGATTACAAATAAAAATTCCTGGGTATAGTGAAGCATTTCCTCTTTCTCTAGGAACTGGACAAAGCAATGTCTTGCTCCTCTTCTTCCTTTCTCTCTCCTTCCCCCCCTCACTTCCCCTTTTCTCTTCTCCATCTTAAAGAAAAAGTTTTATTGATGCCACTTATTCTACATCATTTCCAGATATACTCCCTCCCATAACATCACTTAGTGAGCCTTCCTTTGTGACAAAGAAAAACAGTTAAGACCAATGAGTCTGTGACCCTCTCTGTCAGAGTATGTAAGACCTGGGCGCCCTATCACCACTCCCACTCCAAAGGAGGCAGATGCAGGGGCATTTCTCCAGTGGTTTTGACTTTTCATTGGCTGTTTTCCAGGTGAAATATATACTCGGCTTATCCAAGAAAGAAACCAGAAGTCAGTTAGTCCTGAACTCTGATGGACTCAAATAGTTCCTTGTGTGGCTTTCAGTAGTTTTTTTTTTTTTTTTTTTTTTTTTTTTTACATTTTTAAACCCTTAACTTCTGTGTATTGGCTCCTAGATGGAAGAGTGGTAAGGGTGGGCAATGGGGGTCAAGTGACTTGCCCAGGGTCACACAGCTGGGAAGTGTCTGAGGCCGAATTTGAACCTAGGACCTCCCATTTCTAGGCCTGGCTCTCAATCCACTGAGCTACCCAGCTGCCCCTTTCAGTAGTTCTTGATTCTGTTAATATGTTCTGGGTTCACTATTTCAGAGCAAGGCTGGCTACATCAACCCCCTCTTCCCCCAGGGATCACTAGCTGTCCCTGAGGGTTTGGGGTATTTCTTCTCAAAAGCTTTTGGCCTGAGACTCCATTTTGTTAACCAGCAATAAATAGAGACCCAGTTCCGTTTAAGCAATTAATACCAAATAGCTTTTACAAAGAGACGCTCATTTTATTTATTTTAAAAATATTTTTAATTTTGATTTTTAAATGTTTTTCCTTGGTTACATGTTTCTTATTCTCCCCCTCCCCTTGAATAAATTTCAAGCAATTCCACTGGATTATACATGTATTATCACTCAATACCTATTTCCATATTGTTCGTTTTTGTAATAGAGCAATCCTTTAAAACCAAAAGCCCAAATCCTAGACCCGTATAAACAAGTGACAAATCATATGTTTTCTTCTGCATTTCTACTCCCACGGTTCTTTCTCTGGATATGGATACATCCTTTCCTCTAAGTCCCTCAGCATTGTCCTGTATCATTGCATTGCTTTTAGTAGCAAAGTCAATCACATTTGATTGTTCCACAATGTTACAGTCTCTGTGTATAATGTTCTCCTGGCTCTGCTCCTTTCACTCTGCAAGGGGGATTCATTTCAAAGATACAGCAAGAAAAGAAATACTAACACTTCCTTTTAACACCTCAGGGCTCACTCTCCCCTCTCTCACCTTGGTCTCTGCTTCTCGAATGGATGTGCTTTCAATTTTAAGGAGATACCCAAAGCCAGAACATGAAGATAGCTGGGAGGCACATAGTTGGTGTTTAATAAATGTTGATGAATTGTCTGTCCTTTTATTCATTTTATTTTCCCCTTTCTACCATTTACCCCAATCCTATTTATTTTCAAGTACAACCAGCCAAAGTACCACTTTGGCTACTCCTAATTGCCATCACTGATTTCCATTTATTCTGCTGCTTACGGCAGAGTCTGTACAGTACAGACTGTAAAGCTTGGAGTTAGGAAGACTCATCTTCTTGAGTTCAAATCTGGCCTCCAACACTTTCTAGCTGGGTGGCCCTGGGCAAGTCATCATCTGTAAAATAAACTGAAGAAGGAAATGGCAAACCACTCCAGGATGTTTGCCAAGAATATCCCAAATTGAATCACAAAGAGTCAGCTATAACCGAAAAGTGACTTGGCAATGACTAAAAAGAAAAGAGACAATTACTATTAAGCAAATAAACAACCCAGAGTAGTTCAGAGTAGAGTAGGAACACATCAGAACAGATCAAGAAACTTTAAGCTATGGATTAGCGCAAAGGGAGTTACAAGCATCCATCAGCTTGTTTTTGTTTTTTTAATATTTTTACAATTCTGTTTTGACATAATAATAATAATAGCTTGAATTTATAGCTTTATAGAATGAACATAACTGCTGGAATTAATAACTTTACGTTTCTCATTTTTTCCTCATAATAACCTTTGGAGATAAGTACCATTATTATCCCCATTTTACAGATGAGAAAGTTGAGGCTCACTGAGGTTAAAAATAACCTGCTTTGACAACTAGTGTCTGAACTCAGGTCTTCCTAATCCCAAATCCAATGCTCTATCTAATATGCTGCTTGGCTGTCTTGATATAATTAATTTTCTTTGTAATTCTATATATTTTACTTGAAAACATTATTTTGTGAAGTAGTTTAGCAGACTACTTTTTTTTTTTTTTTTAACCCTTACCTTCTGTCTTGGAATCAATACTGTGTATTCATTCCAAGGCAGAAGAGTGGTAAGGGCTACACATTGGGGGTTAAGTGACTTGCCCCAAATCATACATCTAGGAAGTGTTTGAGGCCAGATTTGGACCCAGGCTCTCCCATCTTTAGACCTGGCTCTCAATCCACTGAGCCACCTCGCTGCCCCCTTACCAGACTGTTAAAGAGGCCCATGGCACAAAAAAAGTCAAGAACCCTGTGCTAACCAGATCTAGAAATTTGGAGATATGGTCAGAAGTTTAGCCTATTCTTGGTGATCTCTGAGGGTCTGGAAATGTTTCAAACTGGCCCAGACTCAATCAGGATAAAGATGGAGCAGGTCACTTGGAAATGAACGGTTACTTTGATGCCTTGAGAGGAACATCCCTGAAATTTCCCTGGTCACCAGAGGTACTCGAGTACAGCCCAGATCCAGTGTCTAGGTAATAAAATGCTTCATGCAACAGCCCTTTTGGCTAAGCCCAGGGCATGTCCTTTGTTAGTCTCTGAGTAGCCTGTGTGGGCTATGCTAATTCCCAGGATAAATGGCTTTTCCCAAGGTTAGGGACCACATCAGGATTAGAACTCACAGCCCCCCCTCTTCTCTCTCCCTTGAACATCTTCGTCAGAGTCAGAGATGAAACTCCAGGACGATCAGACCCCCATTTCCTATGGGAGATAAATGTCCAGCTAGACCTGACTGCTCCCTTCTCCTCCAGGCGCCATGCTGTATCTATAAGACCTGTTGCTAATCTATACCAACGATGAAGATGTGGTAACAGAAAACCACAAAACCAGAAAGGAAAGCCCCAAACAGGAGGAAAATAGTGAGACGGTTCTTCTCAGCCGCCCACTTCACGGGTCAGTTGTACTTTCTACCTTTGGGGTTGCCCACGTTTGAACTTCCCCATTCTGAGAAGTTTCTGGTCTCAGGCCTTATCTCAAGAGCCAGTAGCAGTGACAGCAGCATTCAAATCTCTGATCTACAGGCTCTAGGAATTAGTTCAGGCCAGGCACATTCTCTGTTGCTGGCAGACAAAGCTGCTGCTGTCCACTGAGAAAAGTAGGAAAAGTTGGCTTACTCCAGAGGGCTCCAGCCAAAGAGGTACCCATTTCCCTTTGGAGGGAATCCTATCCAGCTAACGAATGATCACTTCATATTGCATTGCCAATATATTTCCAGACACTGTTGATGCAATAGGGGAAATTACCCAGTTCCCTATCAAAGGCTGTATCAAAGGACAGGAAATCACAGTGAAAGCTGAAGCCATCCATGAACAAAACCAGGGTAGATGAAATCTGTCTTTGGCCTCTTCTGGCTTCCCCTTTCACAACTCTCATCCTCTCTGCTATTCCCTAGCTGCCCCAATTTAACTCACAGCCCTGCTTATGGACTCAGTCTTGCAGGTGTGGCAGCTGAGAGGGCTTAAGGCATTCTCCCACCCAGAACAGAACTCCTAACAGTCCAAAGAAATGGCTCTTTCGTGATGGAATTTCAGGATGTGACAGATCAGGGGTGGAGCCATTTGGCTTTTCTTGTACCCCTCAAGTAATGCTACCATTTTGTTGTTAGGCATATCCAACTCTTTGCCACCCCATTTGGGGAATGGTTTGCAATTTCCTCCTTCAGCTCTTTTAAAGATGAGGAACCCAGGCAATAAGGGGTAAGTAACTTGCCCATCACCACAGGGCTAGGAAGTGTCTGAGGTCAAATTTGAACCCAAGACCTCCAGGCTTTAGGACTAGATCTCTATCCACTGAGCCACCTGTTACTTCTCCCAAGGGTGGTGTGGGCTCTTTTGTAAATTTGTAACGCTTTGGTGCAATACTCGATTCCAAGACCATTAAGTCACAAATCCAATAACAAAAGCATCTCACTGAAACAGAGAAGCAGTGTAAGGAACAAGAGAGCAACCAGCAGCAGGATCATTCTCTGGTACCTTACCCAGAGTGCTGCACCCCAGGAAGAAGATCATCTAATTGTCTCCTTAATTTCCACACCAGAAGATTAGGGAAGCAACTGAATTCATGATCTCCTGGTAAACAGTACCAGGAGCTTAATTGTCTGTCCTATGCCTCAGGGGGAAAAGGAAGAAAGTCTCAGTGGGAATCGGGGACATCTGCTGAAGCCTCTTGGGATAAACAGACCATTGCTAAAGCTTCAACTCTTGGCTCCAGGAGCATCAGGATTTGTCTAGGACTATTGGAGGGTGGAAGGATGTCATCGTTCTTGCTCCAGCTGTCTCCTTGTTCTACCCACCAAACACCTCCAGAAGCCCTGCTTTTTAAAATCTCGTCATTCCCTGGTACAGTAATCTCCATCAATGAGCCCTTAACACAGTCTCAAGCCAGGCACACAGTCTTATGGGAAATGTAGTCCAGGGAATTTCTCCCAATGAACAATGCTCTCAAGCAAGGAACAATGAGCTGCAAGCATTATAGGAAACAGAGTCCCATAGCTGTTTCTCCCCACAGCCATACTCCTCAAAGGCACATCAATGCCTGTGTTCTCTGGAGAGTCGTTTCTCATTGAAAAGTTTTTTAGGTCAGGCTATAGAAATCAAGATGGAGAGAGGGGAGAATGCTATGGTGGCAGCCACTAAACAAGAGTCCAGTTGGAAGTCCAGCGTAGATGCCCATGACTTCTCAAGGCTCTATCAGGCTCTGCTTCTCTAATAAACATGTTGATAAACACAAGCACTCCCTGTCTTGGAAGAAGAGAAGTGGGCAAAATGTTTAAACCAAGATGAAGGATGAGGTTATGTGGAGCAAGAAAAAGAGATAGAGCTTTCTATCTTTAATAATAATAATGCGATGATGATTTTGTTCCGTCATCCAACTCTTTGTGACCCTGGTTGGGGTTTTCTTGGCAAAGATACTGGAGTGGCTTGTGATTTCCTTCTCTCAGCTTATTTTACAGATGAGGAAATAGAGGCAAACAGGGTAAGGATCACCCAGGTAGTAAATGGCTAAGGCTGGATTTGAACTCAGGAAGATGAGTCTTCCTGATTCCAAACCTGGTACTCTATTTACTGTGCCACCTAGCTGCCTCTGGATGATGAAAGCTAACATTTATATAGTGCTTATTGTATGCCAGAACCTGTGCTAAGTACAACAACAATAATAAACAATAAATAAATTAACCTTTATAAAACACCATATGCCTGGCACTGTGCTAAAGTGTTTTACAATAATCAACTCATCTGAACTTCAAAACGGCTCTGGGAGGTAGGCATTATTATTGTCCTCATTTTACTGATGAGGAAACTGAGGCAAACAAAGGTTAAGTGACTTTCCCAGGATCACATAGCTAGTAATTGTCTGAGATCAGATTTGAACTCACGTCTTCCTGCCTCCAGACTTGAAGCCCTGACTAAGGCTCTCCCTTACCCAACCTAGCTGCCCACCCAGAGAACTGTACCCAACAACAAAACCTTACAAAGCTCTCTGTTTCTTTTAAGCTCTTATCATCCTTCCAGTCAGTCTGGTTCTCTGCTCTGAAGTCATTCTCAACCCTTCCTTCTCTGTCACTTCTCATATATTTAATCAATGGTCAAGCCTTCCAGGTTCTGCGGTCTTCTCTCCATTCATATTAGTTCAGGTCCTTGTTACCTCTCACACAGACTGTTGGAAGTCTCTTAATTTGTCTCCCCCAAGTCCCTCCCTTCTCCCTTCTCCCATCTCCCATCTCCACAGCTACCCAACTGATGTTGCGAGCACAGATCTCAGGTCTTCTTGTGCCATCTCCCCACTCAATTATCTTTAGAGACTTCTTATTGCTTTTAGAGGAAAAGAAATGCTTGGCCACTTTGCCCTTAAAGCTCTTTACGATCTAGTTCCATTCTACCTTTTCAGGTTTATTCCACATCACCCTCTTCTGTACTCAGCGTTCCTGTCCAGCTGGCCTACTTTAAGTTTGTACACTATGCATGACAGTCCATTTCCCAGCTCCGTGCCTTTGCATATCCTGTCCCTCAGGTCTGAAATATTCTGCATTTCCATTGCTGGCATCCCTAGCTTCCCTTATGGCTTAGAAGGAGTTCCATTTCCTACACGAGGCCTCTCCTGATCCCCGCATTTGCTAGTGACTTCTGCCCCATGAACAAAATTCTGACCCTAGGATCCGGGGGCCCTTAGAAGAAGAAGAATCGACACCAATCTCCTTATTTTACATCAGTTGGGCTTTGTATTAACTTTCACGTATTTTGTGTCTTCTTAGACTTGTGCATGTCATTTCCATTTAATAGACTTTAAGCTCTCTGGCAGTCGGGGCTGTTCCATTTTTGTCTTTTTTGCCCAATCACTTGGCAGAGTGCTTGGGAAATGGTAAGGGCTTAATGGATGCGTGTTTAATCAACAGATGAATCCTTCTTTGGCCTGCCGATGTCCTCAGAGAATTTCTGCCCAGAAAGGGGTGAGGATCCCAGGTTAAGATCCCCTCAGTGACCGCAGACACACCCCAAACTGCCTGTATCTCCTTCCCTTGAGCCCCAGTTTTGACAATTTCCTTTAGGTGGGGATCTGTCCCTTCTGGGCTAGTTTGTACATGTATATAATCGCAGGAACCACTGGGTGTCACTGTCGCCCCGCGGCAGTGAGGCATTAGGAAGGGCAAGATTTGCTTGGTCTGTTTTCGATCAACACATTGTCATTTCTGTCCCCACAGTCACTGGGAATGTGCTAGGAATTCTTAGTTCTTGAGCAATCTTGTGACTCAGAGGTTCTGGGTTTTGTTCTGTTGGAAAGGAAGAAAATTGTTCCCTCCCTTCCTATTCCCTTAAGACAGGGTCCTCAGCCAAGCTTAGAGCATCAGGGCCCTAAGGAGAAGAGTGGCCCTCTCCCTTTACCCTTCTCCTTGGGCTGCCTCCCCCCCTCCATCTTCTTCTCTCTCTTTTTCTCCCTCTCCTCCCTCTTCCTCTCCCCTCCCCCTTCTCTTCTCTCTGTCTCTGTCCCCTGCCCCCCTTCCCACCTTCCTCTTCCCCTTTTCTTTCTCTTTTGCTCTGCGGTGGCACACCTGGCCCTCCCTTCGAGTCGCTAGACAGTTTTCTGACACTCTTCTTAAATTAACTCAGACTTTCCAAACTATGTTTCTAGCCTCTGGTTCCACATTCCCATCCTCCCTCTCCCCAGCCCCACTTCTCTACACATCAGCCAAAGGGGCCTGTTTGCTGTTCTCTATTCCTGATGTTCCATCTCCCGGCTTGGAATGAGATCCCTCTGACCTCTGCCTCCTATAATCCCTAGCTGTCTTCAAGGCTCAACTCGAGAGCCCCCTCCTACAGACTGGGGCTTTTCTGATTGCCCCCCACAGCCCGTCCAGCCTCCTGCCTCCAAGAAACACTCCCCCCCCACCCCAAAGAGAAGCTGCTCCAAGGCAGGGGCTCCTTCATGTTTCGCCTTTGTGCTCTTGGCATGGGACACGGGTCCTGGGCACACGGATGCTGTCCACGTCCATGCTGGTTTGAATTGCTCCTGTCCAAAGGCCAAGGTTGCTCACACTGGCCAGACCCATTGGTGTGAAAAGGAGATCACTCATTCCTTCCTCTTTTTCCTCCTCTATCCCGGACATCTCCAACTACCCAGACCCGTGACAAGATGATTTGAAGGTGAACAGAAGACCAAAAGGGAGCAAACGGAAATGCAGAGACAGTATTGGGCGGAGACAAGGTCCGCAGCTGCCTACTGTGCCATATGCTGGCAGGAGTATGGAAGACGACATGGAACGAGGCACATTTGGAAGTGTTCCTTTTTTTAAATGCCCCATGTTTTTCTGATGCTGGGAATTTCCATTCTCCATAGGATAGAAATCATAAGAGGGGAAGATCAGAAGAGACCTCAGAGGCCATCCTTGTCCAATGCCCTCATTTCACAGACTAGGAAATCGAGTCTCGGGAAGACCAAGTGAGATTTGGGTGAGGGTCACCCAGGTCATCATTGCCAAGGGTGGGATCTCCTCTTAATTCTCTGATGCTAACGACAGTGATTTTTCCATTGGGCCAGGATATGTTTGATTCAAGGAGTCATGTGTGTCACGATGATGACTCAAAGTCTACAGTGTGGGCGTGGGGGGAGAGGGGGAGAGATGTTCGATTTTCAAAAGGGGTGGGGGGGGAACCTTTTAGCAAGGCCACTGTTCACATTGTCCTGGGGTGCCTCCTTGCCTGTTGGGAGATATCTCTGCTGGAAATAGGAGACCTTATTTCCCTTTACTGTGAATGCATTCCCCTTCTCTC
Source organism: Gracilinanus agilis (assembly GCF_016433145.1). Classification (NCBI taxonomy): domain Eukaryota; kingdom Metazoa; phylum Chordata; class Mammalia; order Didelphimorphia; family Didelphidae; genus Gracilinanus; species Gracilinanus agilis. Next base: position 151,980,359 of record NC_058134.1, read on the forward strand.
GAACAAACTTGTGGAATTCAGGGCCCTTGCCTCTCCTCGACATGGAATAAGGTGGTTTGGCCAGAGAGATAAGAACTCTGGGATGTTTGGGGAGGTGTCAGGTGCCACCACTGACTCTTAATCCCTCTCCCTATTGAAAACAGTGATGAAGTCACTCAGGAAGGTCTATTTTTTGCCATATAGGAGAATGAAAGCGAAACCTGTCAGGAGGCTACCCAAGTTCAAAGACAATCTGTTAAGTAGGCCTTTTCTGTGCTGAGCTCCATGTGTTCTGTCAAAGCAGATTATACTGGTAGCACCTTTTGTCCCAGCCTTCTCAAGCTGCAGGTACCCATTTTTAAAATCTCCTTCACTGTCCACATATTGAGGCTCCAAAGAAATGGGACATGTGGAGCTGAGTAGCCTCAGGAGATTATAGTAACCAGAGTGACAAAGGTGTGTGTGTGTGTGTGTGTGTGTGTGTGTGTGTGTGTGAGAGAGAGAGAGAGAGAGAGAGAGAGAGAGAGAGAGAGAGAGAGA
>NC_058134.1:151981256-152005857 GCF_016433145.1 Gracilinanus agilis
AGAGAGAGAGAGAGAGAGAGAGAGAGAGAGAGAGAGAGAGAGAGAGAGAGAGAGAGAGAGAGAGAGCACGAGGTATCCTATAACTAAGGGACTTTTAAAAGGACACTTCCTACTCCCTGCTTTGAGGACCCTCTCTCTTGATTTAGAGGCTCTTGCTCTCAAATTTCCAATGGGTTCAAACTGGCAGCATTCATCCTTGAAAATGGGTGATTACATCTGCAGCCAGATGGCTATAGAGAAAGAAGATGACCAGCTAGTTCATGAAGGCACCGAGGAGTAAATGTCCTTTGAGCATTATCAGTCCATGATTGGGATTCCCAGATGGGCACATGTGACATTTCATGAGAAAACTTGAACAAAGATACTGGTTGTATTCCCCTTGGCCATCTGAAGAAGTTACCTAATGGCATCCAGATGATACAACGTAGGGCCTGGAGTCAGGAAGACTCCTTTTCCTGAGTTCAAATCTGGCTTCAGACACTTACTAGCTATGTGATCCTAGGCAAGTCACTTAATGCTGTTGGCTTCAGTTTCCTCGCTTGTAAAATGAGTTGGAGAAGGCAATGGCAAACCACTCCAGTATCTTTACCAAGAAAATTTCAAATGGGGTCATGAAGAATCAGACATGACTGAACAACAACAGGCAAGTTTAGCAGATGGCCAGGGAATCAGGGGTATCTACAAAGAGCTAAAAGGGTCTTCTAGCTAGACATGAAATTGAAGAACTTTGGCTTGACCTGCTAGCCAGGAACAGAAATGTGGTGAAATGATTTTTTTGCTCCTCTCCTATAAATGTAATATCAGGGATGCCTGACGGCACTATTAAGCACTCTCTATTTGTGACTCCTCCTTCTCTTTGAGAGCAAGTAGACATATCACAAAAGAAGGTGGGAGTAGTTTTTGAGGGTTCAAGAGATAATCCTGCTTCAGAGTCCTTTAAAAATTATCTTTTGCTTTTATTTCCCCCAATATATCTCTCCCTCTTCTTCCTTCAGAGCTATTCTTTCTAGGAAAAAAAGTTTTTTAAAAAGAAATGAAAAGAAGAGGAAAAAAATTCATCAAAATGGATCAATGCATTAAAAAAATCTGACATTTATTCCCTCCTTGTGGACCCCTACTCTGCAAAGAAGCAGGGGGAGGGATCACTTTATATCTTTTTTTTTGAGGCCAAGTTTGTTCTACGTAAGTGGAACCACCCCAAAACAACCGAAGTTGAATATTGTGAAATAAGCAGCTCTTTTAAAAGTATTACTCATCTTGCTTTTGCTTTTGTACTTGGTTCCAGTGAGTATGTGAATAAGCGCTCCTTGCAAAACCACTCTAAATTGGAAAATAGATCAAGATTTGATGGCAATTAGGGCTAGAGACATTTTATAAGTTATGAATTAGTGTTGAGAATATCCGTACCCCTGGATGAGAGGGGAATCTGCAAATAACTGGGAAGAAAGGCAAGGGAACAGGGATGTTCTGCTTACACATGGGCTGAGCAAGTGAGCTGATGGCTCAGGTTGAAGATCCCAAGGATGGTTTTGCATGCCCAGTTGTTTGAACTATTGACAGGGCCACTTCAAAGCTTTCACAGATAAAACACCCCAAATAGTTTCACAGCCACCCAATTTAGTGCCAACATAAAGTAGTTCTTTCTAAGTGTGTGTGGGGGGGGTTCATGTATTGTCATCATGATTATCACCAGTACCATCATTATCATTATTGTATAGCCCTTTAAGGTTTATATAGTGCTTTACAAATATTACCTTATTCTCATAACAACTCTGGGAGGAAGGTATTATTCCCTTCATTTTCTAGATGAGGAAACTGAGGCAGACTTGTCCAGAATCACCATATCTGAGGCAAGATTTGAACTCAAGTCTTCCTGAATCTTGGCCTCATTACAAGCTACTGTCCTACTTAGCTGCCATTACACACGATATGAGCAGCCACCACTTTCAGGCATAATTCATTCCTAGAAGCAGTGACTTAAAAGTGGGTCGGGCACCTTCTGAGGTACTAAAAGCCTGAGAAATCCCAAATTCAAAATATCCACCATGTTCTAAAGGAATAACATTGTTCCTTAGACTATTTGGACTGTGCCCAAAACTACTGCATGGAGAGTGCATTGGAGAAAGAAGCCTGCCTGGGTTTGTGCGTTTTGGTTCTTCATGTGTACTGGGCTCAGATCTGGGTACGACATTTTAGCCATAAAATGGCCCATAAGCCAGAGTTTTTCTAGAAAAGAGGGTGATCAAGATGGTAAGAGGAGGAGGGAACATCCTATATAAGAATGGTTGAAGAGAATGGGGATAATTCACCTGGAGAAGAGAAAATGGTAGAAGGGGACATGACAGCTGGCAAGTATCTGAACATCCGTCATGGGCTCTGCTTGGCCCCAGAAGGCAGAACAGGAAACATTGGGCAGAAGCTACAAAGAGGAAAAGTTAAACTTGACATCAGGAAAAACTTCCTAACAATTAGAGCCAGCCCAAAGTGGGATGAGCTGCTTCTGGAGGTGGTGGGCTTCCTTTTTCACTGGAGGTCTCTAAGCAGAGGATGGAAAACCATTTGGCAAATATGAGGTAGAGAGATTCTTGTTTACTCTAAGTCGATGATCTATGAAATGAATTAGTGGGATGGGATGAAATGATGTATGGGGGTTTTAAGGCAACTTTCAGAGCTTTTAAATATCCCTGCCTCTGTCTATCTAAACATAAAGATTCATAATGGCGTCACCAGATAACCTTTCTGCTTTCTATTAAGCATCTTTTAGAAGAAGAGGCTATTAGGGACTAGCTGGATTTTTGTTTACATGTTACTTGGGAGCTGCTTGAAATACTTAAAAGCCAAGAAGAGGGAAATGCTATTCGCTTTAAGTGATTATTTGAGTAATGAAGTAGAGAAGGAGAGAAAAGAAAAGAGAGGAGAGTCAGATAGACAAAGGTCAGAGACAAAGGGGGAAGTAGAGGGAGAGTGGGGAGAGAGAAGAGAGGGAGAGAGAAATGAAGAGAGAGAGAGAGGAGTGGGGGAGAGAGACAGGATGAGGGAGCAAGGGGGACAGAGAGAGAGAATAAGATAAGAGAGAGAATGAGAGGAGAGAGAAGAGAGAGAATGAGAGAAAAGAAAGAAAAGGAGAGACGAGAAAGAGAAAGGAGAGAGGGAGGAAGAGAGAAAGGAGAGAAAAAAGAAGAGGGAGAGAGAGGGGGGAGGGAAATGGAGTGAGACAAGAAATAGAGACAGGGATCACTGGGGTTTTTTAAGTCGAAGCTGAATGAACACTTGTAGTGACGAGTCTTTTTCAGATAAAGGTTGGAGCAGATGGCTGCTGAGGTCCCTTCAGATTCGGAAATTCTGGAATTCTGGGAAATTCTGTTATTCTGTGGGTGGGAAGATGAATGATGATTCTTTCTCTGTCATGACTAAGTCACACAGCCTAAAGCCACATGTCCAGGGTGTTGGACAGCTTGGCTGTTAAGCTGAACTCAGGGTATGAGGCTGCTTCAGAACTAAACCCAAGCCAGCCCTGGCATGTGGAGGCCACTCTCTCAGCACACATCTGCCCAGCCAGAAGTCTGTGTTGACATCTGTGTCTTTCAAACTGATTCCTGCAGCCTCGAGAAAGCCTTGATTTTCTCACTATCCAGAAAATTAACATGCCTCCCCCTACTCCCAAAGGGCTCTGGGTGAAAACCAGAGGGAAGAGGAGAAAAGCTCTGGAGGGAGGAAGCCGGAGAGAGACAAAGAGAAACAGAGAGAGACACAGAAACACACAGAGACAGAGGGTCAGAGAGAAACAGAGCCAGAGCCGGAGAGACAGAACACTGTCTTGTCCTTAGGTCCTATTGCCCATGGGAAACAAGCGAGGATGAGAGCTCCTTGCCATAATCTTCCAAGACCGTGTTATCCCAAACCCTTTGGCTTCTTTAGAGGAAAGCTGTTTCTTCCCAAATCAGGACTTTTGATGCCGGATTCTGGCGAACCCCAACCCTGAAGCCACCAGCCCCAGAGTGCAGCCAGTGTCCTCTCCTTTGGCCAAGAGGGAGAAGGTTTCTAGCGCTGACAGCAGGATGTTCCTGGGAAGAGGTTCCAGGCTCAGGAAAGTGTCCTGAGAGCCTGAGCACTGGGGCTGCATTCGCCTTCATATTCCTGGCTTTGAAAGACCATTTAGCCGGCCATCTGGGAAGTGCCATTGACGGGAATGAACAAATGACTTGGCAGGACACGGAATGCAGGCTCTTTCTGAGTTCCACAGATAAATCAGATAAACCACCCTGCTGGCCCTCAAGCAGACAGGTCTGATATTGAAGGGGCAACCTTGCAAGCCAGCATATTGTGGACAAATAAAGGCATCTGTGTGTACAGGGACCCAGAGCAGCAGCCACCTGAGCCTCCATACTCTCAGCCTGCCTCAGTGGCATGAGCATCAGATAAGAAGGCAGAGGTTTGAGGGATTTGGGGAGTCTTGTGGCCCACCGACCCTCTCTTCCTTCCCCCCCAAACATAAGCTTTCCCAAAACAATGTAGAGTCCAACCCTCTTTGGGACTGCTGGAAACCCAGCCTCCCTCCCTCTCCCTGCCCACAACCAAACACACATAAGGCTCCTTCTCTTAATCAAAGGCGTCAGGGGCAGGATTCTTCTGGCTCCAGTCCCGACTTGCCCTGGAAGGTGAGTGAGGGCCTGCAGCCATCTTTGGAGCCAGCAGAAGCCAGAGCAAAGGAACAAGGCTTGCCCTGTTGCCATGGCACAGGCATTGCAATTTGCCAGGAAGCTAGTGGGGCAGAAACACTCTGGGGTTCTGTTTACATGAACCCACCCACAAGCAGCAGGAGAAACCACAAACAAACCCATGGCGCATCTGCCTTGGGAAGGGCCTGTCACTGGCCCAGCAATTGCATTTGGCTGCTTCCTCTCCACAAAGGCTAAACCTAGTTGGGTCCGAGCCATACCTGGGAAATCTTTCACCTAGAGAAAAATCAGTTGATGTCAGGGAAGAGAGTCAAGAGCGATGACGTGAATAACAAATGCAAAGGGCAGTCGGTATCAGTGGGGGAAAATTTGTCCTGGGAGATAGGTCCATCCATTCCCCCAGAGAGTCTACTCCAAGCTCCTTTGGGGGTTGCAGGAGGAGGCGGCCCCAGTGAGAAGGGAACCACAAGGATGAGACTCTAAGAATGACAACCTGGAGGAAGATGACTTGTTCTGCCAAGAGGAGGCCCACAGGGCATGGGGATGGCAGTGTCTCAACCACTTCAACATGGCCATGCGGGCCGTTACCCCTCCAAAGCGGCCACTTTGCAATGCTCTGGTCATTCCATCCTAGTTCTGTTTTGGAGCTGGATCATTTCTTTCCTTTAGTCTCAGTACTGGACAGGAACCCATGGGTCATATGAACTTTTGATTCCCTTTCCCATCAAAAGCCTTCTTCCAATAGGTATGCCATTTTCACATGGCCCTACCTTGGGAGACTCTTAATTCCATTTGGTCTTTCAAGGAAACTAGGGGAAGACTGATTAAATGACCCATTTCAGGATCCCCAGAGGCAGACTTATATTGGTTAGAGAGGCAAGATGGTAGAGGGAAAAGAATTCTGGACCTGGAGTAAAAGGATCTGAGTTTAATCCTGGATATTATAAATAAGTATGAACAAGTCATGCCCAAAAGTCTACCTGTCCTTAGCTGTCAAATGAAGGGTTTGGTCTAGATGTGCTTCTATGATTCCTTCTAGCTCTAAACCAACTTTTTGGGTCTCAGGTTTTTCATCTGTAAAATCAGAAGGAAGATCTCTGTGGCCCCTTCCTCCTCGAAATACTAGGAATTATGGGATCCCAGCTAGGCCTAGACTCAGGAAGGCTTGAATTCAAATCCAGCCTCAGATACTTATTAGATTGTGTGACCCTGGGTAAGTCACTTAAACACTGTCTATTTTTTCTTCCCTAAAATGAGGATGATAAATAGCTACTTAGCCAAATTGTGAGTATCAAATGAGAAAATATTTGTAAATTGCTTAGCTCAATGTCTGGCACATAGTATTACCGAAACTTTAGTTGTTGTTGTTGTTGTTGTTATTATTATTATTATTATTAGTAGTAGTAGTAGTAGTAAAATACTTTTCCCTCTTTTTTTCCTACCTTTCATTCCTACCAGTAGTTAGTTTGCAGGAGTGTCTGTGAATTCCTTTGTTTGTTTTTCTTTTTTTCTGTGAATTCTTGTTGTTGTTTCTTAGACATTTCAGTTGTACCCAACCCTTTGTTACCCCATTTGGGGTTTTCTCAGCAAAAGATACTGGACTAGCTTGTCATTTCCTTCTGCAGATGAGGCAAACAGGGATAACAGGGTCACACAACTAGTAAGAGTCTGAGGCCAGATTTAAACTCTGGAAGGGGAGTCTTCCTGATTCCAAGCCCGGCGTGCTATCCACCTGGGCCACCCTGCTGCCCGTAATCTGATTCTTACCCTTCCTTTAAGCTCAATCTCTTCCATGTAGCCTCCTTTCCTGGCCACCCCAGCTCAGAGTGATCTTACCCCAACCCAATTTCTATACCAGTTATTGTCTGCGACCATTTATTTGAAATATATTGGCTTGCATCCATCTTCACCTTTTTATGTACATCTGTCCTCTTTTCCTAACTAGACTGTAAGCTCCCCACAGGCAGGAACTATGCCTCCTTCTTCTGCTTTGTGTCTCTCAATGTCTAAACCTAGTAGGTTTTCAGATATTTGCTGGCTGGTTTGCCAATCATTATTCACCCCTGCGATGGCCAGAGCATTCCAAAATCCATGGGACCGTGTCCTGTTTTGAAAGATCCCCAGAGAAGGTCATGTCACAACCATTCCTAATGTCTGATAACTTCTGTTGTCTACGAGTTCTTTCTTGCTCTCTCTATCAATGGTCACTCAGCTTTCACCCTGCTCTCTTTTCAACTCATGTGAATGGTAGAAGAGAATCAGTGGGAAGAAGGGGAAGAAATTCAAATGTGGCCTCTCCTATTTACTAGCTGTGTGGCCCAGGGCAAGTCATTTAACTTCCTTGAGTGTCAGTTTTCTCATCTGTAAAATGGGCATGATCATATTTGCACTCCCTATGTCATCGGGTCGTCGTGAAAGTCCAGTGAGATAATATATAGGAAAGTGGCTTTAGTCAGTTAATCAATAAGCTTTCTTTAAGTGGACACTGTGTAAAATTACTTCGTAGCCATAAAGTATTCTAGGAAAGAAATCTCCAACTCAATATCCTCCTTTGTCATCCTCCTCCCCAGTCATGTCCTCAATGAAGCACCCTAGACACTCCCCCCTTCCCCCAACCTCCCCTCCCTTTCCCGCTGAATGTTTCCGGGTATGAAGGCCCTCATTTGGAAAGTCTACTGAAGGTCTTGGGATGAGAGGTGTGAAACTAAGTCAAAGTATTAACAGCCCAAAACGCTGCTCTTTCTCTAAGATACAAGCCCTAATTAGCCCCAACAACTCTTACCGCCCCCTGGTGGGTGCTGCAGCGATCCAGGGAGGCAGTGATGGCCACAGGTGCATTTATCTTTCCTATTAATTGCTATTAAAATTTTTAAAAACTAATTTCCAGGGGGCTAAGTCATATTTTTTCTGGAAAGGGGGAGGCAGGCCAAAAAAGTTTGGGAACCACTGGTCTAGATGTTGATCACCATAATTATCTGGGCACTCATTGTGGGCAAAAATCATAGGCTCTAGGAGGGCTGTTACACACCACCCAATCCATCCCCCTGTCTCCAGCCACAATTGCCCATCCTGTTCTCTAGGGAGGAAATTCCAAATTTCATCAGCTCATTTTTGAGAGAGACAGAGACAGAGACAGACAGAGATACAGAGACAGAGACTTAGACAGACAGACAGAGAGACAGAGATAGAGACAGACAGACAGAGATAGACAAATAGATACAGCCAGGCAGACAGATAGATGGAGACAGAGAGGCAGAGAGACAAAGACAGACAGAGACAGAGAGACAGACGGAGAGACAGAGATTGACAAAAAGACAGAGACAGAGACAGACACAGATACAGAGACAGACAAAGAGAGAGACAGAGAAACAGAGACAGAGAAAGTCAAAGAAAGAACATGAAGAATCAAGATTTTAACTGTGGTATGGACTAAGAAATTGAGTTGGCCAGGGTCAGCAAGGCTGCATGACAACTGAGGGTCCGGTGAGCGGGGAGGACACCTCACAGGCCCCCCCACTTCCCCTAACTCCTCTAATTGAAGCTTTGCTGCCAGTTGCTTAGAGAGCAAGCGCGCACTTCAGAAATATTACCTTTCAGTAGTGATCGTGTTCAGGCTTTTCTGATCTTGCCGTCATAAACTGTTTTAAATAATTCCAAGAGGCAAGCAGCAAAACCCCAGATGAGGAAGGAATGGGGCGTTGAGGATCTAAGGTGCTATTTGCCAAGCTTTATTTGTGAATCACAAGCATTTGGGGCAATGTAGCATAATATTTGTATTCCGCCTCCTCCTGAGCACTGTATGCGGCTGAAACTTCAGATTTCAATGTCAAGGTTAAAATTGTTCATAAATGGTGTCTATCCAATACAGACTCCCCTCCCCACCTTTCTTTCCCCTGAGCAAATCACCCTAATTTTAAGGCAGTAAGGAATCGGGGGAACAAACAGAAGCTGCCAAAAAGCATAATTAAGGCCTCGACTAGAGAAATATGGGAAAATCTCTTACAAGAGAATGATTTTGACGATGACTTCATCTTATCCAGGCACCCCCCCTCCTGCAAACCCCCAAAGCGGACGAATCTTAGACATGATCCCTGAATCCTTTCACATCCAATATAATGCGATGTATTTGGAAGAATGCTAAACTTGCAGCCAGAAGATCTGGGTTTGAATGCTGCTCTGACATTACTACATGTGTGACTTTCTCAGGTCTTCAGTTTCTTCGTCTATAAAATCATGGGGTCGTACTATATCATCACTAATATCCCTTCTGGCCATAAATTCTATTATTATAAACAGAGGAGGCCGTGACCCTAAAGGAAAAATGAAAATAAGCTCTGCCCCAGAGGTTGCATAGGGTATATGTACCTGCCTGGTATAGGGCTATCACTAATATCATGGCATAGTACTGGAGTCAGGAAGATTCATCTTCCTGAGTTCAAAACTGGCCTCAGACAGTTACTAGTTATGTGACCCTGGGCAAGTCACCTATCCCTTTTGACCTCAGTTTCCTCATCTGTCAAGTGAATTAGAAAAGGAAATGACAAAACACTCCAGTACCTGCCAAGAAAAGCCCAAAAGGGGTCATGAAATGTCAGACACGCTGAAATGACTTCACAACAACAGTAACGACACTGAAGCCAGAAAGACCCGGGTTCACATTCTGCCTCTGACTCATACTGGCCAGGTGACCCTGAGCAAGTCACTACAAGTTGCCCAGAAGGTGCTGACTTGATTTGAGGCGTTTCTCTATCAATGAAATCCGAGCTCCAGCCCCAGTTTAAGAAAATCAAACTGTAGCCTCTTGGCTGAGTTTAGATGGCTGGAAACGAAAAGGCCTGCCAGGTACACATATCAAGGAAACACAAAAGGAGAACTTTCTGGTCATTTGAGGGAACGAGAGAGAGTAAAATGATGTCACTAGGGAGAGAGTGGAGTGGAAGGACGATTTCAGGAAGTGTAATCTGAGAGACGAAGAAGTCTGAGTGTGCTATTCTTAGTAATAATCCCCTGGTTCTGTGTTGAGATGAGGTTGCCTGGGGCTTCTGGACAGAAAGCTGAGGATGGCACAGGGCATAGGCGTGCGTGACAGCAACATGACGGCATTCCCATGAAGGCAATTCTCACCCGCCATCTTGGTTTTTGGAGGGGTTGGAGAAGCTGGAGAGGTAAGGGGAGAAACAAGATTTCCTGATACAGGTTACCATCACTAAGGGTGCGCTTGGGCCGGCTTAGACTGGGTCTGGAGAGACAATGATTAAACTTTCAGTATGAGCATTTACACCATGGAAATGGCAGCAAATGCTGATTTTTAAATCAGGACCTGGCTTGCCAAGGACTTATTGACTTATCTGATTATACTGATTGTCTAGAGTTAGGAAAGCAACAGGAAAAGGGTTCATAAAGCAAATTAACCTTAAAAGTGAATTGTAGGTATTTTTTTTTAATCTCCAGAGGGCTGGTTGTTAAACATTTGCCAGCTCTCCTCTGCACTGACTGCTCCCCTCATCTTGGCTGCTCCACAGTGGCCAATAATCATTTCCCTCTTGGTGTTTCCCATTTTCTAGGGGCAATAGGAGACGATGCCCTTTTGGTGTTGATGCCAACCAGCGTTCTGGGTATAACCCCGCATATTTGCAACTGAACAGAGCCAGGCGGCTTGTGTTAGAAGAGCTGTATTAGACCAAACCCTCGAGCTTTCTGCTGGATAGCCACCAGCTTTCCGAAGCTGCATTCTGAGAGAGGATGAAGCTGAAGCTTTGATGCTAAAGCATTAGGTAGGAAACGAGGCTCTCGCTGGAGTACCTGAATGAAAATTTGGGCATTTGAGAATCATTCGGAGTTGTGAGGAGGTAGCCTTGGTGGGGATTTGAAGGTTTAGGTTCAGTGGTAAAAGCTATGGCCATCTGGCAGGCATCCTTCCCCCTGGTGATCTGCGAGAGCTCATTGACCTACTAATCCAGTTGGAAAATATCAAAGGAGGGAGAGGGCATGAGACCCAAAAGATCAATTTAGGGGTGGTGGTGGCGGCAAATAAACAACCAAACCTAGGTAACTGCATAGCAGCCAGCACAGAATCTTGGTTTTCAGCATCAAATCTCACGTCATCTAGCCTGTTGGTGCTATTGGTCATAGATTCAGGATCTAGTTCTAGAAGGACCTCTAGAGAAGCTGGAGGGAAAAAGGAAAATAGCCACTAGGGGTCAGGCTGGGGCTTCAGATACCCAGGCTGTAGCTCTACTAATCCCACCTAGACTCTAGTTCTCAAGGTGGAGGTTGGGCTTTTGGCCCTTTGATATGGAGAGCAGCAGCCACCACTAGGGTGAGGCAATTGGGGCTTTTTCTCTGGGCACTAGAATTTGGAAGGTGCTGGCAACACTTGCTCTCTTCCTCCAGGTAGAAACAATTGAAGATGGCAGGAATAATTAGCGAAAGCAGGAAACTACAATAGCAAATGGCATGCTCCCTCCATTTGCCAACCCACCACCCCTTTCCTGCCACCAGCACCCCTATTCCAGTTCATCTTTTCCTTGTTCTGATGCTCCCATCTTGGGCTTCTTGCCTAGGGAGGGTCTCTTGGGTATCCCTGGCTTTCTCTCTTCCTCCATGGGATATCATGGAGTCTTATATCCCGAAGTCTATCTAATGTTTCTCCTCAAGTTTTTCTTGACCGAGCTTGCTGTAGAATATTGTGGGATGTTTGTGTGGGTGCTCAAATTGCTCATTATGATTGTGATAGACAATGCTACCCTTAGACTAGAAGGTAGCCTGGGAAGATGAAACAGAACAATGGAAAGAGCATCGTCCCTGGAGGCAAAGGAACTGGATTCAAATTCTTCTTCTGATATTTACTCCCTGCATGACTTAACCTCTCTGGTCCTCTTGGCCTTCAGCATCAAACCTCACATCATCTAGCCTATTGGTGTTATTGTTCAGTTTCTACATCCATAAAATGAAGAAGTTGGACTAGATGATCACTAACGTCCTGTCCTTCTGGCTCTAGATCTCTGATCCTGTTGATCTTTCCCAAAGATGGGCTAACAGGGGTGAGGCAAAGGTACCCCACTTTCAGGCTAAGTCTAAGATCATTAGACAGGAGAGACTCTGCCTAAAAAAGAGGGAAGAGCAGCTTTATATTGCTGATTAGGAGACTCCTGGAGAAGTACAGTAAGAAGGGAATAGGATCTTGGTGGACAGATCTTGAAAATTAAATGGATTTTTAAAATAAAATAAAATAAAACAAAGTATATGTCAGAGATCCAACTTGACCCAGGTCCTGGTACAGTGATCCAGAAGGCCACAGATTGGGAGTCAGAGGACCCATAATTAAAGGCAGCGAGGTGACACAGCAGATAGAGCACTGGGCCTGGCATCAGGAAGACATGAATTCAAATTGGGCTCAGATAGTACTAGATATGTGACCCTAGATGAGTCACTTAACTCTGTCTGCTTCAGTTTCTTCATCTGTAAAATGAGTTAGAAAAAGAAATGGCCAGGCTACTCTGGCATCTTTGCCAAGAAGAGCCCAGATAAGTCAAAGAGTCAGACACGACTGAAATGACTGAACAATAGCAAAATAACCCTGTCACTCTCTGTATGCCCTTGGGTAAGTCACTGAGTTCCTCTGGACCTTAGTTTCTTCATCTGTAAAATGTGAGGATCCAATGAGATTGCCTTTATGGTCCCTTCCAGCTATGATTCTCTGATTCCAAGATCTGTCTGCTAAATGAGACTGTTCTTTCTAGTAGATACCATTTTAAAAGTCTATCTGGATTAGGTTTTTTTCTCCATGTGAGCACCTTGAGGGCAGGGAATATTTTGTTAAACCTTTTCTTCTGGCCCAGAGTAAGCACTTCATAAATCCTTCGTTGACTTATTAACTTCTCAGGTTCCTTCAGGACAGTAGCTTCATCACAGCCTGGGGCTTACAAGTAGCTCCCAAGATAGCCTTAAAGATCATCATGGAAGAAGGGGATTCCCTTACTGGTGTGTGTGTGTCACAAATCTAGCCCTTCAGGAAGTTCCTCCCTAAGTCTAACAAAACCTCTTCAGCGATCCTTAAACACAATTCCCTCTTGTGTGTGCCATCAGGGGCCATGGAAGAACAGCTGCTCACCCTCCTCTCTCTAATACTTTTTAATGGGTTTACAAACAGTCATTAAGTTTCCCTTCAGCTTTCTCTTAGCCTTGTTTTATTTAAATGGACGCTGAGAGCTTTGGAGCAGAGCAGTTCAGTCTCAAGCACACAGACAGAGAAATAGCAGGAATCCTAAATGCATAAGCAGCTACTCTGGCCCTCCAACTGCCCACTTTAACCTACACAGAGGAGACAATCTACTTTCTTTTGCAAATTCCTAATGGATCAGAGGCCCATTTCCGGGCTATCTCCTGAATAAAGTAAGACACTCCTGACCTGAATCAGAGAATGAATGAATGAATGAATGAATGAATGAGAAATCAAACAACTATTCTATGTCAGGCAATGGTAACCCAAAGACAAATATGAAGTGGCCCCTGCCTTCCAGGACTTTACATTCTACTGGGGGAAACACATATATGCACAAAGGGATTTTAATAGTACTTTTCTTTAATGAAGAGACAGAGGCTGTCTCTGCAGTTGCAAAGAGAAAAAGTCAAGGGGGCAGCTAGTGGCTCAGTGGATAGAGTGCCAGCCCTGGAATGGAGGGTCCTAGGTTCAGATCTAGCCTCAGATACTTCCTTATTATGTGATCCTGGGCAAGTCACTTAACCCCAGTTGCTTAGCCCTTTCTGCTCTTCTGCTTTGGAGCCAAAATTAGTATCCTAAGAGAAAGTAAGGGCTTAAGGAGAGACATAAAGGCAGAGAGAGGCAGAGACGGAGAAAAGGAAGGAGGAAGAAAGGGAGACAGTGACAGAGACAGAGAGAGAAAAGGAAAGAGGGGGAAGGGAAACAGAGAGAAAAAGGGAAGGAGGGAGGGAGGGAGACAGAGACAGGAAGAAGAGAGTGAGGGAGAGAGACAGAGAGATAAAGGGAAGGAGGAAGAGAGGGAGACAGTGACAGAGACAGAGAGAGGGAGGGAGGAAAGGAGACAGAGAGACAGAGACAGACAGAAAGAGGGAGGGAGACAGACAGAGAGACAGAGATAGAGAGAAAAAGGGAAAGGAGGAGGGAGGGAGGGAGAGAAATTGAGAGATAAAGGGAAGGAGGGAGGGAGACAAAGACAGGCAGAGAGAGGGAGAGAATTAGAGAGATAAAGAGAAGGAGGGAGGGAGACAGAGACAGAAACAGGCAGAGAGGGGGAGGGAGGGAGAGAAATAGAGAGATAAAGGGAAGGAGGGAGGGAGACAGACAGAGACAGGCAGAGAGGGGAAGGGAGAAAAATAGGGAGGGAGGGTCAAAATCCACCTCCCATTTCAGACAGATACTCAGAGTTTCTGGAGAAGAATCAGTTTGTTCTCTTGTCTGAGGCACACGGGAGAAGCTGTGGATTTCATAGGGGCTTCCCCATTCCCTGTATTAGTTATCTGTCTCTAACTGTGAATAATGGGAGTTTGGAGGAGGGAGAGAAGAGGGGGCATACTCCAGGCTTAAGTGAGGCTTGCTTGCCTCAGTTGACTGCACATTTAAAGCTTCATCTCCCTTTCATTCTTATGCTGTTTATTTTTGGTTCATCACTCAGATTGACAGGTGAAAGTCTGTGTTAGCTGGCTGGGGTGGGTTTCATACTGTGCCTCGAGTCGGCGCTCCTATGTTCCCAATGAAACAAAGACTTGCAGAGGAGAAGAACAGATGGGCTAGATGAAATTTGGTGAGGTTAAAAACCCCCTTTCGGTTGTTTTTGTCAAGTATAAAGAGGGCATATGACGGTCCTTTCCTTTGCCCAGGCTCTCCACCTCGCCCAACCCCAGACTGGACTTGGAAATCATCATTCCCGCCTCACCTCTTAGGATCTCTATTTCTCATCCAAGCACAGCTCAGACACTGCCTCCTCTTACATGAGGTCTTTACAGATTTCCCAAAATTGTTAGTGATTTCGACTTTTTGAAATTATTTTGTGTATAATTTTTCTTGCTTAGTGTATATATATTCCTGAGTGTGTGTGTATATACATATGCATATGCACACACACACACACACACATATATATATATATATATTATAGCATAGTAGTGTATATATTATTCCTTAAATAAATAAGGGCAGCTAGGTGGCACAGTAGATAGAGGCCTGTCTTGGCATCAGGAGACTTGAGTTCAAATGTGGCTACAGACACGTATGAGTTGTGTGATCCTGAGCAAGTCACTTAAAACCCTATTTGCCTCAACTTCCTCATCTGTAAAATGAGCTGGAGAAAGAAATGGCAAATTACTCTTTGCCAAGGAAACCTCAAATATGGTCTTAAAGAGTTAGAGCCGAAAAAATGACCACCAGTGAACAACAAAGTCCGTGAAGTCAAGGGCTATTTTATTTTTGTCCCTTGTATTCCTAGTGCTTCGTACAGTGTCTTCCTTTGCAAATAATACTAATAATAATAGCTAACATTTAAATAGAGCTTATCATGGGCCAGGCACTGTGCTAAGTGCTTTATAAATATCATCTCATTTGATCCTCACAACAATCCCGGGAAGTAGTTGCTATTATTATCCTCTGTTTACAGATGAAGAAACTGAGGCAATGTAGACACTAAATGATAACTCTAGTCCAACTATCAATAATATAGAATTAGATCTTGATCATGTAAAACCTAGTGGAATTGTGTGTCGGCTAAGGGGGGTTAGGGGGGATTGGGGGAGAGGGAAAGAACATGAAATATGTAACTAGGGGAAAATATTCAAAATGAAAATAAAAAATAAAAGAAACTGAGGCAAACAGAAGTTAAGTTGCCCAAGGATACACAGCTAGTAAGGGTCTGAGGTCATATTTGAATTCAGATCTTCCTGATACCAAAACCTAGCACTCTATTGCTTTGTCACCTATTTGCCCTATTGTTTAATAAATGATTGTTGAATTGAATTGAAGTTTTGGTGGAATTGTGTGGTGGAATCTCATGAACGACACAGACACATGGGTATTTGTTTTTGGAGTAGGCGAAACATCTTGGTGGTGACCCTTAACACTCCAATCCCCCTTTCCTTCTCCTCTAGCCAAGGACTGAGGATAAGGATCTATCCCGGGAGCAGGATCAGACAGTCAGTCTCTAGAATACTAGGGCCATTTTTTTTTTCGACCCCCAACCTGAAACACATGGTCTGACAAAGTATATTCCTTTTGTAAAGCTTCTTTTTTAATACACTCTTTCTTTTTCTCAAGTTGGAGGCTTCCTCAGAAAATCTGAGATGCTGAGTTTCCAGTACCATAGACACCAAGATTACTTCTTGGTGGTTTTCACTGGAGAAAGGGGGTGTATTTTGGGGGAAGCCCTGCCTATGAGGATTGGGGAAGACCCCTGCCGTGTTATTCCTTCTTTGGATTTCTGAAGCTTAGGGGTTCCTAGACTTTGTGCTGTTTCTACCTTCCCTTCCTCGCTTTTGAGCCCCACACGGATGTCATTGGCTTCCATTTGCTCGTTCTTCCCCTCTCCTTCCTTGGTGATCCTTTCCAGGGGTTTCATCCCTTCACCATCATTTGCCACAGTCCAAACAGAGACTTGTTCACTCAAGTCTTTCTCTCCTGACCATATCTGGATGGATGGGTTTTTCCACTTCCTAGCTCCAGATTTTGAGTTGAATTCATATATTTTGCCAGTAACTAGAAGAAAAATAGAACAACAGTTAATCCAAGGTTTCAGCTTATTTCGTCTCAAAAGAAAGAAGCAAGCCAGAAGCTCTGAATGACTTAAAGATATAACACAACCTTGCAGAGAAACAGAGTCCATTTACCGGCCCATACAAGTCTAGCTAACCTGCCCCTTTCAAAGATTATACAACTTAGACAACAACACAGGCAGTAAAAGAAATGAAATGAACAGCCTAATAATACATTGTCAGGAGGCACCTAGGTGGCTCAGTGGATTGAGAGCCAGGCCTAGAGACAGGAGGTCCTGAGTTCAAATCTAGTTTCAGATACTTCCAAGCTGTGTGACCCTGGGCAAGTCACTTAACTCCAATTGCCTAGCCCCTACCACTCTTCTGCTTTGGAACCACTGCAAAGTATTGATCCTAAAATGGAAGGTGAGGGTTTTAAGGTAATAATAATAATCATAATTATTATACATAGTCCCTGGCAATGCGTACAGTTCACAGTATATGAACTGCCTTTTAGGTTCTAGGCCAGCAGTTCTTTCTTAACCTTTTTTGCATAAAGACACTTTTGACATTTTGATAAAACCTATGGACATCTGAGCACAATGTTTTTTTTAATGCAAAACATAAAATACGCAGGAAATCAATAATAAAAAAATCTCTATCCCTACCTATTTTTCCCCATCCAGGTTCACAGATTCTCCTTGAGTTGTTTAACAAGCATTTAACAACCAGCTCTCCAAAAATGTGCAACACATTTTTTTTAAACCATTACTTTCTATCTTTGAATCAATACTAAGTATTGGTTCCAGGGCAGAAGAGAGGTAAGGGCTAGGCCACGGCTTGGAGGATGACCTCTCAGTTTCCTTCCAGCTCTAAACTCTGGAACCCTGGGATTCACGTCCTCCTTGTATCCCCCCCTTCTCCCAAGGCTTGCTCTTGCTCTCCATATTCCAGTTGGCTCCCAGATTTCCTTTCTTCCCCTAGCTACAGCTCTATACCGGGCGCCTGTCTGCTCCACGCTGAATCTCTATTTCCTTGACCAACTATCTCTCTAGGGAAACCTTGGGGTCAGGGAAGACTCTGCTGGTGTCATTTCCCGGAAGCCTCAGTGGCTGCTGTCTGCTCTGGATTCCTCCAGCACTTATGCTAATGTGGGCACATTATGGTAACAAGTACCTAATAATAGAGGGAAATTTCATTCCAAAGGCAGCCTCCTGCTGGAGAGGAGCCATTCTCCTTCAGAGAAGGACTGAAGCATTTTGCATATGAAGGTGGCCACGAGCCAAAACACTTGCCTCCCGAATTGGGTCTCCTTCCCTTTATTCCCGTCTATAATTGAGCCTTTGTAAGTGGCTCGAATGTGTGTAAAGGAGCTAAATCTGGTGGCTGACTTCAGGGAGGCTGTGTGAGCTCCCAGAGCCTGTCTTTACCTTTCATTTATCTTTCCCAGCCAAAGGGATTGGGGGCTGCGCTAGCTGCAAACCCACAGACATTCTCTCATGCCTCACCCAACTACCCAAGAGGAAGAATGGATTGATTCTGTGCTCGGCTGGGCTGGAAAAAGGATGTTCTCTGGGGATGCCATCCCCAAGAGGGGCTTATTTTTGGAGGGGAAGAGGGGAGAGAAAATGTAGTTAAAAAAGATGGAGTGAGCAAGCAAGCATTTATGAAGCTCTTACTATGTGCCAGACTCTGCTTTAGGAATGAGGATACAAAGACAAAAAAAGAAAGGAAAGGAAAGAAAGGAAAAGAAAAGAAAAGAAAGGAGAAGAGAAGAGAAGAGAAAAGAAAAGGGAAAATAAAGGAAAAGGAAAGGAAAAGAAAGAGAAAGGAAAGGAAAAGGAAAGGAAAGAGAAAAGAAAAGGAAGGAAAAGAAAAGAAAAAGAAAGGAAATAAAAGAAAAGAAAAGAAAAGAAAAGAAAAGAAGAGAAAAGAAAAAGAAAAAGAAAAGAGGAAAAAAGAAATAGTTCCTGGCTTCAAGAACCTTACTTTTTTTTTTTTTTAAACCCTGACCTTCTGTCTTAGAATCAATGCTGGGTATTGGTTCCAAGGCAGAAGAGCTGTAAAGGTGAGGTAATGGGGATTAAGTGACTTGCCCAGGGTCATACAGTTAGGTTCTCTTAACTCCAGGTCTGGCACTCTACCTACTGGGCTACCTAGCTGTCCCTCTGCAAGCCATTTCTCTAATTTCTCATTAGCAAAATAGCAGAGGTATGAGACAGTCCAGTAGGGTGAGGGTTGGACTAAGTGATCTCTAAGGTTCTGTCTGGACTATTGCAATAGTCTTCAGATTGGTCTTCATGCATCCAGGCTCCTCTTGTAGAGATTTCACAGAGTTGCCTAATTAATATTCCTAAAACAGGTTGTTGGGGTGCCCACCCCAGTAGCTCTTTATTGCCTCTAGGGGGGAAACAGGCTTCTCAACCTGGCACTTAAAGTCATACACAATCTGTCTACTTCCTCTTTCCAGACATACTATTTTCCTTCCTGTAGTCTACATTCCAGCCAAACTAACTTACTAGCTGTTCCCCAGAATTCAGCTTGTTGTCCTCCCTCCCATTTCTCTGCCTTTCCTTCTAGGTTCTATTTAAGGACTTAAGTGCCTCCTCCTATAGGAAGCCTTCCCAGGTTCCCCCAGATTTTTTTGGTGCTCTTTTCATCCTGCAACTCCTCTGAGTGTACTTACTTGTGTATATGTTGCATTCTGCCTGTGGCGCCCTGCCTCCCCCAAGAACATAAGCTCCCTGAGGACAGAAGTGGTTTCATTTTTGTTTTAATTTCAATTACCTCAAAACAGTGCTTACCTGGAACATAATAAGCACTTAATAAATGTGGAATTGAATTTTGAGTTCTAAATCTTCCAGTTTTATGAAGAAGCCATCCTAGGCCCTAGGATTGGGCCCACATGGTCATGGAATGTCTCAGAGAATTTTATACAGGATGTTACAAAAGCATTAGTGCAATTTAATAGCTCACTCTTAAAAATAGCTTTTAAAATTAAGTGACATTAATAAATTAAATAAACATTAATTTAAAGAGAACTTAAGCTATTAGTTTTGTTTTTGTTTTTGTTTTTTTTAACCCTTGTACTTCAGTGTATTGTCTCATAGGTGGAAGAGTGGTAAGGGTGGGCAATGGGGGTCAAGTGACTTGCCCAGGGTCACACAGCTGGGAAGTGGCTGAGGCCGGGTTTGAACCTAGGACCTCCCATCTCTAGGCCTGACTCTCACTCCACTGAGCTACCCAGCTGCCCCTAAGCTATTAGTTTTAAATTGCTCTAAGACTATTGGGACATGTATACCTTATTTTATCATATCTTCACAATATCTTTGAGAGAAATGGAGACAGAGGAAGAGGGAGACAGAGAGAGATAGAAAGAGATCGAGAAAGAGAGAATAAGCATTTAGATAGTGTCTACTATGTTCTAGGCAATGTGCTAAGCACTTTACAAACATTAATTTATTTGATCTTCCTTAATTTGATTATTCCATCTGATCTTACCTATTACATCCATTTTCAAGCTGAGAAAATGGAGGTAAACAGAAGGTACGGGATTTGCTTAGGGTGACTAAGCTAGGGAGTGTCTAAGGCAGGATTTGAATTCAGGTCTTCCTGGTTCCAAGTCTAGCAGTCTAATCACTGAACCAGCTAGATGGCTCTCGTGTTCCAAATCCTTAAAGTATTTTGTAAATGTTGGCTATTATTATAATGTATTATGGCTTGCATAGTGCTTTTCTCATCAATGCCCTATGAAGTAGGTAGTCTAAGAATTATAATTCCCCCTTTTACAGATGAGGAGACTGAGGCTCAGGGAAAGAAAGCTACATGCTCAACACCAAACAGGTATCAAGTATTGCAGCTGAGATTTGAACTCAGGTCTCAGGACTTTAAGACTCCCATTGGTTAAACTTTATACGATGCTGCTCTCTATTTGACAAATCAGCCAAGTGGGACCTGCATGGAAAAATCAAATATTCTCTCTGAAAACAGCAAGTCAGGAACAAGAAATGATGTGGAAAAAAATGAAGGCTTGCTGTACTTCCACCTCATTTATCAATAATGATACTATCTCCTTTTAAACTGGTATTTCCATTTATATTACCTGGGTCTAGGGCTTCTCCATCAAAGACAGTGTTAATCTTGGTCATTTCCTAAGAAGACAGAGAGAGACACAACATGAAATAAAGCCAGGCGCTGACCCAAGAGAAGGCTGTCATTACTCTGAGAAATTCAGACCTGGCTGAGTCTGGCAGCCAAGCTCCGTGGTCCCTGCGCCTGGGAAGGATCAGTGGCTGAGCTCAATCAGGAAAAAGCCAGAGAGACTTCTGGGGGCCTGCCTGATGCTTAAGTGAGAACTAATCATGCCTGACAGACTAAGTGACTTGGAATGGGCAATCAGAGGGGGTCACCTCCTCTGGGCAAAGGGCCTGGGAGCTCCCTGTTGGGAGCCGGCTAGAAGAGGAACTGCGCAGGGGCACCTGATAGACTCCACAACGGAGGGGAAGCAGTTTTCAGACATCTGATGCCAAGCAGGGCTGTGCTTGGCGAATCATTGAGAGCATCTAATTCAACTCACCTCCACCATCTTTTTAATTTTTACAGGCTGAGGCACAGAGATGTTAAGTGACTTGCCCAATGTTACTCAGCTATCAAGCTCTCTAGCCAATAAATTCAATGGATTTTCTATCCCAATTAATACCACTTAAACCAATAGTGACAGTCCTCTCCAGGGGCCCCAGCCCGTGGCACGTGCCACTCTCCAGGCATTCCATATGGCTCTACAGCTGGCTAAGATTTGAAAAGGGCCAGGCAGAAGGAAGCTCTCTAGTCCTAGCTTTTAGGGTTTGGAAAAGAAGTATTCCGATCAAGGGAGACAATAACCCTACTGTACGTTTCAGACCATGCCCAGAATAACATGCTCAGCTCTGGGCACTTTGACAAGCTGAGGCACATTCAGAGGAGGGTAACAAGGATGGCAAAGGGTTTCAAAACAACATTAGACGGCTCCTCGAGAGAAGGTCTTTCACCTTTCTTTGAGTCCCCATTAGCACAGTGCCCAGCACATTGCAAGCACGTAATAATTTTTTGGGGGGGTCTGACTGATGGACAATGTTGCTCAAGGAAGGAACTGGGGAGGTAGAGATAGTTGGCCTGGAGAAAGCTTCGGGAAGTCTTCAACTTTCTGGAGAGTCCTCGGGTGAATGAGGGATTCGATTTATTCTGCTCAGCTCCAGTGGACAGAAGCAAGTTCAAGAAGTAGAAGTGAGAGACAGATTTTTGGCTCAATAGAAAGAAAGAAATTCTTAATAATTAGAGCTGGCCCCAAATGGAACAGACTGCTTCATAAAGCAATGAGTTACCCATCACTGGAGTTGTTCAGGCAGAGACTGGACAACCATGCTTTCAGGACATTCGAGATGGGGTTCTGCATGGTAGATGGTTTTGCCAGATGCCAATGTATTCCCAGGCTCATAATAACAACTGTTTCCATAGCACTTTAAAGATTCTGAAGCAACCGTCTTGTGAAGTAGGTGCTTTGAGTATTATTGTTGACATTTACAGCTGGGGAAACTGAGGCCTAGATAGGTTAAGTGGAGGGGGAATGAGAAGCACCCAACTAGTAAGTAATAGTGTGGGTAGTAGAAGTCGTAGCAACAGGAGCAGGATTCAAACCCAGGTCTCCTAATTCCCAGGTCATTATTCTGTAAGCCTACATAAAAAGAGTTAGTTGATCTCTAGGACTGGCCATATAGGAAAGAACTAAAGTGATGTCCTACTAGTCAGCTAGTCACGGCCATTAGAGCCTTGTTGATATTGATTCTGATAATTAATAGCTAATAGGCAGTCAATTGCCAGAAGGCAGTATGCTAGAATGAACACTTGATTTGGATTCGAGGAATCTGTGTTCCAATCCCAACTCCTTTATGGTTCCAATCCCAACTCTTTCGGTTATGATCTGTGCAACAATGGGCACCCCATTTACTGTCTCTGGGCCTCAACTTCCTCATCTGTAAAATGAGAGGTTTAGGCTTGATGGCTTCCAAGGCCTCTTCTAGGTCTAAACCAATTATCCTTAGAACACAGGACAGCAGAAACATTAGTGGTAAGAAGAGATCACCGATGCTGCGATCTTACCAAAAATGGGACCACGAGCCCAAACAGAGAAATGACTTGGCAGAAAGTCGCCAAGTAAGAGGTCAAGCTGGGATCTCTTAGAACTGGCCTTTATTCTTTTGGTAGCGCTAGAAGAAGTCTGGTAAAACCATGGCCAGCCAGCTTTCTTTTACCTACTCTCTCTTAAAAAGAACTGAATAGCCCACAGAAAGGTGCTTGAGCAACCCCGTAAACCTTCCTCCAACATCCTCTATGACTAAACTCATGTTCCCTTAAAGGTACGCTGCTAGAATCCTGCTCCTCAATCCCTCAGGACCTTCATCTATTGCTAACTGCTCCTTCCACATATAACATGGTATCATGGGTAGTGTTGAGTGTAAACATCTGAATTTGCAGCCTGCCTCGCGCCCTTACTAGCTCCATGACCCTGGGCTTGTCACTTAACCTCTCTCAGCCTCATTTCTTCATGGTAAAATGAGGGTAATAACAGCACCTACTTCACAAGGTGCTTGTGAAGATCACACGAGATAATCTAGGCAAGATGCTTTCCAAATCTTAAAGCCCTCCCCAAATGTTAGCTATCATTTTGTTATTAATACTACAACCAGTGATGATTTTATATTTACTCCTCTTGTTCCGTAACATCACTGACCACCCAGTTCCTGCTCAGGTTTCAGCCAGGCTGGTACGGGCAAGTGTGTGTGCCGTATAATTCCTCTGCCCTTTGCCACACACAGAGACAGCCAGGTGGGCAGCAGCTGGCTCGCCCCTCTGGCCAGTCTGACTGCTTAGGCATGCACACTGAGGCAGCTGCCACCCATCTGCCTCCTCAGCCTTTGCACTGCCACTTCCTCATTTCATTTATCTCCCAGCCCTTCTTTCTCAGAGTTACTGTGACATAGTCAACTCAACCGTGAAAGACAGGCAGGGACACACTGGCTGGGCTTCCCCCGCCCCCAACACTCAGCAGCTTTCAGGGACATCACAAAACCTCAGGACTGGAAGGGACCTACGTGTCCATCTACTCTAAGTGGCACCTGGGCCAGAAGCCCCTTTACAGCATCCCCTGCGATGGTCATCCAGCCTCTGCCTCAAGACCACTAGTGAAGGGAAATGAGCTCCTTCCTGAACAGCACATTCCGCTTGCAGAAACATCAGAGTTTGTACGTGGGGAAGGATTTCCTGGCATGCAACTTAATTCCGCCTTATGACCATCCCAGGCTCTCCTAAAGCCCAGCCTATTAGTGCTCTTAGTTTTGTCCCTGGGGCCAAGCAGAACAAGTCTGATCCCTCCTCCATGGAAGCAACACTTCAGATCCTGGAAGTTGAGAATTGATGCCACTCCTTCCCCAGGCTCCCACCCAAGATTGCTCTTTTCCAGGTTCTACAGCCCGACTGCCTTTAACAGAACTCCGCATCTAGCTTGTAGCAGTCTCACTCCTACTTGCCCACCTAGCAGGATAAATTCTAGATTGTCAATGTCTCCTGAAATATGGTACCTGAACCATAGAATATGCACCATACTGGAACTGAACACAATCTGAGCAGGAAACACTCCTCTGGGAAGGATAATCAACTTTGCCTTCCTCACGTTTCCTTTTTTTCCCTACATGCAAGGAAGATCCTGGCTTGCTTGCTTGTATTTGTAGCCCCAGAACTTAGTACGCTACCCAGCACACTTTGTTGTTCAGTTGTTTCACTTGAGTTTGACTCTTTGTGACTCCATTTGGGCTTTTCTTGGCAAAGATATTAGAGTGGTTTGCCATTTCCTTCTCCAGCTCATTTTATGGATGAGGAAACTAAGGCAAACAGGGTCAAGTGACTTGTCCAGGGTTACATGCTAACAAGTGTCTGAGGTCAAATTTGAACTCAGGTCTTCTTGACTCCAGGCCTGGTGCTGCTCTGTCCACTGTACCATCTGGCACGTAGTAAGTTCTTAATAAATGCTCAATCTACATTTTCTTCCTTCCTTCCTCCCTCCCTCCCTCCCTCCCTCTCTCCCTCTCTTCCTTCCTTCCTTTCTTCCTTCCTTTCTTCCTTCCTTTCTTCCTTCCTTCCTTCCTTCCTTCCTTCCTTCCTTCCTTCCT
>NC_058134.1:152005947-152008805 GCF_016433145.1 Gracilinanus agilis
CTTCCTTCCTTCCTTTTCTAGCTCTCCTAGACAGGAATTACTTCAGGCAAGAGAATGGAGGCTAAGGTCTCTTCTCCTAGCTTCTCCTTATACCAGGAACTCAGTGTTCTTATGCAGCCTCTCAGGACCCCAGAAGATACCTCTTCCTAGACTTGCTTTCCCTTCACTATTCCTGTGCTCATACCTTCCCCATGACCTTAAAAAAAAAAACTTCCTTGTCCCATGACACATTCCCTGAAGCCTCTGGTTCTTCCTTTATAAAGTAATAATCAGTTAATCAGTCAGTTAGCATTTATTCAACATTAATTCTAGGCACTGGGGGTACAAATAAAGGCAAAAAACAACCCCTTCCAAGTGTTTGTTGTCAAGGAGCTTATAGTCTGAGGGAAACAATCGTAGCACTTTCTTGTTCTAGTGAGCCAATGGGTGGGTAGGTTGGGCCCCACCTGTTGAGCTAACACTGCTCATGGGCTCAGAGGGGATAGTCAGCAAATATTATTTAAATTTTAATCATTTGATCAGAAGGACAATTTTTCAATTTTTTTATGTGCCTGGACATTTATTCAACGACTAAAGCCAGTTTTCTTTTGGCATCAACAAAGTGCCTTAGATTGTAAGCTTCTGAGGAAAAGGAGGGGTTGTTTCTATTTTTGATAAATTCTTTTAGATTATACTATGTAGAAGTTTAGTGTCTACAAGGATGTATAGAGGGCTAGCCTTGGAGTCAGGAAAATGTGGGCTTAAATATTGTCTCTGACACATCCTACCTGTGGAACCTTAGGCAAATCACGTAACTTCTCGGCCCCCGTCGTTTTCTGACTATAAGTTACAGAGAAATTGATGATCTGCATTGGCAGGATGAACTCCATACGTGGAGTTCTCTGCATTTATAAAATCATAGGTTCTGACAAAAAGTTTATGGCAGGAATGGTAAAATATGCCTGGCACTTGGCAACTCCAGAAGTGTGCCTTTCACCCAAAGATTTCATGATTCTTGGGTCAGAATAAATATATCATGTTTGTCTTCCTAAACAAGAGTACTAAGGGTAAAGGCAAGATACTTCATCGTTACCATATTTTTTAATCCCTCACATCTCACTTGGAGAAATTAAGCCAGGAAAAGAGAAGCCCACTCGATCTAGCGCTACTATAATCTTTTATTTTACTCTCAGACTCCTTTAAACTTTTTCTTTTTAAATTTAATTTCATTTTTTCAGTTAGCAAAATTGTTTTCTCTCTCTCTCCCATTCCACCTTTTAAACTTTTCAAAGCTCCTTTTATTTGCAGCCTCCCATCAGATTGTTACAACATCCCAAAAGGAAGGTGAGATGGCATTTGTATCCCCATTTCACAGATAAGGAAATGGAGAACCTAGTGACTGTGTCATGTCACACAACTTTTAAGTGGCAGAATTGGCCCAGGAACCCATTTCCTGATCTCTAACCAAACTTCCTTTGACCTAAGCCCATTTTATAGAGGAGGAAACAGGCCCCGAGAGGCAAAGTTCATGGCCATATAACTTCTAGTGGCAGAGATGAAGCTAGAACTCGGGTCTCCACTCCTAGGCCCATGCCCTCTCCACCTTCCCTTGCTCTAATGTTCTGAGAGAGCAAAGAAATAGAGTCTTTGGAAGTGTTGAAGTGGAGTTCTGGTCTTTAAGCACCACTCCCCCATCCCACTTACTCTCCTGGAGGGCTGATGGAGATAATAAACACCACTATTCAATATTTATGAAATTCAGTTCTTCTGCAAATATATCACAAGACATGTTCAGTGGAGGGAACCAATTCTATCAAGAGCTCGTCACACAGCAATCTGTTCCAGTGGCCAAGTACAAGCATCTTGCTGAATAACAAACACCCCCAGAGGATGATGCGGAAAGGCTGGTTTGGGGAGAAAATAACAACATCCTCTAAAGGGATTCGTTCAATGACTGGCCACACTTACCAGCACAACTTCTCTCTTTGCCTTCTTGGTTTCTGCAGGGAAGGAGACAGACAAAAGTCAAGTTGCCTGCACCTGCCTCATTTCAGAATCCCACCTCCCACAGTGGGGTTCCCTTAAGCAGGCTTCCGGCTCAATGTTGCAAACACTGCAAAGGATTTATCAGCTCATGGAAATGTTTTAGCAGCCAGCCGTCGTTCCTGGAAATGAAATCCATATTTTCCCCTTACTCTGCCTGGCACACTGGCTGTACCAGTTGGGGGCAAATGGGTGTCTAGTTATTTAGAAGACTTTCAATGGTTCAAAACTTAGAAGGATGAATCAGATTATTGAATTCCCAGGCATTCTAGGATCTCGGTGTAGGGAATAAACAGCCAGACTTTGGGGCAGCAAGAAATGAGTTTGAATCCCACCTCAGATATTTAATTGCTGTGTGATTCTGGGCAAGTTACTTCTCTGGACCTCAATTTTCTCATCTGCAAAATGAGGAGGTTGACTTGATGACCCCCATGTCCTTTTTTGTTATTTAGTTGTTTTCAGTCATTTTTGACTCTTTGTGACCCCAGTTGGGGTTTTCTTGACCAAGATACTGGAGAAGTGGTTTGCCCTTTCCTTCTCTAGCTCATTTTACAGATTAGGAAAGTGAAGCAAACAGGGTTACACAGTTAGTGTCTGAGGCCAGATTTGAACTCAGGAAGAGGAGTCTTTCTGACTCCAGGATTGACACTCTATCCATTGAGCCACCTAGCTGCTCATGAAATCTTAGATCACAGGACCATAGGTCTAGCGCTCAAATGGACCTTTGAGGTTATCGAGTCTTCACTTCATCATTTCATAGATTAGGAAAGGGCTTTGCTCAGGGTTACAGAGACAGGGAATAGCTCTCTCTCACTCTCTCTCTCTCTCTCTCTCTC
>NC_058134.1:152009185-152096316 GCF_016433145.1 Gracilinanus agilis
CTCTCTCACTCACTCTCTCTCTCTCTCTCTCTCTCTCTCTCTCTCTCTCTCTCTCTCTCTCTCTCTCTCTCTCTCTCTCCATTTTTTCCTATGACTTGTTACTCACATTTTTGTACCCAGTTTCAACAAGCCTAGTCCTTTATGTTTAGGATTCCCCTAGAAATGCATGATGAAGGGGAGAGAAGAATGATGAGACATAGAAAGAGAGGGCTCCAATGAGGAAAATGAAGAGTTAAATAAGAATACTGTCTAGTTTGCCTTTTCTGATTTACTTTTTACCTTGGTTGGTTGGTTGTTATCCTTTATGCTTGAAGAAGACTAAAATGGCATCACTGGTGATGTCTTCTGACTTGTGCACAAATTTGATTTAAGTGAGGCAGAGTTGCACCAAGTTGTTGCCTTAATCTCTCTTCCAGAGTCACCCAAAGACCAGTGGCAAGTCAAAAAGTCAGCTGGTGATGGCTAAGGATGCAGGAGTATCTTTGCATTTTCAATATCTGACCAAGTTCTAAGCATTCTATAGTGCCTATTTCCACTGCCTTCATGGCCACTGTAATAAATTGTTCTCATCTGCTCTTTCTGCTGGGGGATGTCTTCACAGGCTTGGCATAGACACCTTCCTAACTTGCCAATGGTTTTGAAACCTGTCAATTACCATGGTTTTCCAGAGAATAGCCACTGGGCATGCTACAGCTTCTTGGAGCCACAGGTGAGAGCTGGGTGGCAGGTGGACACCAAAGGAGGATAAGCAGCCCTGAAATGATCTAGACAAGCCCTCATGCCAGAGAGAGGTACTAGTCTTCCCTGAATACCCCCATACACCCCACTTACCTCTTAACAGATCTTAAGAAGATAATTTCAAGTCTGGCCTCAGACACTTTCTAGCTGTGTGACCCTGGGCAAGTCACTTGACCCCCATTACCTAGCCCTTACCACTCTTCTGCCTTGGAGCCAATACACAGTATTGACTCCAAGATGGAAGGTAAAGGTTTAAAAAAAAGTTGGGTCCACACTGAACATACTCTATTATCAAGGCTAGAAACTATAAAGTCAAAATATTGCCCCCATTGAACTCATCTGATCAGAACCTTCAAGATCATCTGATCCGGCCCCCGTATTATATCCAACCACTCTACCAGGTTGAGGGGCATATTTGAAACAACAAAACAAAAAACCTTCTGTCTTAGAATTGATACTAAGTATTGCTTGCAAGGCAGGAGATGGAGAAGGGCTAGGCAATTGGGGGTAAGTGACTTGCCCAGGGTCCCACAGCTAGTATGTGCCTGAGGTTCTGAACTTAGGTCCTGATTCCAGTCCTGGCTCTCTATCTACTGAGTCACCTTGCTCAGGTCTTTTTGACTCTATTCACTGTACATCATCATCATCATCATCCTCTTCTTCTTCCTTTTCCGCTTCCTCTCCTCCTCCTCCTCTTCCTTCTTGTCCTTCTTGTCTTTCCTCTCTTCCTTCTTGTCTTTCTCCTCTTTCTCCTTCTCCTTCTCCTCTATTGTACCTTTGGATTTACAAAGCACTACCCTCTCATGCTACCTTCTGACTCTTGCTTTCCTCCAGATGCTGTTTATGTAGTTCAATTCAATTCGATTCAGCGCAATAAGTACTTATTGAGCATCTCCTAAATGCCAGGCACTGTGAGAATATGCATTGCCCTTTTATCCTCCACTGAGCAGAATTCCTTTCATGTACACCCACCAAGTCCCAGAAGCCAGGAGAATAGACAGTATACATACCTCCTTTTTTCACCCTATGACAAAATAAAAGATTGACATTAATTACCAGGAGACTAGTGCACATCACTACACACATAACCAGATGGGTTTCTTTGGGGAGCTTCCTTCAGAAGTATAATATTTCTTTCTTAGGCAATCTCGTTCTACCCCCATTTGATAAATGCTGCCTGTCTTATCATATTACAACTCATTTTCAGAGAGATCAGGCTTAGTTCAGATTTTCTTATAGGCTTCCTTTTATTAAATAAACCATATTAGAGATGATTAGCTTTGGGAGTATATGTTAAAATGGAGATGTTCATTTGCACATTCAACATGAGAGCCAGAATCGCATGCAGGTCCTGGGCTCCCAGTAGCTCCCCCTCCCCATCCTGAGACATTTACTATACCTAAGCTCCTCCACGGATCACTGGCATATCTGTAAGCTTAACAGTCACTCTCCTCCATTCTATTATAAAACTAAAGCTGCCAATGGCAGCGATTTCCCCAATATGGTACGGCAATGGAATGGACGACTCATGCCAAATCCTCATGCTTTTCATGATCTAGTCATTCATCTATTGATTTTAAACCACTTGAACAATACTAGAAAATATCCAGGATACTTCTGTGAAACGCATGTTCATTATTATCATCCCATCTTTTTTTTTTTTGGTCCAAAATTATAATTTCAATGGCATAGGAAATCTCCAATTTGAAAACTCCTTTCCCTGGTACAGGTTGGCTACTCATTTGTAATTTATTGATTTGCCCAGGTGCCTGATGTATGGAGAGGTTACGTGACTTGCCTAAGGTTACTCAGCTAGTATGTGTCACATTCAGAACCTGAACCCAAGTGATAGCACTGGCCTTTCTTCCTTTCACTATACCAGAAACATAGTTCATTGCCATCTTCCCTTTGGGTAAAAAAAAAAAAAAAAAAAAAAAAAAAAAACTAACCTTGTATAATATTCACAAAATTCATGTTGAATAGAACTAAGATTAAAACCTAAAGCTCGATACCCTAGGAATCAGCACTCAAGGCCGCCATGCTACTTTATTTTAGAACTCATCACAGGAAGGCAAGGACAATCAGAAAAGGGTTCATCTACCATAAATTAAGAATCTGTGATTTCCACAACATGGTAACAACACTACCAACACAGATCAGCAACTTCTCTACATAATAGTAAATGGTCTTCATGAATTGCTACGGGCCAGCAAATGAAATGAAACTTCCTGCTATCTGACCCTTTCCAAACTTAATTAAGGTAGCCCTCAGATGGCAGACATATAGTCTGTCATCATCATACCAATCCCTGAAACATTGGTGGCATCTTCCTGAGCCTAAACTTTGCCTGCCCAGCCTTTGAGAGCACAGGATCAATCAGTCAATAGTAAGCCTTTATAATATAACTACAATGTGCCATTCACTGTGCTAGGGGCTGAGGTGACAAAGACAAAAATGAAACTATATTTGCCCTCAAGGAAATTATATGCTACTGTAAGGTGTTTGGGGGTGAGGGGAGAGAACAATCGGTTACATGAGGCATTAAAGCAGGGCTTTGATGGAGGAAGCCTGCTAAGAGTCTTTGAAGTTTTCTCCAATTCCATCCCCTACTTTTTAATTGTAATTTTTTTACTAGAGCCAGAATTTCCTCCTTATATGGATCTAGCAACCCAGAAACCTCCTTTTCCTTTGTAGATCATCACATGCTTTGCAACTTATAGTTTTAATGAATTGCTTGGGCCACTAAGAGACTTACTTGGGGGGAGTCACATAACATGTGGAATTTGAACCCAAGTCTTCCCAACTCCAAGGCCAATCCTCTATCTACTACACTATGCTGCCTTTCTAGTCTCTTTCTAAATAGAAAATAAATAAGTAAATGTGCTTTTTTTGTTACTGCTCAAAATAGTCAGAGGCACAATTATTAGAAGGACTAATTCTATAGATTTCCTGCCATATCAGTATAGGCCATTTTTACCAGGGAAAGACAAGGAAAGACAATTAATGCAGAGCAATTAGAAGGTATTTTTGAGCCTGTGCAAAGCATGCATTTCTTTGCCATCTCCATGCCCTTTTCCCTCTCCCTAGGGGGCCTGGGTTAAGCAGGAGATTATCCTTTTCATAAAGTTGGTACAACTGGAATCAGTTTCCCTAGGTGGTAGAAAGGACCAAGCTCGCAGAGTGACTTACAGTAATCCTTTGTCTTCCTTGGGCTTGAAGGAGCAGTGTCTTCGGATGAATTTCACCAGTAGGAAAAACTGGTATCCCAGGAGAACCAAGAGTAGCATGGAGCCCACAGTAATCACAAATGGTACATACCAAGCTGATGAGGAATAAACATTTTCCCTCTGAATCAGGTAGGTGACTCTGGGCTTGAAAAGAAGAGGGGGTGGGGGAGAAGGAAGAGGCTGATGGCCATATTTTATATTATCATGGTTGGCAAAAATTAAAGCTTAGATTTTCTATTCATTTTGTTTTCATTTCCATTTCTACTCATGAAATTTGCTTTAGAAATTGGATAGTTTTAGAACTAGACTTCTTTCTGCTTCTACTCATTTTTATCTCATCCTTTGCTCTGATATATATATGTATATATATGTATATATGTATATGTATATTCCTCCCCATGTATCCATCAGTTCAAAGCCCAGAAAAGTTAAGGAATATATGAGGACTGGCAATCTCTACTTTAAACTTTATACCAGTCTGGCTTCTCAAGAAGGCACACACACATACATGTATACATGATCATGTGTATACAGGCACATGTATACAAGCATTCATATACATATGTATGCAAACCCACAGAGTATGTGTGTATACATACCTGTTTATTGGAATATATGTTAAAGGGATTTTCTTAATCTCTCTCTCTCTGTTTCTTTAAGAAGCAGGAGAGGATTTCTAGGTGGAGCAGAGCTCTCCTCACTTTTGTCAAACTCTTACCATTTAACTCTTACACATATATGTAATAATATTTGTGTCTGCATGTGTGTATACATCTATGTATGAATGTGCAGTAGATAATATGTGTACATGTGTAGAAATACATATATGATTACACTGGCTAAGGAAACTTTTTTTATTAATTATTTTTTTTAAACCCTTACCTTCCGTCTTGGAGTCAATGCTGTGTATTGGCTCCAAGGCAGAAAAGTGGTAAGGGTAAGCAATGGGGGTCAAGTGACTTGCCCAGGGTCACACAGCTGGGAAGTGTCTGAGGCCAGATTTGAACCTAGGACCTCCCATCTCTAGGTCTGGCTCTTAATCCACTGAGCTACCCAGCTGCCCCCTTAAGGAAACTCTTGATAAGAAAATTCCTTCGATCAATGTAAATGTGCAACTTTTCTACAACTTAACATCATGGAGAGTTGCTTGATACATAGAGAGCTTGTGTGTATCAGGGCAGGATTTGAACACAGGTCTTCCTGAGCCAAGGCTAGTTGTCTATTCACTATACCATGCAGCTCCCCAAAGAGTGAAGCCCTCAAATCTCATTGGCCCTTGTCAGCATCTGCACACTCCCCAAACTGTCTTCTTGACACGTATTTCACTGAAAAGGCATAATACCACTCCAGTTTCTCTTGATCTTTTAAAGAGAGGTTACACTAAGAAAGGTTCCTTCAGCTGCATACTATTGCTTCAAGGTTAAGGAGAGAACTGGGTACAGGCCACACAGTGACTGAATTTCCTTCTGCTTTATATTCTGTGAGAGGGCAAGAGAATACTTACCACCCAAAGATGGGTGACTGGTAGTGACTAGAGTGATGTCAACTGGACATAAAAATCTGATATTAGCCAAGTTATGACTAATTAATGGCTGGTTAAGACAGAATAAGTTGTTGCTCAAAGCCTTTTATGAATGGAGCAGCCAAGGCATCATCCATTTCCATCTGAGCTTGACGCCCACTCTTCTTCCCAGAATTGTCTGGCTCTAGCATACACGAGATTGCATCCCCTACTACACCTCCTAGCCATTGACATCTTCTCAAGTCCATAGCATTTCCTCCAGGCTCAAAGAGCTCTAGCTAATTGACAGAGCAACGTGGTTGGAGATTGTGGATGCCAAGACCCTTACCATGGAGGTGGTGGTGATGACTGTGGTTGGTGGAGGGATAACTTCGATATTTAGAGTCACTGTTCCTGTTTCAATGAAAGCTTCCGCTTTCTTCCGACTGGTCAGTAAGTTGTCATCTGTTATGTAGACAAGTAGCTTGTAGTTCCAGTCTTTATCAAAACCACTGGAATAATCAAAAGGGGTTGCAAGCAGGAGGCTTGTGACATTTGATCCAGCATTGGGAGAGAAAGTGAAATGATTGTTCTTGTTCCCTGAATTTTTGGAACAACATCATGGAGGAAGGAGGTAAAGAGAGGAGAGAGAAAAAAAGGAAATAATAAGGCAAGTAGGGATATATTTTAAAATATCTCAGATGTCATTTCCTCTAAACTCATGCCTGAGTAAGAATCCATATAATCAATCAATCGATCAATCAATCAGTCTATCAATAAGCATTTCTCAGTTACTTACTAGAAGCCTAAGATAATGTTCTAGGACCTTGAAAAACAAATACAAAAATGAACATCCCTGCTCGCCAAAGATTTACAGTTTATCAGGGTAGACAACCTGTGCATCTATGTGCATGCATATGTACAGAATAAATATGAGATAGATACAAGGTCATTGAGGGAGGGTAGATACTAGTAGTTAGAGGGATCAGGAAAAGTTCCTGAAGAAGGTGTTGCTTGAGCTGAATTTTAAAGGAAGTAAGAGATTCTATGAGAAAGATGAATAGACAGAGCATCACGGTGGAAAGGCATCAAGTGGGAACTTTGAGTATCATGTGTAAGAAACAGCAAGAAGGTTAGTTTGAATACAGCAGGCGTGTGGAAAAAGGAATACTGTATAATGATTCTAGAAAGGTAAGCTGGAGCCAGATTGTGAGAGACTGTCAAAGCCAGAGGCGTTTGTTTCTATGTGATCCTAGAATCATTAGGTAGCCACTGGAGTTTATTGAGTAAAGGACTGATATGATCATATTTGTACTTAATGAAATCACTTTGAGGACTGCATAAAGAATGGAATGGCCTGAGGAGAGACTGGACGAAGGGAGGCCATGTGGAAACGTTTGCAAGATCCCTAACCAGTGGTCAGGTGGTTGCTTCTCCCTGAAGATTATTGCTGCAAGGCAGTTCTTTCCTCCTCAGGGCCGCTCTGATTGCCAACCTCCCAGAACTCCCCCCGTCCCACTCCATCCTTCCAAAAACACTCAGGCCTATTTTTTGGTGAACAACGTGTCTACTCCACTGGTGACATCCCTAGCCTCAAAATGTGTTTTAAGTTAGTTTAGAAACAGCAAGTAACTCCCCAGATATTCAGTTTTGTCGAGGCTTAAAATAAAAAGGAAAAAGGACACATGCTATTTGGCATCACTGTGGTAATGCTTGGATAGGAACTAAATTACCTCCATGAAGGCTCTTCAGGGATTTTTATCTTTGTCATTATAAGCAGTTACTTAAGGAGGACAAAAATAAAAGCATTAGGATAGTCCCTCCCCTTTGAATGGGAGGATACAAAATCTATATAGGACAGATCCAAAAGGGGATGGAATGGGTGTGCAGGAGCAAAGTTTGGAAAAAGCCAGGAAGTGACGATTGCAGGTCTACTAGTGGACCTCAGAGTCCCACAGCAGAGTCAAGAAGCCAGTGGGAAAGGGATGAAGAGGATGAGATCAGCATTCACTTAGTAGTGACATCAGAAGGAGACTCACTCTTGATAGATTTGGTAGCTCACCCAAGTCATTCCCTTATGACTTTAAAAATGGACAGAACCACAATCTTTTTATTATTTTATTATTTTTTAAACCCTTACCTTCCGTCTTGGAGTCTATTCTGTGTATTGGCTCCAAGGCAGAAGAGTGGTAAGGGTGGGCGATAGGGGTCAAGTGACTTGCCCAGGGTCACACAGCTGGGAAGTGTCTGAGGCCGGATTTGAACCTAGGACCTGCTGTCTCTAGGCCTGGCTCTCAATCCACTGAGCAGCCCCCCACAATCTTTTTAAAGAAGCTGTGTTCACATTATAGTGGTCTTACTTACCCAGTAGCTCATGGTTAAGGTCAAGAGGAAGGGGCCATGAGGCTCTGGGGGACCCAATCCTTGCCCACATGATAAAATAGCTGTGTCTTACCAGTATAATGGTTCCACCTGATCAAAAAGAGTCATGTGTCTGACTCTTCATGGCTCCATTTTTTTTTCTTTGCAAACATACTGGAGTGGTTTGCCAATTCCTTCTCTAGCTCATTTTACAGGTAAGGAAACTGAGGCAAAGAGAGTTAAACGCCCAGGGTCACACAACTAGTAAGTGTCTGAAGTCAGATTTGAACTCAAGAAGATGAGTCTTCCTGACTCCAGTCCTTGCACTCTATCTACTGTACCATCTAGCTGTCCCTCCAGGATCAGAACCCACACATGGTCAATGAGAACTCTCAGATACCTCTAGAGAGGATTTACCAGATGCTGTTGGGACTCTTCCTCATGCTATTAAGCATTCCGGGAATCTTCCCATCTGTTTCCTAATCTTGCCCAATCTTACGTCATCTTCATTCTCTTCCCACTGAATCCTAGACTCACCCCCTAAGACTTTGGACTGCTAAGTGGTACAATGGTTAGAGCACATGCCGGAGTCAAGAAAATCCAAGTTCAAAGCCAGCCATAGACACTTACCAGCTATGTGATCCTGGGCAAGTCATTTAACCATCGTTCGCCTCAGGCTTCATATCTGTAAAATGGGGGGGGGGGGAAACCTATTTCTAGGATTGTCGTGAGGATCAATGAGATAATAAATATAAAGTGTTTCTGCATAGTACTATATGTTAGTTATTATTATGATAAGGAGGAATAGGTGATTGTTTTCACCCTAGTCGGCACAATGAATAGAGTCCTGGGCTTGGAGTCAAGAAGACTCATTTTTCCCGAGTTCAAATCTGGCCTCAGACACTTACTAGCTGTGTGATTCTGGCCAAGTCACTTAACTCTGAAGGTTTCCATTTCCTCATCTGTAAAATGAGCTGGTGAAGGAAATGGAGAAACTAGTCTAGTAGCTTTACCAAGAAGACCTCTGACAGGGTCAACAGAGACTTGGACACACTGAAACAAGTGAACGTCAGAACTAGACCTCTACATGGCTCCCTGACCATTTCCAAATCATGCTGAAATATCCTCCCACCATTCTCTCTCCCCTTTTCATATTGTATCTCCCCTTTAGAAAGAAAGTTCCTTGAGAGCCAGGCTCTCTTTTTTTTTTTTTTTTTTTTTTTTTTTTTTTTTTTTTTTTTTTAATTTTTAAACCCTTAACTTCTGTGTATTGACTTATAGGTGGAAGAGTGATAAGGGTAGGCAATGGGGGTCAAGTGACTTGCCCAGGGTCACACAGCTGGGAAGTGTCTGAGGCTGGATTTGAACCTAGGACCTCCCGTCTCTAGGCCTGGCTCTCAATCCACTGAGCTACTCAGCTGCCCCATAGAGCCAGGCTCTCTTATTGCTTATCTGTTTATTTATTCCCAGCATTTAGCAGAGTGGCTGACTTTTTCAATGACTTTTCATTCGTTTCAGTCATTCACATCTGAGTAAGACCTATGAGGTTTAGTCATATTGCCTGCATCCATTATATTCAAGTCATTTCTCCAGTGGCTCCAGACTTGTTAGTGAGTGAAAACTAGTAAATGGAGCAGGGGATGTTGCAATTTTCTCTCTCTTAGCAGCAGGGCTCACCAAAAGGCCTTTGGGGTCTTGCTGAGTATGGATTATTTTCATCTTATAAGGCTTCCAGTCTGGAGACAGTTTTTACCTCTGGGTTTTGTGACGCACAGACTTGGTGAGAGCCCCCACTGCTTTGAGATCCTGCCACTCCACAGTTCAGTGGGGAGCGAAGAATAGATTTTCTTCTTTTACTTGGAACTGTTTTGCTTGTTTGGGTTTAAATCTCTGGCTTTTAGCATTTCATTAGGGAAGTTATTTTTGGTCTAATTTCCATTGAGGGGTATTCTTTCTTTCTTCCTTTTTCCATGGTACTGCATTTTTAAAGAAAGAAAATGAATGGGGCATAGGAGAATCCCAGAGGGCAAATTTCTGAAAATGCATTTAATCCATTATTACCCTGACAGATGACTCTGATTCCCTACAACCCATTATAAGCCCTCAGAAGAGGAGGTGCTCAGGGAGTCGGTCTAAAATGAAAACACAATGAAACGAATATAGATTCCCAAATCCCAGGAATAGTCTGGGCATTGGGTAGAGGAATCGTCATCAATGACATCGACTTCCTACCCACTGACTCCTTACCTTAGGCAAACTGTGGCCCACGGGTCAGGGGAAGAGAAAGGGGAGCAAGAAGGAGCAGAAGCAGGCCATGGATGCATCAGGCAAATTTAATTTTCCCTTTCCAGCCCTTCTGGCCTTACTTAGTATCTCATTTTCACAAGTTCATAGCCTAGATCAGCCCATAAGCACAGCCACTCATTCTTCCATATTCAGTGATGTTGTCATGTCTGAAGGCATTGTGCTGTGCACATCTTCCTGACCTTCCAAAAGGGCTTTCTATAATTGTTTGAGGGGCTTAGGAAACTATATATATATATGGATACATATACTAATTGACATATACATACATATATATTAATTTGTATACTACTTAGTATATATTTATAGTATACTTATATATGCTTAGTATATATATTATATATTTATAAATGTATTATAAAAGTGAAAGATAAAGAGAAGGGGAATAAGCATTTATATATCTCCTACTATGTGCTAGGCACTGTGCTAAGTACTTTTTATAATTTTTTTCATTTGATCCTCACAATAATATTGCAAGGAAGATGCTATTATTACCCCCCCTTCATTGTTGAGGAAACTGAGCCAAACTAAGGTTAAGTGACTTATCCAGAGTGCCACGGGTCATGTCTAAGGCAAGATTTGAACTTAAGTCTTCCGGATTCCTGGGCCAGTGCTCTAGCTGTTTTGCTACCAACCCTTTCCCTCCCTCTCCCTCTCCCTCTCCCTCTCTCTCTCCCTCTCATATGAATACACATATGTATGTACTAATTTTGGTTATATGTTAATTTGGATGAAATTTGAAGATGCCAAAAATTTGGAAGGATAGCTAATATGCTAGATGACAGAGTCAGAATTCAAAAATATCTGGTTAGGCTAGAATACCAGCCTGAATAGAATACTATGAATTTAATAGGGATATATGTAAGGTACATATGTGGGTTCAAAACCCCAGGGATACAAGCATAAAATTAGAGAATCGTGGCAAGGCAGCAATTCATCTGATAAGGAACTAGGCATTTTAGTGAAAGACACAATCAATGAGTCCACATTGTGATGTGGCAGCTAAATTAGCACAATGCTTATCTACATTAAGAGAGACATAATATCTAGGAAGGGGAAGGTGATGCTACTACTTTGTTACCCTTGTCAGACTATTATGTTCGATTCTAGTTAGAACATGGATAAGCTACAGGGGATCATGAGAGACGAACTCTAGTGGGGAAGGACTTTGAGTTCTGCCCTTTAAGGACCATCTGATAGAAATAGGTGAATCTAGCCAGTAGGAGAAAAAAACTTAAAGAGGGCATGATAGCTGTCTTCTAATATCTAAAGGTCTGTTATATAGAAGAAGGAGTCAATTTGTCCTCCTTGGCCCCAGAGGATAGAATTAGGAACAAAAGATACAAGTTGCAGAGATTTGGATTTAGTCTTGATGCAGAGAAACACTTCCTATCCATGAGACCAAGGCCAAAGTGGAGCGGCTACCTCTGGAGATTGTGTATCCCCCTAAGTTGAGGTTTTCAAACACATGAAGATTTCTTGTTGGGAGCATTGTGGAATCAATACTTATTTGGATGAGACTAGACGCATTGTGAGGTCCTGACTGAGATTCTGAGTCAAACACTATACCTTGGCCAATGAAATAGCGGAAAGATCTGGGGCTGGAATCTTTGTCAACACACATTAGTTTGAAATTGTGAATGTTTGTGCCAACTCTTAGATCCACAGGGATTGCCAGGAAGTAGAAATTTGGTTCACATGTTGGTTTTTCATCATTTTCATCAAGAATTTTCACAGTCACCTAGAGAAGGGAGAAGATCGCCAGTTCGATAAGGGATTCCCAATCTCCTCCACAGAACCGTCTTTCTCATCTATAATAATTGGACTTTTTAATATATGTACATATGAAACAGCTAAGTGGCACATTAAATTCTTTTTTAAAATTTTTTTATTTTTTAGAAAAATTCTTTCCATGGTTACATGATTCATGTTCTTGCTCTCTCTCCCCCCACCCTCCACCCCCTATAGCTGACGTGCTTTTCCACTGGTTTCTTCATGTGGCATATTAAATTCAAAACCCACCTCAGACACTTACTAGCTGCCAGCCTCAGTTTCTTCATCTCAAAATGGGCATACTAATAGTATATATTTTCCAGGGTTATTGTAAAAATAAAATGCAATGATATTATGTGTGATCCTGATAAATCACTTAACCTCATTTGCTTAGTCTTCCACTCTTCTGCCTTAGAACCAATACTTCATATCAATTCTAAGACAGAGGGTAAGGTTTTGGTTTTTTTTTTTTTTAACACAAAGATATTGGTAAATCACTTAGTAAATCTCAAAGGGCTATATAAATTTTAGATATACAAAAATGATGCCAGCTTATTTTCCTAGGAAGAGTTGTAGATTTCCCTTGTTACTTCTTCCCTACTGTTGTGTATGGCCAAAGAGGAGTCTGAGTTAAAGATGTCGTCTACGGCCACAGTAGACCAGATACAACCTGTCCCACGGAGATCAAATCTAGGACTCTGATTTCATTACCTTTAGTCTCTAACCAACTAAGCCAGCCAGCCTCAGAGAGTAGTTAGAATCTGATCTCTTTCACTGTCTTCTTCCAGGGCTGCTAAATTGGAGTAGAGCCTGGTAGGTCATTCAGTTCAATTTCTACCTTGATCTACAACCATTTTTTAAATGTGGGCAAGTTTATTCTAACTTTGGAGTTTAAGCATTTCAACTACTTCTGAGCTTAGGACTGAAATGAAATTTTAGCTTACTCAGTCTCCAAATCAGGAATCTATTGATTTTTCAGAGAACTCTACACAATCCACAATTAGTCTCAGATTTAATACTATTTATTCTCTTCCAAGCCCACAAGTCTGAGCCCTCGGTTTCATTAAAAAAAAAAAAAAAAACCAAACCCATCAAAACCCATTGGTTCAAAATAGGTTGTTCCAGGGACTGGACTTTGTTGGCATTTAGTTATCATTTTAATTTCTACTTCATAGGTGGAGAAATTAGAGAATTTCATTTTGCTCAAAATCCCATGGAAAATTAGGAAGAAAGTTGAAAAATGAACTTGGGTTCCTGATTTCTTCCCAAATGTTCTCTCCACTTAACTAGACTGGCTGTTAGTTCAGTTTATATTTCTTTCATACTTCTCTGAGTTTGCTAATAGAATAGGGGAAGAAATGATTCCCTGTATGTATAGTCATCCCATTATCTTCAACTACTTTTAATTACTGACAGTGCAATTGATCCAGTGGCTGCCCGCTTTTCCAGATATGCCTCTAGATGTGACATATCCTGCTACAGCGTCTAAACAATAAGAGTAGGAGTTGTGAAAATGTGTATTGCTGATAGCAAAGCTGGAATGAGCAGAAAACAAAAAGGATCTTGACCCATCATCCACACTCCACTCTTCATCTGCTTCCTTACCTGGTTTCAACTCTGTGGAACAAGAGCCCTTCACAGGATAAATTCATCACTTCTACACTCACTACTCTGCTACTAACTCAAACCTCGATTGACACCACCTCCCTCAGCTTCTTCTCCCCTCTGATTGGAAGGCTAAGTACCAAACTCCTCCTAATACCTTCCTTTATGAAAGTCAGAAACTGAACTCTCAGCTCCTTACTACACTTTGCATCTACTGTGCTTTCTGGTTTCAACTCCTTGGAACAAGATGACTACTGCACCAGGTGGTACCCCCTCATGTCCTTCTCCCACCCCACCACTCTCCTGCCTCCTTTGGTGTGTTGTTTTCTCCTTTAGATTGTAACTTCCTTGAGGGAAGGGACAGTGTTTTTATTCATTGTATCTCCAGCTGGTAGCTCTGTACCTGACATATAATAGGGTCTTAATAATGCGGATTGGATTGGATTAGATTGACTTGGGATAGGGAGAGAGGCTGGTGCATTTCCTTCCTGAAAGGACACCCTTATTTCCTAGGATGATCATCATCCCCCATCAGACAACCATTTTCTGCTGGCCCCTTTGGCCATGTGCCTTAGCCACCACCCAGAGAACTATATCATCTGAGCTGCAGAGTATCACAGTCATGTCCCCTCACCCCACTGGGTTCTAATCTGGAGGTACCTCTCTGGGTTCATCTTTCTCCCAATTCCTAAAGGGGCCAAGGGCCAAACTGGCTCCTCTCCTGTGACAAACTGTATCTATAGGACTTTTCCACTTTCCTCACTCAGTTATTTTTGCCTGAAGTGAAAAAATGTCTAATTACTGTATCACAGGTGGGTGGCTATCCCAGTCCCTTTTTTGGTTTCCCAGCCCTCTGGGAATGCATCCAAGCTCACTGTCCTGGGGGATGTTTGTTGTCCATTCGAATTTATTAATGGATTAAAGAGATAACTTGGGAATTAGGTGGTCTGCCCATAGATTCTAACTGTTATCTGGACTCAAGATGTGCCTTTGGGCAAAGGGACTTTGTTTCCATTTCTACCATGGGATGTGATTCTTGCTGCTGGCTACTCTCAGTCTCCTGGAAACCCTGGAGTGCTGTGGACTATGTATTAATCCCAATCCAGGAGCTATAGGTTATGTATTTGGTCATCAGCATGACTTCTTGCTGAGCTCAGAGAGCATGCCCCTACCTCATTCAGCCCTATGATGCTTGAAAAGCTTAAGGACACCCCCAACAGGTAGGCAGGCAATCTTTACTCACGGTGGCTGTGCTAGTATTTTCTCTGGTGGCAGCACGTACTGTAAGGATATGCAGCGGGGCTGATTCAAAGTCAGCCTTAGACATGAGCTGGAGCACTCCTGTTTTAGGGTTAATCCAAAATAGGCCTGTGTATTGGACAGTGGAGCCTCCAGAGAGAATGGAATAGGTGATGTTACTCTTAGGATAGTCTTTATCTGTTGCATGCACTTGCCCAATGCGTGATTGAACTGAAAGGAATAAAAAACAGATTTCAGCTGAGTAGTTTGCAGAAAGGAGAAGGGAAGGAAAGAAAAAGAACATATACTGGAATAGATATGTCTCCAACTGCCACAGGGAAGCTGTACTGCAACAGTGGCTGGAACACTGGAGTTAAGAAGTTGTTTTTCAGCCATTTGGTTGTGTCTGGCTTTTGTGACCCAGTGGATCATGGGGTTTTCTTAACAAATATACTGGAGTAGTTTGCCATTGACTTCTCCAGGGAATTAAGGCAAAAAAGGTTAAATGACTTGCCCAAGATCACACAGCTAGTGTCTGGGGTCAAATTTGAACTCAGGTCTTTCTAACTGCATGTCCAGAATTCTCCCTGACTGGAATTTACTAGCGTTGTGATCTTGCACCAGTTATATAATTGCTCTGATCTTCAGATTCCCCATTTGTAAA
Organism: Gracilinanus agilis; assembly: GCF_016433145.1. Classification (NCBI taxonomy): domain Eukaryota; kingdom Metazoa; phylum Chordata; class Mammalia; order Didelphimorphia; family Didelphidae; genus Gracilinanus; species Gracilinanus agilis. The sequence continues at coordinate 152,024,598 of NC_058134.1, forward strand.
CTGAGTATGATCCTATAGTACCTACTTCATAGGCTCAAATGAGATCATGTATCTAAATAACTTTGCAAACTTCTTAGCAATATAAGGACTTAAACCATGAGGATTGCTATGCAGGGCTAAGGGTTTCAGGACATGGTCTGACTTTCTAAGGTCCATTGGGGCACTAGTCCTAATCCTTATCACTGCTATTTATTGATCTCAAAGGACACTGCTAGATTCTTCAAAGGCTTTAGCTCCTGGTTTATGTTTTTTCTCTTCACCCTGCTTTGTGTTTATGCTTTATAGTTACTGTTTTCAGGCTTACTCTGAATGAGTTTTTGTTTGTTTGTTTGTTTGTTTGTTTGTTTGTTTTAAGGAATTGAAAAAGTTTTGTCCCAGAGGAGGAATGTAACTTCTGGGACTTGAACTCAAGCATTCTGGCTGTCTAATATTCTCTCCATTATACTATAATGTAACTTACTCTACACTATAATGTAACTTTACTCCTTCCTAGGTCTAGACTGATTCTTTTAAGGACAAATTTGTGATTCTGCATCATAGGAGGGAGGATGTGCCTTCTGAATGGCTGAGAGGCCCTAAGTTGGGATGCTGCTTAAGGTAGAAAGATTTAGGAAATGAAGCAGGCAGAAAGCAAATTTCTGAATGCTAGATTAGAGCTTTCTCTGGAGCCACAGATGTGTTAGGAAGCCGGCCCTTGACATTTCCCTTGATTTCCAGCATATGCAACCCTAGAGACTAATAGAACCTACAGTATGATTAGAAGCTAAAAATGGACTTCTCTGATGGTATCATTCTTTCCTTGGTTGAGCTGATATTCAACCTCATTTCTAGTCACAGAGCTTAGCTACTCATTGGTCCTCTTTTCTCTGTACTAATCTCCAATTTGTTCAGTCATTTTTCAGTCATGTCCAACTCTTCATGTGGGGTTTTCTTGACAAAGATCCTGAAGTGATTTGCCATTTCCTTATCTAGCTCATTTTATAGATGAATAAACTGAGGCAAATGGGGCTAAATGACTTGCACAGGATTATACCTCTAGTTAATGTCTGAGGCCAAAATTCAACTCAGGAAGAGGAATCTTCCTGGCTCTAGACCAGTGATGGCAAACCTATGGAATGGGTGCCAAAGATGGCACACCAAGGAGTGCTTTCTGTGGGCATGCAGTGTGCCCCCCCCAGTTTGTTACTAGAAAGACAGAGAGACTGGGCGGAGCTGCTCCCCTCCCCCCTCCACTGTGCCTGATGACAACTTTTCATATCCCCCACTTTTCTGCCCAGCAGCACAATGGGAGCACATAGGGGTAAGGTGGGTGGCTCACAGGCAGCAGAGCTGGAGGGGAGCAGAGCTCTGGGTTCACTCCTCTCTCCCTCTCTACCCTTACTGAAGACATTCCTCACTTCACCCACCCCTCTGCCCAGCAGCCCAATGGGTATGCTTTCTCCCTCTCCTGTGAGGGTTAAGGGGGAGGGCAGGGTGCTCCTGACCCTTGGTGGGCGGGAAGGGCATGGTTCTTGGCCTGGGGGGTAGGGTGGAGATAGGGCCTGGCACAAGGTCTCTAAAAGGTTCACTATCACTGCTCTAGTCCCTGTAATCTATCTACTGTGTAGATAGCTGCCCTATTACTCTGTATAACGACTCCAATTTCTGCTTACTCTTTGCTTGGCTAAATGGGTTTGCTTGATATCTGAGACTGTTCTGTGTGGAACCAGCATGAGAAGGGAGTTCACTCCCTCAGTGGTCACAGTAAACCAAGCGTTACTCTCCCCTATAGAGAAAGTGGTGTTTCTCCTGAATCATTCTCTTAGACTACAAATTTTGGTGCAAGGTATATAAACACAGTTTGAGCCTCTCTCCCCCTAGGAGATAGAAGCATAAAAAAATGACCATTTCACCACATTCTTCCTCTTGCTCCCCACAAAGGCAGAAACCCCAGTCTTCCTTAAAATGGAGTAGGTCAGACTTCAGATCAAATATAAACAGCCTTCGCAAAACTGACTAGATCAGTTCTCAAGTCAATCAGTCAGTCAGTCAGTCAGTCAGTCAACAATCAATTTAAGGGTCTACTAGGTGCCAGGCATTATGCTAAATGCTGAGGATACAAAGGAAGACAAACACATAGTCCCTGCCCTGAAGGAGCTTACAGCCTGTCTAATGGAGCAGGCAACATACAAACCATATACATACAAGAGAGATGCTATGCAAATGGAAGGTGAGACAGGTTAGCTAGGAGTGGGGGTGGCTGGAAAACAGGATGTTGCAGCTTTCTCCTTCCACCTATAAAATACCATTTCTCCAAAAAACGTTTGGACAAATGCCCTTGAGACCCCCAGAAGCTAAGGGGATCAGAAAAGATTTCGTTTTCCCTTCTTTTGGTAAGCTGAATGTCAGAGAAAGAAAGCCAGAAGGAAGAGAAAATGAAGTGGAGAGGTAGAGTCAGAAGTAGTTTGTGCTTTTAAGGGGTGTGTGGTTTGAGCTCCAAACTAGAGAGAGATGGCAGGAACCAAAGGAAGGAGCTGCTCTTGTAACTAAGATACAAGCTGCAAGGAAACGGTTAGCTTTTTAAATTAATTTTTAAACTGAGAGAGACGAGAAGAAATCAATCGGAACGCTAAATGGGGAGCTCATTCTTAAAATGAAAGAGATTGTTGCTAAGCAGAGAATGGCAGAACAAGAAAGATGAACATGAAGGAAGAGAAGTTTCCTTATGAATGAATGAAAGGATGAAAATGCATTTATTAAGTGCTAGGCTAGGAATACAAATAAAAAAGCAAATACAGTTCCTGCTTTCAAGCAGGTTAGATTCTAATTTTAATCTCTAACAAGGGAAAGCTGTGAAGAGATCTTTTTTTCCCCTTTAAAAAGAGGAGGAGCCAGGTGAAAATCAGAGGGGGCAACAGTGAGGTGACAGGAGAATGGAGGGTACAAAAAAGGGCAAATAGGCGTAAGATGGAATCTCATGGTTTTATAGCAAACAACAGGTGACACTCAGGCTGCTGTGTCAGCTTTTTTTTTTTTTTAAACCCTTGTTTTCTGTCTCAGTAACAATTTTAAGACTGAATGGCAAGAGCTCCATAAATAGGGTTTAGTGACTTGCCCAGGGTCACACAATTAGGAAGTGTCTGAGGCCAGACTTAACTCATGTTCTCCCAACTCCTGAACTGTGTCAGTTTTTGAAACTAAGAGGTACAACAGACAATACTCAACTGTGCAAAATAAAACCTATGTACTCAGCAGTGGGTGCTCTCTCTTTGAAGACAGTGGACAAAACATTAACTCTGGACTTGGAAGCTGTCGAATCACATCAGTCATATCCAACCCCATCCCCACTCCACAATTTGGGGTTTTCTTGGCAGAGATACTGGAATAGCTTGCCATTTCCTTCTCCAGCTCATTTGTCAGATGAGGAAACTGAGGCAAACAGGGTTAAGTGACTTGCCCAGGGTCACACAGCTGGTAAGTGTCTGAGGCCAAATTTGAACTTGGGAAGATGAGTCTCTCTGACTTTAGGTGGAGCCACCCAACAGCCTGGACTGACAAGACCTTGGTGTAAATCCCATCTCTGATGCTTATTAGCTGTGTGACCAAGGGCAGGACACCGCCTTTAGAGACTTCACTTTGATCCTCTGTAAAATCCACTAGAATTCAGTGATGGGCAAACTACGGCCAGTGGGCTAGATGCGGCCCCCTGAAATGTTCTATGGGGGGCAAGACATTATTCCTAATCTGACGAATACAATGAGTAGGATACAATACAGTGAATCTTCGAAAGAGCTGCCTTAGAAACAGACTGACAGATGAGCATTTCCTTTCCTTTGGCCCCTCTTTAAAAAGTTTGCCCATCACTGGGTTAGATTACCTCTGAGGTTCCTCCCAGCACTAGATCTATGATCTCTAATGAGATAATATTTTTAAAGCATTACTCACAAGGACTGGTGCATTGTAGGTACTTGTTCCCTTCTCCTACCCCCAAAAGAATACCTCTTTTGGCTCTAAGTTTCCATTGATAGGACTATTCTTTTATTCCCTATTTGCTTTACCCACCTGGCTTCATTTCTGAAACTTCAAAATAGGATGGACTATCAAAGACTAGAGGGAATTCATTTTCTGGAATTGTCTGGATATAAATGTAAATGGTACCTGAAAAAGAAGCAGAGAATATTCTGAGATCTGCAAGTTCTCTTCTGGCACCTTCTTTTAAACACTTCAGTCAGCTAGCATGCTTACTTCTGCACTCACGGCAAAACATCTCTTAATCTTAATCATCTTAATCTTAAACTCTTAATCTGAGAAATCAAGCGTATACTTACTTTTAAAATAAGGAGATACGATGTCCTGCACCTGGATTACTAAAACATATTTATTCCCAGCTGCTAGATTATTTGAATCTTCATAATCTAGATCACCTATGAGCTAGATGAAAAAGAAACAGATTTGATCATCCTGGGAGGAATGCACATACTATAAATAATATTAGCAACATTATCCCTCCTTTTAAAAAACTGAAGTGCTAAGGATGGGGGATAGGGAAGAAGACAAAGAGATCTCTTCCAGATTATATATAGCAGAGGCAACTAGGTGGCTCAGTGGATAGAGTGCTACGCCCGGAGTCAAGAAAATCTGGCCTCAGACACTTCCTAGCTAGGTAACCCTGGGCAAGTCACTTAACTCCCCATTGCCTAGCCCTTGCCCTTCCATCTCAGAGTTGTTACTGTCAACATGGATTTCTGGATGACTCAGTTTACCCTTGCTTTTGAGAAACCCCAGTACTAAGCACACCTATTTTCGATTTGAATGTTAAGCACCTTTTTGTTTTGGAGGCTTCTCTATTGGAGAAAAGTTTCCTCTCCAGAAGCCCAGCTCCTGAGTTTGACCCTTTGTCTTTAATTTGTTACAGCCAACTGTTCCCTAATGCCATAGCTGCCTGTTTATGTTTAGTCTTTGTAGGCTTCCCAAAAGGTATAAAAAGACTCTCAGGTTCAGTATCTCTTGGGAGCTGCCACTAAGAGCTGTGTCTTCTCCCAGGGATACGGTTCCCAGAGTCTCGGAGCCTTTGGTTCTGTATGGAATTTCGTTTATGACTCTGTGTGGTGGCCAGATGAATGAGCCTATCCCTTTTGCCTCATTAAAGAGTGGGTTTTCTGACTACTTAGAAGTTCTGTATTTATTTCCAAGTTAACATTACTAAGACAAAAAGCAAGGGTTTAACCCCCCCCAACCCCCCCACCCCCAACAAATGACATATAGCACTTTCAGGTTCACAAAATGTCTTAGTTTTAGTTTTAGTGCTGTTTTAAGCTAGTAAAGCTTTTGGATCATTCTATATGTGTTGTTTCATATAAGTCTCATAGCAATGCTGTGAGCTATCTCCTACAATCCCTATTTTCATGCAGAAACTGAGACTGAGAGGGGTTAAGTGACTTGCCCATGGTAGCTTGTAAGAGGCAGATTTTGAACCTAGGATTTCCTGCCTCCAAGTCTAGTATTCCACTCACTGGAACATACTGTTCTTTTTCATGGGAGGCTTGATATTCAATATAAAATTCCCTCCCACCTTTTTTTTTGGTCCCCCTTCCTTTTCCCTTTATCCTCCCCCCCCCAACTACTTCCTCTCTCCTTTCCACATTCTTATTCAGTTTTAGTGCTGAAGTTAAAAAAAAAAAAAGGTTCAGTTCTTTTTCCCCATCCTGAACTCTAGATTAGAAGTCCAAAATGAGATGTTGACACTCTGCCGCTCACTCTATCTTTCTTTTATATTAAACAAATTTATTTCTATACATATATTTGGTTTCTACATCATCTGCATTTCCAAATGCATCCCAATTTCATGCCTTCCCAGAGAGTCATCCCTTTTAACAAAGAACCTCCCTACCCCACAAAAAAGGGGAGGAAAAGCAGTTCAGCAAGACTAATTAGTAAATCAGCTGAGTAAGATAATATTTTCAGTGTTCCAGACCCATAAACTGTACCATTCTAATGAACAGAAATGTATATATTTTCTCTTCTTCTGGGCCAAACTTGGTCCTTATAATAAAATAGTATTGTCTCATTTCTGTTTATGTTTTTTCCACTTACTTTTAAACATTTTAAATTTAAACCCTTACTTTCTGACCTAGTAACAACTATAAGACAGAAAGAGAAGGGCTAGAGCCGCTAGGCAAATGGGGGTAAGTGACTTCCCCAGGGTCACTCAGCTAGGAATTCCACTTACTTTTTTTAATAGTCATTGCTTATATTGTTCCTTGTTCTGCTTATTCCCTTTGATTTTGCCTGATCCTAAAGTAAGGAATTCGACTGCCCATATTTCATCTTTCCATTGTTTTCAATAGAGTCTTCACTGCTTAATATGCTTATCTCATAAAAGTACACCAGCATCCTGTACCATTAGGAAGCAGAGTGGAACAGAGGGAAGAATCCTGAATTTGGAATCAGAGGACTAGAGTTCAAGTTCTGACTCTCCTACTTACCATCTGTGTGACCATGGGCAAACTCTCTGAACCTGTTTCTCACTTGGAAAATGAGGAAGTTGGGCTATGTGACCTCTGAGGTCAACTTCTTATTCTTCTAAATCTGCTTTTCCCTCATACATCTATGCTTCAAACTAAGGCATTTGAAAAAAATGGGAGTGCTTAAATCTAGTGCATGTTACTATGACCAGGGAGATACATTGAACAATACTAAAATATGGTAGATCATACAAGTCCTTGGAGTCTCAACATTGTTGCATATTGCTACATGCAACAAACTGTTCCCCAAACCTGGGTAAAATAAAGAGGAAATGTCAGAAGTCTTTCAAAATGAGCTATATAAGCTCACCTATGTCTTTCCTGGGGGGAGGGGGAGTAGCTAACACACCCAACAATCTATACCAACATTCCCAAGATTCCCCTTTAATGACACAGACAGAGACGGTTAGCTTACCAAAATTTTCCCAGAGCCATCTGGATCTTGAGAAAATTTCCCATTGCTTCTTACTCCAGATAGATCAGTGAAATTGAACTGGTTGTTTGGTGCTTCGGCATCATTATCAAAGCAATGTTGCACCAGATTCAGAAGCAGCATTCCCTTGATGGTATTTTCAGGCACTGAGATGCTGTTGTTGAAAAGATCTGACTCAATATTTTCCCCAGTCAACAAATGTCTACGAAGCACCTTCCGTAAGCAGGCTATGTGAGGGCCCCTTCAACTTCAATTTGTTTATATTTAGCAGACATTTATTTAGTAGCTACTATGGGCCAAGGAGTGTGCTAGGTAGTGTAGGGAAGAGAAGGGAAATGAAGAGAAGAAAAGGAGAGAAGGATAAAGGGAAGTAAGAACAGGATAGAAGGAGGGAGGAAGAGGAAGGGAGGAGGAAAAGTATTTCCTAAACTTTGTGTTAGGCATTCTGCTAAGGAAATGGGGATGTTGAGCTTAGAGAAAAGAAGACTTCAGGGGGACCATCAAACATAGACAGAGTGCTTGCCCTTTTGGGGAGAGTGGCAGTGCTACCATTTATCATTGGTGTGATCTGGCTTCAAAGGATCCTTAGGTCTAGTCTAATTCCATCATTTTACATATGAGAAAACCCAGTACAGAGAGGGTAAACAGTCTGCCTAAAGTCAAACAGTAAGAAAGGAGACTCAAACCTAGGTTCTCTAATTGCAAATTTAAGACTTTCTCTACTATATCAAGATTGACTTGGATGGTGTTGACATGTAACAAGGGCTCTGATGTGAGAGAAGTGCCTTCTGGCCCTTTGATATAGTATCAGGAGTTTGGTTTTAGACAAGCTTTAAGAAGAACATATTTTTCTGAACTGTAGACATGACTATAGGTTCTTCCCATAAATGCTGGTTGTTAGAGGGTTGGTCTCTTGAGAAAGATAATGAATGTTGACTCTAGGAGATAGAGGAGAATGGCAAAACTACTGTGGAGGACAGTGAATGATGACATAGGAATTCCTATCCACAAAGGAACTTCTGAGTGCATCAGGAAACAATGACTGCAGAAGATAATGAATAGGGACTGGTGGTGAAGCAACTATCGTTTTCTGGGAACCAAGGAGAACGACAGTAGAACTACAGAGTTCCAGGGAGTCGTGATAATGGATAGCAAATGGTAGCACTTACTAAGAGTGGCAGGAAGTGATCAATTAGAAGCCAGTAGAGACAGAAAACATAGAAAATAATAATGCCCAGGCTACCTCTCTGCTAGAACCCTACACAGGGTAGTATTATAAGCTCTACATATAGTGCAGATCTTTAAGGAAAGGGTTATTTATTGCTTTCCGTAGGCTTAAATATGTCTTATCGATTTCCTGATCTGTTACTTTCTAAATCAAATTATTCATGTTTTGATCCTTGTGAGCCTATGTGCTTGTAAAGGGAGCCAGTGAATTCCCTTGGGAGGAAAGGCTGCCAGAAGGCACAGTTCCGAGATCATCTTGGTGGGGACAAGAAACCAGAGAAGTGAGATATCTCTCTCAAGGTACACTAGGACCCTTCATGTCAAAAGGACAAATATATAAAGTATTTTGAAAAATACTTGTATAAAGTAAGCTATGATTATTAGTGATATATAATCAGTACAGCTTTGTTCAATGTCACTGTTTGAGGTGAACCCTCAAAATGGAATGTAGATCATAATCTGGGGAAAATACAATGCAAACAATGAGAAATAACATAGCTGTACCCAAGTCAGTCTCTGCATCTCTAAAATGGAGATGATAATGGAGGATCCTTAGGCCATTACTGCCTTTTTTTTTTTTTTTTACTTCTAGGGCCAAAGGTTCTTCTTTCATCATCTCCATGATCTTCTCTGATAAGCTTGGAAATAGCTCATCAGAATCCAAGCAAAGTCTGACAGCAAAATGGCTCTTGGCTTTTGAGAAGAGATGGGCTTTACTTTCTGGAAAGAAGCTCCCCTAGCATGGGTAACTGAGGGGTCCCGGTTCCTTGCTAACCCCAAATGCCTTTGTGCTTCCTAACAAACTGATGTTGCAGCATTTTGAGTCCTCAGTTGAGCATTTACACTGTTCTGGTTTTAGCTGATTTATCAGCTGCAGCAGGCTCTCTTCTAAAATTTGGGAAACAAACAAACAGGGCTCTGTTGGGAAAAACAAAGCTGGAGACTGAGCAGTCTAAGACCTTGTTCAGAAATCGAGGGAGGTATGCCACTCTTGCAGATCTGAGAGATGTTTGAGGCTGCAGCATTTGAAGACTTGCAAGTCTGGGAGCCAAAAGTTCAGGGGCATTAAGGGGAAACCTGTCATATTGTCCTTCAGGGCCATGCTGGGGGTGGCTCTTGGTTTCTTCCCTGCCACGTGCTATTTTAATCCCAAACCAGCATCATTTAAAACCACATTGTGCCCATCTATCATGTTACCTGCCACTGAAAGCAGCTGCTTTGGCTACCTTGCAAACATGACCTTGGTTTATTTGCCATCCAAAGGTGAAAGTGGCAGGCTGCGTTGCAGAATGGGCTGTCATTAGTTTCTGCTCTTGCTTGCAAACAGCTTGCGATGTGCTCTCAGCCAAATGCCTGACAATTTACGACCAGAACATGAGCTGTCAGGCAGAGCCTTTGATGCCTCCATCCAGCAAGGCTTGTTCGTCACCTGTTAGGCACAGGAGTAGACCCTCCGTCATGGCAAAGAGCTGTCAAACTCAGGAGACCTTCCTGAGAGCTTGAAGCAAGTGGCTGAGAACAGAATGAGGTTTATGCCCTTCTTTTCTTATCGATGAGAGCTTCCTACTTCTCTGGCACAGAGCCAGTGCCACCTCGACAATCCCAGCGGCTGTTGCTGGGCTTGATTTTACGTCTCACTTGCCATCCTGCCAGCTTTTAAATACTCTCTTAGAAAGAAGGACACTTCTCTGGTCTCAGGATGGAGGAATGAATATGCAAGGGATAAGATTCATCCCCAAACTGCAGAGTGGAGGTTTTTTTTTTTTAATATTCTTACAAGGATCCTTTTTTTACCCAAATAAATACATAAAAGGACTTGTAACTCGAATATAAAAGATGTTAGGAACTGGAGAGGGGAGCTAGGTGGCGCAGTGGATAGAGCACTGGTTTAGTATCAGGAAGGCTCATCTTTATGAGTTCCAATCCATTCTCAGACACTCGTGAGGTTTGTAACCCTGGGCATGTCACTTAACCCTGTCAAGAAAACTCCAAATGGCAGAAGAACATTGTACACAGAGACTGATACACTGTGGTAAAATCGAAAGTAATGGACTTCTGTACTAGCAGCAATGCAGTGACCCAGGACAATTCTGAAGGATTTATGGAAAAGATGCTACCCACATTCAGAGGAAGAACTATAGGAGAGGAAACACAGAAGAAAAACAACTGCTTGAACACATGGGTTGAGGGGGACATGATTGGGGATGTAGACTCGAAACTACCACACCAATGCAACTATCAACAATTTGGAAATAGGTCTTGATCAATGACACATGTTAAAAACCAGTGGAAATGCTCATGGGCTATGGGGGGGGGGTAGAGGGGGTGAAGGGGAAAGTAAGAGCATGAATCATGTAACCATGATAACTTTTCTAAAAAATAAAAATTAATTAAAAAAAAAGAAAACTCCAAATGGAGTCACAAAAAGTCAGACACAAATGAAAAATAACAAGGAATAAGGGAAGTAGCATGAGTGGAAGAAAGGTGAGTTAATACCAAGTAAGTGTTTAATAACCTGCTCCCTAAAAAAAATATTCATAGGACACACTTTTCAGTTTAATCTGCAGTATTAGCACTTTTCTCCATTACTCTCTTAAGTTTAGATGGTCAACAAAACAATAAATCAAGCCTTAATTTTTGAGTTATAAATGCTTGTACTGAAAATTTAACAATCAACTCTTTTAAGTCACTTCAGGCTGACTCCAACACCCTCTTGGAATTTCTTAACATCACAAACCTGCTAATGGCTTATAAATAATATGGTTTGTTGTTGTTCAGTTGTTTTTCAGTTACGTCTGACTCTTTGTAATCCCATTTGAAGTTTTCTTGGCAAAGATACTAAAGTGGTTCCCCATTTCCGCTTCTAGCTCATTTTATAGTTAAGGAAATTGAGGCAGACAGAGTTAATTGACTTGGCCAGAGCCACAAAGCTAGTAAGTGTCTGGAACCAAATTTGAACTCAGGAAGATGAGTCTTGAAATTAGGAAACTAAAGCTGAGAGAAATGACTCTACTAGAATCACATAGTTAATCAGTGACTCTAGACCTGGCCCTCTATCCAAAGGGCCACCTTGCTGTAGACAAGAGTAGAAACAGTCTTGTACTGAGAATTGCAAAGCCTGGTTTCAAATCCTGTTTCACTCCCTGTCTGGGTGCTCTTGGACAGATCCCTTAGCTTCTCTACATTCTCTTTTTCAGTGTGAAAGATTTCAATCCAAACATCATGTTGGCCTTCTCCACACCCAGATGCTGGGTCACTTCCCTCATGGCTACGTATTCTGGAGGAGGCTTAAAGGAGGTATTTTAAAATCTTTTAAGTTCTATTAGAGTAAGGATTATTGTTGCTTTGTCTTTGTACCCTGGCACCTAGCACAGTGCCTTACACACAGCAGGAGTGTAATGCAGGATTTCTTGCATTTGCAATATTACCCTAGGCAATCCTGTCAGTTAGCAGAATGGAACTCTGGCCTGGCAGGTGCCATCCTGGGTCCTGACAGTTGGGCTGTGACTATATAAAAGCCCTGCAAACCCAACCTTGGGGTTCTGATTTCCTTGACCTCACCCAGACACCCAGCTACCCCTAAATTCCCCTTGGGGACCCCAGGAAGCTGAAGGGAGGTGAAGGGAGGTTGGGTTGTAGAAGATGGGCAGGTTTTAGCTTAAAGTAGCCTAGTAATTAGGGACACCCCTAAATCAATTTAACAACTTCATCTGTTTAGCTGGTGGATCAAATAACATCAGGGCAGTGTCAGATTATCTCTGGCTGAGGGCTGGTTCCCTCAGCCTGACCTTACCTTCTAGGTCCATTGCCAACACTTGCCAGTTGCCCCTAGCAACAGCTTCACAAGACCTTGAACCCTCTTACCTCAGTTTTCCCTTTTCAGTTTGAAATAAATCTCTTAGCCTAAATCTATGACTTCCTGTATTACCTACATCATCACCAAGGCTAAAGAGACTGAGGAGAAGAGAGAATATCAATTAGTTGAGTTTACTGAGAAGTGGAAGCTAAGCCTCCATTGTAACCAGGAAGTTGAGCTCACTTCCTGCTGGGTTCTGCTCTCACCCAATAGGAAGGCAATTACTCCAGCAGGGAGAGGCCACTCACTCAACACCTTAAAGGAGCCTACAACTAGCAGTGGAGATTGACTGGGTACCACAGCTGAGGCTGCTCTCCACTGATAGCCCCAAATCTTCTGCTGGTCTAGTTACAGGCTCCCGGGCCCCTGGTGACTCCCATCTACCACCAGCCTCATATTAGCCATCACATTATCTTCCATTACAGGAGCAATAATAACAATAATAATAACTAGCATTAGCATAGTACTTTAAGGCATACAAAGCACTTTATGTATGTTACCCAATTTGATTATCATAACAACCCAGAAAGAAGGTGCTATCATTATCCTCATTTTACACACGGGGAACTTGAGGCAAATGGAATTAGTGGCTTGACCAGGATCACGTAGCTAGTCCATGACTGAGGCAAGATTTGAACTCAGGTCTTTCTGACCTTAAATCCAACACTGTCCACTGTGCTTTCTATTACTACTAATAGTAATATCAACCATGATGATGGTGGTGATGATGATGATGATGACAGTAATAACTCCTTCAAAGTCCAACTCACCATCCATGCCATGAGTGGGGAAGCAGCATCAGAGTGACATATAACAGGGACTGCCTGTGCTCTGAGACTCCTTGTTATTTGCCCTTCATTTTCGAAGAGGATCAATGATATCATGGGGTGATATCTTGACTTGTGTGTCAATTGGATTTAAGTGATCCAGAGCTACACAGGGTTGTCAGCCTCACTCGCTCTTCCAGAGTCATCCAAGACCAGTGGCAAGAGAGAAGTCAGAATGCCTGGTGATGGCCTGGGATGCAGCGGATCACCTTGGTGTCTCTGTTGTCTGACCAAGCTCTAAGCACTTGCTTCAGTCATCTTCATGGCCATTGGAGCAAATTGTTCTCATCTGCTCATTCTGCTGGGGCGAGTCTTCACATGCTTGGGGGAGACACTCCCCTAACTCACCAGTGGGTTTGTGGCCCATCATTCATCCTCATACTGGTTTAGCCTATCTGCCAAGGCACCCACTATGTAACTATGAAAGTAACTATGAAAGCCTAGAAAGAACTGTGAAACATTAGCTAGTTAGGCTGCTGATGCTACCAATTGGGTTAGCATCTGGGTCAGCATGATGCAACTGCTCCCATGAACCAAAGAAACAGAAGGAGAGGTAGAGAGGTGGAAGCTGGTCCTCCTCCTTGGAATCACGGTAGTGAAGAGCATGATTAATTACAACTGTTATTATTATAGCTAGAATTTACATCATGCTTTAAGGTTTATAAAATGCTTTGCAAATATTTTCTCATTTCATCCTCATAACCACGGGATGTCAGTGGAATTATTATACTTACTATATAAATGAGTAAACTGAGGCTGAGAAGGATTAAGTGACTTGCCTAAAGTCATACAGCTAGGGAAGTATTTGAGACAGGATTTGAATCCCTGATTCCAGCACTATCCACTGTGATACCTACAGCTGCTTTGATGGAAAGGACACTGGAATAGGCAATACCCTTTCAAATCCTAGAACCACAAGCATGCGAGATATGTTGGAAAAGCTCAGTAATACCAATACCCCATCTGCTGCAAATGCCTTAGTGCAGATGGCACTGACAACTAAAGCAGGCGAGCCAGGTGTGCGTTAAGTGTACTAAAGATATGAATGTTTTTATTGTGCAGCAGTCTTACAGGATGACAAAACCGGAAATAGTTATTACCTGTTATAAGCTTGGACTCCACATAGCTTTCTGAAACTGGTACCCTCAGCTCTAAGTGGCAAAACAAAAGCTCTAAGTGCAAGAAAATTGCAGTTCAGTGTTGGTAAACCATAAGAAATAACTCCCTTCTTAAGCCCAGATTAGATCAAATAAGAGAGAAAATTGAAGCATTACCTAAATCTGAAGCAAGGAAAGCTAAACAACTTGAAGGCATAGAAACCTATACTTATTGAAAGCTCTGGCTACCTAATAATGAAACAGACGGATGAAATTTAGAGACAATGCCCCAAATTATTTTGAAGAGGAGATGGGCATATTTAGACTGGAATTTCAAAAGGTTTATTTAATGGTGGTAGGAATATGAGTCCTATATATCTATGCAGCTAAGTAGCACAGTAGATGGAGCACTGAGCCTGAAGACAGGAAGATCTGAATGCAAATCCTGCCTCTGACACTTTCTGGCTATGTGATTCTGGGCAAGGTTATCTACTGTATCCCAAGCCATCCATTGTTGGTCATCCTGACTTTTGTCTTGCCACTGGACTTGGATGACTCTGGGAGAGAGGGGGGCTGATGAATGGGCAATTCTGCCTCACTTAAATCCAACTCATATGCAAGTCAAGATATTGCCCCATGATGGTCCTCTTCAAAAATGAAGTATGAACAACAGAACCCTGGGCAAGTCACTTAACCTCTGTTGCCTTGATTTTCTTAACTACAAAATAGGGATAATAATAGAACCTATTTCCCAGGGTTGTTGTAATGATCAAGTGAGATAATATTTGTAAAATGCCTAGCACAGTGGATGGCATATAGTAGGCATTATTAAAGATATTCCCTTTTCCTTTCCTTCTCCCTCTTCTAGTGATGTCAGAAATATGACTAATAGGCTCAACTATATCACAAAAAAGTCAAAAAAGCAGATGTCTACTGTAACCACCAGGAACCAGCAATATTTGATCAAGACTAAGATCTTCACAAGTGTATGTATGTATATATATCAATAAGGACCATAGGAAGAAAGATAGAGAGAGCTAGGAATATTCTGAAGGACTGATCTTGAACACTACCATGGCTAATGATGTTATCAAGAACTAACAAAGAACTGTGGAATGACATTAAAAGATCCCATCAGTAGATAACCTATAAAGCCAGCATTGAACATTATAGTAGAAAGAAGGCATGAGAGCCAGGTCTAGAGACAGGAGGTTCTAGGTTCAAATCTGGCCTCAGACATTCCTTAGCCGTGTGACCCTGGGCAAGTCACTTAACCCCAATTGTCTAGTCCTTGGCACTCTTCTGTCTTGGAACCAATACTTAGTATTGATTCTAAGACAGAAGGTAAAAGTTAAAAAAAAAAACAAATGGAAGACATTGAATATTTCTGGTCAGTAAGAGAGGTGAAAGTTCAATACAACAAAAATAGAATAATGAATAATGAAAGGGGAGATAACTTTACCTTCCTTGCAAAATTGGAAAGTGGCGTGTCCATTGGCTAAAATGCTTCACAGTGGCACATAAATTCCTAGCAAAAATGCTTACTATTTTGCTTCATCTCTAATGCAAGGGTGATCTCATCATTGTTGTTGTTGTTGTTTAAACCCTTACCTTCCAACTTAGAGTCAATACTGTGTATTGGCTCCAAGACAGAAGAGTGGTAAGGGCTAGGCAATGGGGGTCAAGTGACTTGCCCAGGGTCACACAGTTGGGAAGTGTCTGAGGCCAGATTTGAACCTAGGACCTCCCATCTCTGGCCTGGCTCTCAATCCACTGAGTCACCTAGCTGCCCCCGATCCCATTTTTCTTAACAGAAAGCATCACTTATTTAATCACCAAATAGTGAGACCACCAGTAACCTCCTCCAAATATAAGCCAATTACTTGTTTAGGTACTTCACATCAAACATTCATAACTTACATAGCTCAAAAAAAAATATAAACACTTCTTAGAAAACAACTTATAAATTGAGAAGCACTAAGGGTATGTCAAGAAGTTCCACAGTTATAAAGAGCAATTCATTAACTGATAATTGACCAAGCCACTCAAAAGTATCTTAATACTTATGCTACCCTTATTTTCACAATTCCTTTGGCTCAGTTTGGCATAAGGGTACTCAGTGTGCCATGCGTTGTAAATATATAAAATAGATCCAAGTACAGAGAAAGCTGGGAATGTTGCAAGTTGTTCTCTAATGAAAACATCTGTTGTTATTATTGTTGTTTTTCAATTGTTTCAGTCATGTCCAATTCTTTCGTGACACTACTGGGGGTCTTGGCAAAGATGCTGGAGTGGTGTGCCATTTCCTTTTCCAGCTCATTTTACAGATGAGGAACCTGAGGCAAATAGAGTTAAGTGACTTGCCTAGGATCATCCAGTTAGTAAGTGTCTGAAGACAAATTTGAACTCAGATCTTCTCCACTGTTCCACCGAACTGCCCCAATAAGAATAAAAAATAGTGTTTATATATTGCTTTAGGATTTGCAAAGTGCTTTTTTATATGTTGTCTTATTTGAGGCTGACAATAGGTATATGTCATTGGATTTGTCTGTTATAGCTGAAATTATATTATCTCTGAAAAGAGATTATGAAATCTGCTAAGCTTCGTCTTTGTTTCTGTAGTATCTTACATCATTTCTGCAATAGAGAAAATGCTTAATAAATGTTTCTTGATTGTCTTATCTTTTTTGATGGAGCCCACATAGAAATGGTCTAAGGACAAGTTGGTATCCTTCAATTATTCTTTTATAAGTCAGTTTTGTAGTCTATTGAGCATATGGATAGAGTAATTGCTTTTTTGAAATTAGAGTACTGGAATAAAATCTAGTGTTCTGAATATAGCCTTCCCATAGATGCTGGGGGGCTCTCTCCCAACTCCCATCTGTACTGGCAAGCTAGAGGACAGTCTGCACTGTCTGCAGAGGACAGCGAGGTCCTAAGGGTACTCCTTGACAGGCAGGGGAGTTTCTTCTAACATTATCAGCTTGAGCCCCCATTCAGTGTTTCATGCCCAGTATGACCAGTCACAGTTACGATCACCATTTGATCAGACTGACCCAGCAATTAATGTCCTCATATCATTTAACCAATAATACTAATTATCCTTTGGAGGGTGCTATTTACTGAAAATATACATCACGATCTGAAATACAAATCCTCCACCTGAACTGGGGCATGCTCTCTCCTGGATTACCTTGGTCCCTGGGCAGGCTCAAACTAATGTTTGCTAAAAGCATTCACTCCTACTAAGTTCACTTCTAAATGCTGCATAGCCACCAGATGAGGTGTTCCCTTGCTGCAGTGTATAGCATCTCAGCTACTACGATGATGTTCTGCTGTGACGGGTTAAATGAGTTTATTCTTAGGACTATGCTGGTGCTTCTTTGGGTTCAGTTGCTGGCATCCTCTACTCTGGACTCCAGTTTCTGGCCTTCTGGAAGCTTGCTCATTTGAACTGTTTTAAGTGTGAAAGGTGACGGCTATCTCCAACATCCCTTCACCTAAGAGCAGGAAAGAATGAACCCAACAAAGACAGAAGCAACAGCAGGGTCATGTGCTTATTATGGACCATGGACTGAGTGAGGTCTAAAAGACCTAAGGCCATCCCATTTCTGGCTTAGTAGCCAACCAAAAGGCACCACTTTGGTCACATAGCAAAATGGACGGGAGCCAGCACAAAATACATATACATGCTCCAAAGTCCAAGTTGGGGATTGCTCCAAGCAGAACATGCTATATGGTCTGGGTGGTTATTAGCTCATTCGAAGCACCTACAGGACAACTCTAGTCAAAGACAGGAAAATGGGGATAGCCTGTACCTTATCCTTCTCCTAAATCTGAATGCTTGGAAAGAGAGTTAATAATTAATTTTGAAAAGAAAGAGATACTAAAGTTTCCCAATTCTACCAGAGGGTAATAATTAGACACATGGAAGGTCCCCCTAATCCCTTTCTGATAGTTGAAATACTTTAATAAAATAGTTACATCCCCCAAAATTGCAGTTGTTTTAACCCTATATTATCTCTCCTATTTTAAACTATGTGTAAGCATTATTCAATAAATATATTGCTATCAATAAATAAATATAAAATTGTGACCTCTTTCTTAGTAATTAATTAGCTTGGTCTCTCACTTCACTTTCTTAAACATTATTTATTTTAAAAACTCCTTCCCCAATAATAATTATTTTTATTTCTCTATGTAGTAATTCCATTAATTTCCTATGATTTAATAAATATTAAAATTATTTAAATATATAATTTATTGATAAAGGAAATAAATGATAACATAAAGATGTAGATGGTAGCTAAGTGGAACAGTGGATAAAGCACCAAACCTGGAGTCAGAAAGATCTGAGTTCAAATCCCACCTCTGACAGTAACCGTGTGATACTGGGGCAAGTCTCTTAACCCCTATTTGCCTCAGTTCCTCATCTATGAAATGAGAACATATGGAAGAAAAAAAAGGCAAACTACTCTAGCGTCTTTGCCAATAAAGCCCCTTGGACAAGTCAATGGGATTATGAAGAGTTGGACATGATTAAGGTAGGGATCAAGAACCAAAAAAGATATAATATTTGTGATAGTTTGACTATTAGAAATGCCACATCCAGAGTCACTTCAAACCCTCACTAAAGCAGCAATTAACTTCTCTTCATTTATAAAAATGTAATCTCCTATTTAGTTTCTTTAAAGATACTAAGTAAAATCTTCCCAAAATTCTCTTTACAAAATAAAGGTGAAATAGCTTGATCAAAAAAGATTTCTCCACCTTCTTTTTCTCTTTCTTCTCCAGCTTCTCTCCAGTCATGACAAGAAACAACCTCTTCAGCTTCTCTCAATCTACCACTTTTTGGAAAACGAGAGAATGTCCTTCAATTAGGGAATGGTTGAACAAATTGTGGTATCTGTTGGTGATGGAATACTATTATGCTCAAAGGAATGATGAACTGGAGGAATTCCATGTGAACTGGAATCACTTCCAGGAATTGATGCAGAGTAAAAGGAGCAGAACCAGGAGAACATTGTACACAAAGACTGATATACTGTGGTACAATGGAACATAATGGACTTCTACTAGCAATAATGCAAGAATCCAGAGCAAGGCTAAGGGACTTATGAGAAAGAAAACTTGCCATATTCAGAGGAAGAACTGTGGGAGGAGAAACACAGAAGAAAAACAACTGCTTGAACACATGAGCTGATGGGGATATTGTTGGGGATGAAGACACTAAACAATAACTCTAGTCCAACTATCAATAATATGGAATTGGGTCTTAATCAATGATACATGTAAAACCCAGTGGAATTGTGCATCAGCTAAGGGGGGCTAGAGGGATTTGGGGAGAGGGAAAGAACATGAAACATGTGACTATAGGAAAATATTTAAAATAAAAATAAAAATATAATCAATCTACCATTTTTAATAGTCTATCTCCATAATTTATTTCATAGATCTTCACAGGTCAAGAGAAAAAAAATACAATCTTTTCTTGACTTATAGGGAAGCACCTCACAACAAGACATTTTCAACTGTAACTTCTAGCTGCCAACACAAATTGCCTTTTCCATATTTTGGCTTTCAAAGATGTAGAATTAGTATCTAGAGTGTTTTTTTAGAAATAAATAAAACTCGAATTACACAGAGAATCATTCAAAGAAAAGACATTTCAGAGAGGAGTACAAAAGGATAACATTGCTTCACCAAGCATCATAGGAAGGACTTTCTTTTTTGGCTTCTGAAGATTTATTTCAAAATTTCAGAAATCTTTTACTATTTTGAAATCCTGAAGAAGCTACTTGCCCAAAAGATTCTTGACTTGGTAACTTTTCATACACTAGCAACAAAATTGAGGAGGAAGAAATGGAAAGATAAATTCATTTAAAATAAATGTAGAATGTATAAAATATTTGGGATTCTACCTTCCAAGTCAGATACAAGAATTATATCAACACAACTACAAAACTATCTTTACAGAAATGAAGACAGACCTAAATGATTGGAGAACTAATTGCTTATGGTTAGGCCACACTTCAATATAATAAAAATGACAATACTACCCTAAATAAAAATTCTTTTTCAGTGTCATAACACTCAAACTTCCAGAAGATTACTTTATAAAGCTTGAAAAAATAATAACAAAATTCAACTAAAGGAAAAAAAATCAAGAATCTCAAGGAAAACTTTTTAAAAGTGGGAAGGAAAAAGGCCTTGTAGTTACAGATAAAAAAATTGAACTACAAACCAATATTCATTAAAACTATTTGAAACTGGTTAAAGACTAGAGAAGTCAATTAACAAAACAGATTAGGTCCACACAATATAGAATTAAATGTATAGAAGACTGACTTCCATTTGTCTAGTTCAGCAGATCCAATCTCACCTCTCTTTAATATAATTAAAATGGTAATCCTACCTAAATTAATCTATTTATTCCATGCCATCCCAATCAAATTACAAAAAAAATCTTATTCAGCTAGATAAAATAATAAAATTTATTTGGAAGGAGAAAATATCAAGAATAGTAAAAGAATTAATAGGGAAAAATATAAAGGAAGGAGGTGTAGCAAATTTAAACTGCATTATAAAGCAGTAATTAACAAAACTATTTGGTACCAACTAAGAAAAAGAAAGATAGATCAGTGGAACAGAACAAACATACATTAACTAATAGTAAAATATTATAATAACTTTGTATTTGACAAAAGAAATCATTATTTGGCAAAAATTATTGAGACAATTAGAAAGTGGTTTGGTAGAAATTGGGTATAGGCCAATAGCTTACAGTATTCACTAAGATAAGATCAAAATGGATACATGATCTAGACATACAAGGAGATGTCATAAGCAAATTAGAAGCATAGAACACAAATTACCTAACAGATTTATGGATAGGAGAAGAATTTATGAGTAAACAAGAGATGGAGAGTATTGTGAGATGTAAAATGGATAATTTTGAAAACATTAAATTCAAAAGGTTTTGTACAATTATTGCCAAAATTAGAAGGAAAATTGGGGAGGGAAATTTTCATGGTCCCTTGGATACAGGTCTCATATCTAAAATATATAGAAAACTCTGTCAAATTTATGGGAATAAGAGTCATCCTTCAATTGATAAATGGGCAAAAGATATGAACAGATAGTTTTTGGATGAAAAAATCAAAGCCATATTTAGGTTCTGCCCAGATTAACAAATGAGGGAAGAGAATACTTAAATAACCAACGCCATTACAGAAAAACACATTGAACATCAAAGAATTTCCTAAGAAAAAGGTTCCAAAGGTTCCAACATCAGTTGGAATTCATAAGTGAATTTTACCTAACATTGAAAAGAACAATTAACTCTAGTACTAGAGAAACTATTTGGAAAAATAGGGGAGGAAGGAATTCTTCCAAATGCTCTTTATGGCACCAATATGGTACTGATACCCTAATGAATCTAAAGACTAATCTCCCTAATGAATATTGATGCAAAATTGTTTAGTAAAGCACTAGGCAAGGAGATTACAGCATTATATCACAGGGATCATACACAATGACCAGGTGGTTTTTATACCAGGAATGCAGGTATGGCTCAATATTAGGAAAACCATCAGCATAATTGACCATGTCAATAACAAAACCAACATAAACCATAAGATTATCTCAACAGATATAGAAAAAGCCTTTGACAAAATACAATACCCATTCCTTATTTTATTTTTATTTTATTATTATTTTTAAAATCCTTACCTTCCATCTTCGAGTCAATACTATGTATTGGCTCCAAGACAGAAGAGTGGTAAGGGCTAGGCAATGGGGGTTAAGTGACTTGCCCAGGGTCACACAGCTGGGAAGTGTCTGAGGCCAGATTTGAACCCAGGACCTCCTGTCTCTAGACCTGGCTCTCAATCCACTGAGCTACCCAGCTGCCCCCACCCATTCCTTATTTAAAAAAAAAAATGAAATCATTGGAATAAAAGGAGCTTTCCCTTAAAGTCATAAAGGCTATTTGTCTAAAACCATCAGTAACCATTATCTGTAATGAGGATAAACTAGAATCCTTCTCACTAAGATCAAAAGTGAAACAAGGTTGCCCATTATCACCACTGCTATTTAACTGTTTAATATTATACTTGAAGCATTAGCTATAGCAGTGAAGAGCAGAAAAATAAATTGAAGAAATGAGAATAGGCAATGACAATAGGCAAAACTATCACTCTTTGCAGATGATAGAATGGTATACATTAAAAAAATTCAGAGAATTAGCCAAAAAAACTAATAGAAACAATGAACAACTTTAGAAAAGTTGCAGGACAAAAAAAAAGCCCATATAAATCATTAGCATTTCTATTTACCATCAACAAAGTTCAATAGCAAGAGAGAGAAAAGGAAATTCTATTTAAAATAAACTCTAGACAATTTAAAATCCCTAGGGTATACTTTTCAAAATAAACCCAGCAACTATATAAACACAATTACAAAACACTTTTCACAAAAATAAAAGAGCTGTGCAATTGGAAATATATTAATTGCTCATGGGCAGGCTGAGCATTATAATAAAAATGACAATCCTACCTAAATTAATTTACCTATTCAGTGCCATATCAATCAAACTTCCCAAAAAGTATTCCTTGTAACTAGAAAAAAAATAACAAAACCCATCTGTAAAAAAACAAAAGGTCAAGAATATGAAGGGAATTAATGAAAAAAAAAATATGAAGGAAGGATCTGTACCAGATCTCAAACTATACTGTGAAGAGGTAATCATCAAACAATCTGGTACTGCCTAAGAAATAGGGTAGTGGATCAATGGAATAGGGTAGGAAATCAACATACAGTAATTAATGCCCATAGTAACCTATTGTTTGATAAACCCAAAGATCCAAGTTATTGGGGTAATAACTCACCATTTGACAAAAATTGCTGGGAAAACTGGAAAACAATATAGTAGAAACTAGTCATAGAACAACATCTTACATTATACACCAAGATAAAGTCAAAATGGATACTTGATCTAGAAATAAAGGGGGATACCATAAACAAATTAGGCAAACATGGAAAAATTAACTGTCAGACTTACAGATAAGAGAGGAATTTATGATGAAACAAGACACAGAGAACATTACAAAAAATTTAATGGATTGTTTTTGATTACATAAAATTTAAAAATTTCTGTACAAAACCAATGCAACCAAGATCAGAAGGGGGAAAAAACTCAGAAAAAATTTTATAGCATGTCTCTGATAAAGGCTTCTTTTCTCAAATATGTAGAGAACTATGCCAAATTTATAAGAATACAAAGCTTTTCTCAGTTGAAAAATGGTCAAAAGATATGAGCAGGAAGTTTTCAGATGAAGAAATTTAAGTGGCCTATAGCTATATGAGGAAATGCTCCATATCACTATTGATTAGAAAAATGCCAATTAAAACAACTCTGAGATACCACCTCATACCTACCAGAGTAGCCAAAATAACCAAAAAGGAAAGTGGTAAGTGTTGGGGGAGATGTGGAAAAATTGGGACATTAATACACTATTGGTGAAACTGTGCACTGATACAATCATTCTGGAGAGCAATATGGAACCACACAAAAGGCCATAAAATTATGCATACCCTTTGACTTGGCAATATCACTAGGGTCTGTATCCTAAAGAGATCAGAGGAAAGGAAAAAAGGACTTAACCTATAGAAAAATATTTTTAGCAGCTTTCTTTGTAGTGACAAAGAATTGGAAAGAGGGAGATATCCATCAACTGGGGAATATTGTGATATGTGGTTGTAATAAATACTATTATACCATAAGAAATGACAAGCCAGATGAGTTCAGAAAAACCTAGAAAGACTTATATGCACTGATACAAAGTGAAGTGAGCAGAACCAGGAGGCCAGTGTATGCAGTAACAGAAATACTATACGATGATCAACTCTGAAGGACTAAACTATTATCAACAAAATAAGGTTCTAAGATTCCCTCAGGAGACCCATGA
This sequence comes from Gracilinanus agilis, assembly GCF_016433145.1. Lineage (NCBI taxonomy): Eukaryota > Metazoa > Chordata > Mammalia > Didelphimorphia > Didelphidae > Gracilinanus > Gracilinanus agilis. Next base: position 152,048,509 of record NC_058134.1, read on the forward strand.
AGGAAAGGAAAAAAAGCACTTTCTAAAGCCAAAGAATGAATTGTTGGAGTTTGATTGCAGATCAAAGCACACCAGTCTTCCCTTTATTTCCTTCATGATATTTTTATTGCATATGTGATATGTGTCTTCAGTCACAACATAGGGAATATGGAAAGAGGAATTGCATAAAAGTACTTGTATGAGTTATATCAGACTGTCTACCACCTGGGAAGGGGGATGGAGAAGAAGACAATCTGAATCACAAAATGTTTGAAAACAATTGTCAAAAATTCTGTCTACATGTAATTGAAAAAATAAAATTTAATTTTAAAAATTGACCTCAGTTCTTTGTCTTATCTGTTCTTTCATTTTAGGTGAAGAATTCTGAAGATGGTTAAGAACTTAAAAGTATGAAAAGATCAAGAAAACAAGTCACCAAAAGTGAGGGGCTCGGGGGGGGGCAGCTGGGTAGCTCAGTGGATTGAGAGCCAAGCCTAGAGCCGGGAGGTCCTAAGTTCAAATCTGGCCTCAGACACTTCCCAGCTGTGTGACCCTGGGCAAGTCACTTGACCCCCATTGCCCACCCTTACCACTCTTCCACCAAGGAACTAATACACAGAAATTAAGGGTTTAAAAAAAAAAGTGAGGGGCTTCAGGAGTGAAGTCCATGCCAGGTTTCGTAGCTAGCTTGGCACTGAAGCCCTGTGGAGCAAGAAGTGACCTTCAGGAGTAGCTGATATGAGGACTCCCTATTCAGCTCTGAACTTAGTGGAATCAACATTATAGAGAAATGGTGCTAAATCTGAGCCTGCTCTTACAGGCAATGAGGTGGCATAGGGGAGGCTACACTCCTGGGGCTGAGGGAGATGTTTATATTTTTTGTTTTTGTTATATATTGGAGGTAAGTGTCTGATGTAAAAGCTAGTTAATGCTGATTGTTTAAGTGGAACCAGATTACTAATCAATGGCGATTAATAGTGAGAACACATTGGAATTGGGATTTGCATTGATGGCAATAGTGGAAGATACTCCAACACCTCAAGGAAGAATGAGGTCAGAAAATACTGGCTACCCAAACAAACATTATTATAGTGTTCATAAATATAAAGATTCTAACTACTGAGTTAAGGACTCACAATTTGACAATAATATGTAGGAAAACTGGAAAATAAGTCTAGGAGAAATTAGGCTTACATCAACATATCACACTACCACAAATATCAAATGGATACATCACAGATAGAAAAGTAAATATTATAAATAAATTAGAGGACCAAGGAAAAAAATAGCTTTAGTAACTATAGAAAGAAGAGTTCCTAACCAAACAAAAAACAGAAAGCATCACAGAAGATAAACTAGAAATGCTGATTATATAAAATTGTGAAGTTTTTACACAAAAAAATCCAATGTAGTTAAAATTAGAAGGGAAACCATTATTAAGGAAAAAATCTTTGTAGCAATTTTTTTTCCTGATTAAAGGTCTAACTAGCCAAAGTATATAAAGAATTGATTCAAACAGAATAGCCAGCATTTTTCTAGCAAATATGTAAGAATGATAGCCATCGTCCAATAAATAAATGGTCAAAGGATATGAGCAGGCAATTCTCAAAGAAAGAAATCCAAGCTATCAATTTCCTATTAAAAATGTTCCTAAAACACAAAAAATGGAATTTATTGATATCATTATTTAGAAATGCAAATTCTATTGCACAACTATTAGACAGCCAAAGATAACCAAAAAAGAAAATGACAATTGTTGGAAGGGCTGGACAAAATGGATAGTAGAATTGTGAATGGATCCAATCATTTTGAAAAGCAATTTGCAATTATGTCCCCCAAAGTCACTAAACCAGGTACAGCCTTTGAACCAGAAATAAAATTACTAAGCTTTACCCCCAAAGAGATAAAACAAGAAAAAGACCCATATACACAAATATATTTATAGCAGTTCTTCTTGTTGTAGTAAAGAACTGGAAACAAAGGCAAAACCTATCATTTGAAGAATGGCTGTAAAAATTATGGAATCTGAAATAAATGAAGTATTATTGAGAAATGAGAAATGAGGAAATGAACTATTTCAGAGAAACCTGGGAAAATGTATATGAAGAACCACAAAGTGAAATGAGCAAAACCTGGGGAATGATAACACTATAAACAAAAACAACTTTAAAAGATTTAACTTTTATAAATACAAATACCACCCATATTTTCCAAGAACTAATAATGAAACATGCTGTTTAGGGAGCATGACAGAGAGGTGAGGAACATAAGGTATAAAAAAGACATGTATTTCAGACCTGGACAAAGAAGGAAGTCATTTTGTTTGATTATTTGTTACAAGGGCTGGCCTTCTTTTCTTCCTTCCTTCTTTCCTTCCTTCCTTCCTCCCTTCCTTCCTTCTTTCCTTTCTTCCTCCCTCCCTTCCTTCCTTCCTTCCTTCTTTCCTTTCTTCCTCCTTCCCTTCCTTCCTTCCTTCCTTCTTTCCTTTCTTCCTCCTTCCCTTCCTTCCTTCCTTCCTTCTTTCCTTTCTTCCTCCCTCTCTTCCTTCCATCCTTCCTTCCTAGGCAGAGGAAAGTTAGTGATAGGGTTGTCCAAAAGAAAAGAAGAAAGAACCTTTGAAGCATTGCTTTTAAAAATGCACAGAAGAAAACAAAAAGGATACTAGTAGGTAACATATACAGGCAGGGCAGCTTTGCAAGCTACCCATTGAGTGTATTTATCTACTTAAAAAAGAAAGCGGTGTACAACAGAGGTTCACTGTTTTATATACGACCCTCCTTTTCTGTCCAACTTTGTGCATGGAGAATCTCATTTATTTGTGTTTTCTAATTTCATAATGTATAAGTTACATTTTTGAAAGTTGAAATGCATGATTAGCCAGGAACCAAAAATTGTCTTTGACTAAAAAGCCAGCTAGGAAGATTTTAAAGTTAAGATAGAAAGAAGCCAGAGGCTGGTTGCATTTGGAGCTTTCTTTTCCTTTTTTGTTATTTGTTGCAATTATGGAATAAAAAGTGATTTAGCTATTCTGTTTTATTTTCATAAATAAATATTTAGTTTGGTTTATCCATAACCCTAGGATAGCATTCCCCTGAGACTTCTTAATTGTAAATAACAGTTGGCATTTACATAGCATGAAAGGTTTACAAAGCACTTTACATAAATTACTTGAGTCAATCCTCACAACCCCTATGAGGTAAATGTTGTTCAATCATCCCCATTTTGCAGATGAGGAAACTCTGATTTGCTTTTATGATTACTCAAGCAGGAAGTTTCAGCAATAGGATTAGAACCCTACATCATTTAGGACTCCCAGTCCAGCATTCTTTCAACTACACCATGCTGCATTACCTTGCTATTTCCCACTGCCATGTCTGAAGACTAGTAAATGTAGATGGACCAAAGAACTTTGGTGAGAAATACAGTGAGTTTAAGTAGGTTTCAGCATTTTACCAACTATGACTTGCGTACAAGAATACTGATGAAGGATATTAGCCTAAAAATATATAACCAGAAACAGAGTATATAGTAAGAGCAAAGAATAACAGATGGATGATCCAAGTCCTGGACAAAATGGTGCCTATGCAATGCAAACTGAGAAAAGTCTCCAGTACATTAGGTAGATCTTCCTAGGAGCTTTTATGGGAATACATAAACTAACATCTCACAGGATGGGAAAACATGGGTGGGCTGTGGGCTCTATTATTGAATCAGCATATTCTTATTTATTCCTCTTAAGTTGTTGGCCCAGATCCATATGGCTTTGCTCCTCAAATCACCACCATTCACTCAAAGAATCATAGGATGGTAAGTCTAGAACTCTAAGAGAGCTTGAAGGTTATCTAGTTTAATTCCCTCAGTCAGTCAGTCAGGAAACATTTATTAATTGCTCACTATATATTATATGGCACTGGGGATATGAAAATTTAAAAAAGGCAAAACCTCACTGAGGTTAAGCGTCTTGCCTAAGATCATAAAAGGTAATGAGTGGCAGAATTGGGACATTAATGCAGACCCAATATACTGACTCCTGGTCAACTTACCCCTGATATCCATAAGGGAAAGGAAATCACGCAACAGATCTCTAAGATCTAGCACAAATAGTGATAGGAATATCAATGCTGTGATTTAAAAGGGCATTTCTGAAGCAGAAAAAAGAAGAAGAAAATAGGAAGGGAGAGGGAACTTCAGGGAAAACAAGAGGAGTAACAAATAGAAAAATAGAATGAAGCAAAAAACCTGACAACTATCTACTAAAACAGCACTTCTTTAATAGTTAAAAAAATCTATGATTTAATTAGTGTGGGCACTCTCTATACCAACCCTTCTCTGCATACCTTAGCAGATGTCTTCATAAATTCTTATGGCTAAAAATAAATTCATCACCTGGGACTCACCCTTCTGGTGATGTGCTTCTTAGCACTCAGTTAGGCTGATCCTCAGATGATAAACCATTTAGTTCATCACCAATTCTATCCTTCCCATCTTGTTAGGACCCTTCAGAGCCTGGAGTCCTTTACCACAATCTTTGAGATCCCAAGGGTTCCCGGCATGTTGTGACAAAGCCCAGGAGCAGAACTTTTGGTAGAGGTGAAAATACTACAGATGGCCTTTAATTCCTTAAAAAGACATAGCCATTCAATGTCTTTAAAATCTTCCTTGCTTCCCTTAAAAATTCACTGAAAGTATTTCAGAGAAACCAAAGGACTAGGCAAGAGCGGCTTTAGGAAAATTATGTAGAGCAAAAGAGGCAAAGATTCGAGTACCTGAAAGTAAACTGATTGCACGTAGAAGGATTGTCATTGATGTCTTCAATGATGAAGGTTATCTGAGTGCGATTCTCCTGACCCCCTTTGGGTCTATCCTTCACAAGAATTTCCAAAAAGATACTGGGATTGTGTTTCAATTTACCAGCATCTCGATTTATCCTGCTGGCGATTTGAATGGTTCCAGTCACTAATCAGACAGGAGAAAGAGGTAAGAACTTGACCTCTTGAAAACGAGTTTAGGGTTAGGATTACATATGGCTTATCTAGGACACAAACGCTCAGGAAAAATGGGAGTGGGATGTCCTTGTATGAAGGTGACCTATGGTGGGATGGGATGGGATTTTATCAATTTAGGAAACTCATAGGATCACAGACTTGGAGCTAGAGGGACCTTTAGAGATCATCATTTTATGGATAAACAATCTGAGACTCAGAGTAGTTAAGTAATTAGTCCGAGCTCACAGCATTGAACAAGTACAGGATAGGATTCAAAGTAAAATCTTTTGAATTAAAACCCAATGCTTTCCCCACAGTGTTATAAATAAGAGACATGTTTCTTGGGATCCCAAATTAGTATTATGGAACTTTAAAACCAGTTGTTAAAGAGAATAGGGCTGGGCTTGATTGGCTAGAGATGCCTGAATGACTCATAAGTGTGGACACCTGAGATACCAAGTTATCAGAGAAGAATCCTAATCATATCTCACATTTATCTAGCACCCTAAGATTTGCCAAGGGCTTTACATACAGCTGGAAGCACCTAATAGTACCAGGCTGCTTCTTCTACCAATGCAAATTGACATCTTTCCAGCAACTTCTTGTTGTAGAGACCTTGCTAGGGAAAGTTGAGGGTGAGTGACTTGCCCAAGGTCACAGAGTCAATATGTGTCAGAGATAAAACATGAACCCAGGTCTTCCTGATTCTGCGTTTGGCTTCCTATCCACTATGCCAAAAATCAGTGGGATAGAGAAGGGTAAAGGGGGAAGTCCTGACCAAATATGGCCAGAGGAGCCTCTTATTATTAAAAACTGCCTTCTCCCACACAGGAAATGGACTAGAAAAATACCACATTTCCCTATTGGTCAACGTGATCCTATGTAATATTATAATAATAATCATCCTGGTTCTCTGATCAGTTTAAAGAATATATTGAAACTGAACTGTTGTACAGCCCCTCTTCAGTTGGATCTACAAATTTCCATGATATTAAGTATTTCTAGAGGTGGGCAACCACTGTTGTTCCCTCTTAACCCTCTCCCCTTCCCTAGGAGAAAAATACCCAAAGGCTACAGGGCAAATGTCATACTAGGATAACCCATATATAACTCTATAGGCTTAGAACAGCTGGGTGGCTCAGTGGATTGGGTGCCAGGCCTAGAGACAGACGGTCCTGGGATCAAATATGACCTCAGACACTTCCTAGCTGTGTGACCCTGGGCAAGTCACTTAACCCCAATTGCCTAGCCCCTGCTGATCTTTGGCCTTAGAACCAATCCACAGTACTAGTTCTAAGACAAAAAATAAGGATTTTTAAAACATTTATAGGCTCATGCAAAAAAAGCAATCTGAAAGAGAATTTTTTTTTCAATACAGAAACATTATATTCAACCATTTTCAATGGCACGGACAGGGTATATTCTTGTAAAGGGAAGACCTGAGCCCAATAAAACATTAGATTTATAGTGATCCTTTCTTTCAAAGAGACCAAAGTGCAATTACATTAACTAACTCATCTCTAATAATACCTGACATTTGTCCAGGCATACCTTCACCTAATATCTTTAACTGACTCTTCAAAAAATGTAAATTAACATTGTAAGGGGAAACACGACAACAACAATCAACACTACAGGGGTCAATTAGTTCCATAGCAACAGGGTTATAAATAGAACATGATTCTTGGGAGCCCAAATTAGTATTATAGAACTTTAAAATCAGTTGGTACACAGAATTGAGATTGTAATGGGGCTGGGCTGGACTTGAAAGGGCTGCTTGATTGTCTCCCAAGTGTAGACACCTGATATACCAAGTTATCAGAGAATAATCATATCTCACTTTTATCGATCACCCTAAGGTGTGCCAAGGGCACCTAAGCGATGCAGTGGATGGAGTGCAAGACTTGAAGTCGGGAAAATCCGAGTTCCAATCTGGCCTCCAGCACTGAGAAACACGCTCAGGGCCAGCAGACTGCTAAGGATAAAAAAAGCCACCTACGTGACCAAATCAAAGGACACATATGGCAGGTTCTATATGCATACATGTCCGTGTGTGTGTCTTACACTGATTGATTATGAAATACTCATTGTGGGTCGTGAGCTGGTAGAGGAGTCTGCCCATAAAGTCTTCATCATCAGGATCCTTGGCTGTGACGTTGGCTACGATAGTCCCAGGGCTTAGCTCCTCTGGAATTCTGTAAACTCTTATTGAGCTGAAACACAAATATAGCCAAGGAACAAGTCAGTGACTGGGAGACTAGGGGGGATGGTACGGGGTCTAGATTGGTAGGTAGAGGAAAAATGAAGCAACTATTCACACTGTCTTCTCTACCCACTCTCTGGGCATGCCTCCCTGGAATTCCATTTGGAATCCTTCCAAAGTTCAACCTAGAGGGGCTGTGAACACGGCTGCAACCTTTTAGGAGGGTAATCTCCGAACTGCGGCTGAGAAATTGAAATCCAGTTGTGGTGAAACAAGTCCTACTTTAAACATACTAAAGGGAGCCCACTTTAAAACAATAACAACAACAGTAAATTCTGCAAGGCTGGGCATGTTTTGGTAACAGAAATCATCTCCCCTACTTACCTGAATTAGAAATCTGAATTCTCATGAAGTATATACCCATTTCAGAATTCAGTTGGTTTAAACCTTTTGGGCTTTTAACATTTTGTTGTTTGTTCTGAACTTAAACACCAAAAAGGGAAAATAGAAAGCAGTATGTATATGGTAGAATAGAAACAGAGGGTTATACATAAATCTACAAATCTCTATTTTGTACAGCTTAATTTACGCAGCTAGGTTGCCTACTACGTAGCATCGCAGATCTGGAGGAGTGAAGAAGAAAGTTCAAATTCTGCCTCATATACTAACTGGTTGTATGACGCTGGGCAAATCATTTAATTTATTTGTGCCTCAGTTTCCTTATGTGTAAAATGAGGGTCATAATAGCACCTACTTCTCAAGGTTGTTATGGGAATCAAATGAGTTAACGGAACCCATGGAAGTTAATGAGTTCAATAAGAAACTTACATTGCAATGGGAGAGGTAATACATAAAAGGAAATATTAACCGGAGGAGTAAGTTATGAGCTAGGCAGTCCCAAAGATTGTGAGTAGAACAATAGGGACGTCCACCAAGAGCACATTCTGTCCAAAGGATGGTAGTGATCCAGTTTTCAAAGTAAGATAAGGAAAGAAGGGGCTGGAGGAAGACAGGATACATGAAATACTCAACAAGAGAGAAAATGACCAGGGTGAAGAGAAAGACTCATGATCACAGGGAGTGGAGAGCTGAGTGGCTTAGCCCCTCTCTGGACGGCTCCCTGGAGGGTGAGGCAAGAGCAGAAACAAGATGGGTGAAAGATCTGGGTTCAAGTCCTGCCTCTTACTCATACCTAGCATCCACTCATACCTTGCTTGGGTGAGTCATTTCTTCTTTTTCTTTTCAACTCATCTTCTATCTTAATATTAATTCTAAGGCAGAAGAGTAGCAAAGGCTAGGCAATAGAGGTTAAGTGATTTGTCCAGGCTCACTCATTTAGAAAGTGTATAAGGCGAAATTTGAATCCAAGTCGTCCCAACTCTTGGCCTGGCTCTCTATCCAGTGTACTTAGCTGCTTCAGCAAGTCATTTCTTGACCCCATTAGCAATCTAACCTCAGATATGGTACAGGTTGCACATAATAAACATTTAATAAATGTTTGTTTCTATTGAATTGGATAATACACATGCTTTATAAGATAAACAACAGCAACACCCTGAAGAAATTTTACTTTTTATGACTTGATATACCCTGCCAAAACATGCAGCTGTTTATAAACATGTTTGCTCTTGCATGGGCAGAGCATCTGGGCAACTGACAGCCTCATCATTTTCCATCTGGATGATTGGGTGTCATCTAGAGAAAACCTCCGCTAGCTTCTTTTCCTAAACCGAAGAGGAAGGCAAAGAAACAGTTTCCTGACCTCTCAAGAGTGAGAAAACACCCAGCCAGGGTGCTGTTATCTGTGACTTGTACTGTGAATCAATCACTCTCCTTGGGGGTGACTTAGTACAAGCCAGCACCTTTACGAATGCTATCCCCTATGAACTCTGAAAACCAACTCTCTTCTCCCTTTGAGATCCTGTTAACCTGCTTTGCCACCTCCCTGATTAGAGTAGTGCAGCGGAGTGTACTTGACTCAAGTCACACTTCACCTTTCGCTAAAGGGTTGTTTGTGAGTGAGTCAGCAGTGATGTTCGGTGACAGTTCCTGACCCTGCATCCAGTCTTTGATGTCACAATCTATTTATAAATAGGCTGCCCTGTGTGCTCAGGGATATGGGATGTCAGCTAAAATTCCCATCTCTATCTGTCTAGCTTTCATCCGGGGACCAACACTGATGTGAGGTTTGGTAGCTATTCCTTCTGGGGAGTTTGTTTGATGCTGTCCCACTTAGGCTTAGACGAGGCAAAATTTTCACCATCCAAGTATCAAGGAGTTCCACATTTAAGGTACATTCACTAAAGTGGGGCATCTAGGTGGTATAGCAGATAGAGTGCTGAGTCTGAAGTTAGGAAGACTCCTCTTCCTGTGTTCAAATCTGGCCTCCGACACTCATGAGCTTTGTGACCCTGGGCGAGTCATTTAACATTGTTGATCTCAGTTTCCTTATCTGTGAAATGGGTTTGAGAAGGAAATGAAAAACCACCCTAGTATTTTTGCCAAGAATGCTCTATATGGAATCATGAAGACTCAAACATGACTGAAAAATGAGTGAACAAAAACCACAAAATGCTAGAGTGGAGGACTGAAGTGTCAAGAACATTAAAGTAGAAGTCATAAGATTATAGGTGTAGAGTGGAAGAGACTATCTAGTACAATACTCTCATTTTACAGATGAGAAGACTGTGGCCCAGGGAGATGAAATGACTTACCCTTGCCCAGAGTCACTAGGTTAGCATTAAAAGAAGGATTAGGTGTGAGCAAGGGAAGGAAAAAAAAATCCATCTACAATGAGGAGATATGACAGTTTGTCAGATACTCTTGAGGGCTCTGTAACAAAAAAAATTATGTGGTTGCTAAGGCATCCCAATAAGAAGAACTGGTAACAAGATGGTGGAGTAAAAAGACAGAAACTCACTTGAACCCTCCCAAATTCTCCTCTAAACATTAAAATAAAATAATACCTCAAAATGAATTCTGGAGTGGCAGAATTGACAATGGGATGAGGTGAAAGAAAAGTCTGTTTCACTGGGAAAAGAATGGAGCACAGTGGCCCACAGGCTGCCATGCTATGCCATGTCAGTGGCAGGCCTTTGTGGTGACTCAGTTAGAGGCAGAAGCTTCAGGAACTCTCAGCCCACAGATAATAAGAGGCTCAGATAACTGGTTAGAAGCAGATTATAGGGGACCCTTTGCTAGCCCTGGGAACAAGTCTTTCTCATTGTCCATACACAGTTCTGGGTCACAGTTCCAGGAAAAGGTGGAACACTAACAGGAGTAGTGACTTTTTTTTTGTTAAATTTTAAACATTTATTAATATTCATTTTTAACATGGTTACATGATTCATGCTCCTACTTTCCCCTTCACCTCCCCCACCCCCCCCACCCATGGCCGACACACATTTCCACTGGTTTTATCGTGTGTCCTTGATCAAGACCTATTTCCAAATTGTTGGTAGTTGCATTGGTGTGGTAGTTTCGAGTCCATATCCTCAATCATGTCCACCCCAACCCTTGCGTTCAAGCAGCTGTTTTTCTTATATGTTTCCTCTCCTGCAGTCCTTCCTCTGGATGTGGGTAGCGTTCTTTACCATAAATCCCTCAGAATTGTCCTGGGTTTTTGTATTGCTGCTGGTACAGAAGTCCATTACATTCGATTTTACCACAGTATATCAGTCTCTGTGTACAATGTTCTTCTGGCTCTGCTCCTTTCGCTCTGCATCAGTTCCCGGAGGTCTCTCCAGTTCGCCTGGAACTCCTCCAGTTTATTATTCCTTTTAGCACAATAGTATTCCATCACCCGCATATACCACAGTTTGTTCAGCCATTCCCCAATTGAAGGACATCCCCTCCTTTTCCAGTTTTTTGCCACCACAAAAAGCGCAGCTATAAATATTTTCGTACAAGTCTGTTTATCTATGATCTCTTTGGGGTACAAACCCAGCAATGGTATGGCTGGATCAAAGGGCAGGCAGTCTTTTATAGCCCTTTGAGCATAGTTCCAAATTGCCAGCCAGAATGGTTGGATCAGTAGGAGTGGTGACTCTTGTCAGAGTTCCAGGTTAGAAAAGAGTGCTTGGGGTCAATCACAGACCATAATATTAGTGACCACACCTTTCCTCAGATCATATCACTTTGGAAGAACTGAAAACTTACAGGACCCCAGAACTAGCTTTGAAAACAATAGCATGAGAAACATGAAGCTTGCTCCATCCCTGGAGCACAACCCAAATTTAAAATAAAGTTAAAAGTCAAGAAATAGGCTAGTGAAATGACCAAACAAGCAAAAAACAAAAAAGAACCTGTTTACAGAAAGTTATTATTGTGACAAAGAAGGTTAAAATAAACAAAGGAGGGCAATTCCATTTATACACTATAGACCAATTTCCCTATGAATATTGACATGGAAATGTAAAAAAATACTATCAAGGAGGTTACTACAATATATCTCAAGGATCATACCCTGTATCTAGGTGAGATTTATACTAAGAATGCAGGGCTAGTTCAATATTATGCAAACTATCAGTATAATGGATCACATTAATAACAAAACCAAGAAAAATTATAGGATTATTTCATAGATGCAGAAAAAGCTTTTGACAAAATATAGCACTAATTCTTATTAGAAACACTAGAAAACATAAGAATAAAGGAAATTTTCCATAAAACAATAAATAGTATCTATCTAAAACCATCAGCAAGTATTATCTATAATAGAGGTAAGCTAGAAGCCTTCCCAATAAGATCAGGGGTGAAGCAAGGATGCCCATTATCACCACTATTATTCAATATGATACTAAAAACACTAGCTATAGCAAGAAGAAAAACTAGTTGAAATAATTAACAATTTTTTTGCAAAGTTGTAGGATATAAAATAAACCCACAGAAATCACCAGCATTTCTTATTTTTTATTACATTATATTAAAAAGGGTTTGCATATACAAAACAAATGCAGCCAAGATTAGAAGGAAAACAGAAAAGTGGGGGGTGGATTTTAAAGCAAGTTTCTGATAAAGGCCTTATTTCTCAAATATGTAGAAAATTGAATCAAATTTATAAGAATATAAGCTATTCCCTAATTGATAAATGGTCAAAATATATAAACAGGTGGTTTTCAGATGAAGAAATTAAAGCTATCTATAATCATAAAAAATGCTCAAAATCACTACTGATCAGACAAAGGCAAATTAAACTCTGTTATGAGGAAATTTGAGGAAAGGTGTGTGGTATAAGGAATTGAAAGGAGGATGTTGGAGATTTGCTAAATGGGTAATCTCGGTTACAGGTAGGCTGGGATTAAAGGAGATTCAGGGTATAATAAGACTGAAGTCAGGAGTATAACACAGAAGGGAAACAGAGATCTTTAGGAAGAAGAGAAATTAAACTAAACAGACAAACACAGCAGGCTTACAGACTGGGACTTAGACTCAAACACAAGCTGAGGGAAATAGACTAGACTGAAATTAACAAACAGGCTTTAGTTAATTTCACAGGAAGGGACCTGTTTTGAAGTAACACCTTCCTTCAAGATGGATGCCCAGCTTCCCTCTAAGCCCAGAGTATGTTGTTTCTTTCCCTCTTCTTCCCTCTTGATAACTAACAGACAAATTACACTAATAGGGCTGTTGAAACACAAAAGGGTTTATTTTGTTTGAAGGATGTTTGTTAGGAAGGTGGATCAAAGGAAAGCCCTATCAGTTGTCTCAGGAACCTCAGGTGGGGGAAGGGAAGCAAAGATGGAGTCTGAGTAAGGACCTGCCTTTAAACTCAGCTTTACTAAGTGCTATTGCTATCTAAAGGGAATAAATGATGACTGACTAACTATAACTAATGCTGTCAATTAGGTAACTCTTCACAGATTTAACTCCTCTATAATTACTCTCCTTATTAACTCCACAGACATATAAGGTAAGGGAGGGAAGGCAAGGATGGTATTAGGAAAGGAAGATATAAAGGGTTTATCTAAAATAATAATTTCTTAAGTAAATATATCAAAGCTAGGCTAAATTTCAATATTAAAGCTAGGTAATCCAACAGCTCGGCTCATTGACAACCTCCCTCCACGGAAGATCCAGCCAACTGCCTCTTCCTCAAGATTCCAAACCTCTAACAGCTTTTGGAACTCAGCCAAAGCTAGAAAAAAACTATATCACCCCAATTCTGTATACTACAACTCTGAGGTTCTACCTTGAATCTAACAGATTGGCTAGTATGACAAAAAGAGAAATAACAAATGTTGGCAGGGAAGTGAGAAAAATGAGGACACTAATGCATATTTGGTGGAGTTGTGAACTGATCCAACCATTTTGGAGGACAATTTGGAACTATGCCCAAAGGGCTATAAAATTATATGCATACCCTTTGATCCAGTAATACTTTTACTAGGTCTATATCCCAAAGGGATTTTTTTAATGGAAAAAGGCTTATATATACAAAAATATTTATAGCAGCTCTTTTTGTGCTGGCAAAGAATTGGAAACTGAGAAGATGCCCATCAACTGGGGAATGGGCAAATAAGTTGTGGTTTATGATATTGATGGATTACTATTGTGCTATTAAAAAAAAAAGCAGAATGCTTCCAGGAAAACCTTACATGAACTTACATGAACTGATCCATGGTGAACTGAGAACCAGGAGAACATTATGCACAGTAACAGCAATATTGTAAAGATGTAGGGATCAACTACGAATGGCTTAGCTATTCTTGGCAATACGATAATCTAAGACAATGCTAAAGGACTTATGGAGAAAAATGTTATCCACAGCCAGAGAATTAACTGATTGAGTCTGAGTGCAGATTGAAGGATACTTTTTTTAGTTTATTTTTTTCATATTTTTTTGGCCTGTGTTTTCTTTTACAACATGACCAATATGGAAATATGTTTTACATGACTGCACATGTATAATCTATGTCAAACTGCTTGCCTTCTCAATGATGGGGAAATAGATTGAGGGAGGGAGAGAATTTGTATCCAAAAATTTTTTAAATTAATGTTAAAAAATTAATGTGTAGTTGGAAAAAATATTTAAAAATAAGAACTGACATTTATAGTGTTTTAAAGTTTGCAAGAAGTTTTTTACATTCATCATCCAATTTTGTCTCGTAACAACTCTAGGAGATATTGGAAGTAGCATCCTTATTTTATACATGAGGAAACAGGATAAGCAAAGTGGCATGACTTTGCCCATAATCACAGAGCGAGTAAGTGTCAAAAGTAGAATTTAGGATAATAGGAGAAGGTTTGGAAAGCCATCTAATCAAACCCCTCATTTTACAGAGGAGGAAATTGAGGGCCAGGGAGGTTAGGTAACTTGCCCAAGGTCACCCAGGCAGTAAGAGGCAGAGGCAGGATTTATACTCCAGTCCTGACTCCAAAGCCCATCCTCTTTCCATTATATCGTGATGTCTCTCAATTTCCTGCTTCCCAGTTCAGCACTTTATCCACTATACCAGGTTGCCTTTCATCTTGCATTGGCTTTATATACATCTGTAAATGCAGTTAAACTGAACAACTGCTTTTCACATTTTCCTAGTGACTGGTCTCTTGCATGTGTTTTGGGGGACCAAAGAGACAGGCAATAAAAGATACTGTGCCTCTGTAGCCAAATAACAAAGTATACTAGGATAGGACTTCAAAGGTAGAATAAGAAAGATCAGAGCATGTAATGGTAGGTATGCCCACTGGGTTAAGCCATCAAATAAAATTATATCCTTTCCCCATTACCCAAAAATAGATACTGAGCCTTCCTCACCATAGGGAACCATTCCAACATCTATTTTCCCAAGAAGGCAGGAAAACGAAAAATATGAGAGCCTGGGGCCAAAGCAAATTGATGAGAGAGACAGACAGAGACAGAAAGACAAAGACAGACAGAAACCGAGAGAGACACAGACACAGAGACTGAGACAGAGCTACAGAGAGAGAGTGGGTTAGAGAGAGACCCACAAAAAGAGACAGAGAAACTGGAAAATAGGCCATTGCTTTCTTGTCTTTGCCTTAGGATAAAGAAAACATAGGTCAGCTAGCATGAAAGCCATTTGAAGTTGTGCCTCTCCACTTCCCCACCTCAAAGAGGGATCTCTTAAGAACCAGCGTAGGAGAATGGGTCAGCTTTGGGCTTACCTGGTAAAGTAAGGACTTTCATCATTAATGTTTATGATGTTTACTAAGAATGTTCTGGTGGCTTTAAGCTCCCCACTGTCCTGTATTTCCACCTCAATTACATAACTGTCGGGGGAAAACAAACTCAAGTTAGAATTGCAGACTTAGATCATTCTGAAGAATGGAGTTGAAAGGAAATAGTAAGTGATAATGACCTTCTTCCCATCCCTCAGCTGCCAAGTGTTGCTTCTCACAACAGCAAAAGAGTAGCAAAGGGGAAAATGGTGGCATAGTCCATAGGATCATAGATGGAGCCTTGGAAGGGACCTCAGGAGTTGTCTAGTCCTCATTTTACAGATGAAGAAATAGTTTTGGTAAAATTAAGTGATTTGACCAAGGTCACAAAGAAAGTGGCAATGAGATGTTTAATCTCAAACCCCAGGATTGTAGATTCAGTGTTTTTAAAATGAGATTCAGGTGTGAGAATCTGAAGTAAGGTCCTGGCAGGAGAGCAATTGCCCATTTAATAATGTGACACTTTTTCTAACTCTCCAACCTTCTTTCTCCATTTCTCTTTTCTCTTACTCTTTCCTCCCAAGTAATTACTCACTTCTACACTGGACTCTAAAACCAACCATCTCATTTGTACTGTGTCTCTATTCCTCAACTCACAAAGTAGACCTAGAGTCAGATCCAGTCTCCTTTCCCAATCATTTTTTCAATAGTTATGTGGATGTTTCAGGCAAACATAATTGAGTCAATGTATATGAAGTTCCTTTTTTCCCAGGGTTAGGGAAGGAAGGATGATAGGAGAGGAGGACTGGGCAAGAATCAGAAGAATCATCCAGATAATTTCCTCAATTCTCTACTTTGCTTTCCATGTTTAAACACCATCTGAGTGGAGTGCAAGAGGAAAACAATACTCAGAGTTACATGAGCCTTCCTGACTTGATAGGTCCTCACTGCATGTTGCCTCCATCAATGATTACCATCTTTGCTCTCCCTCCTACCTTAACAAATGCATGCAAACAATTCTAAAAGAAAAGGCATTCGTTGGTCCTTACCTATTTTTTCCTGCTTCAAAATCAAATGTTGTTGTGGAAAACAAGACGCCATTTGTAGAGACCCTGAAATACTCTAGTGGAGAGATCAAGGAAAACTGAAAAAAGAAAAGAAAGACTCAGTGAAAAGTAGTCTCTTTTCACCAAAGACTTATTCATTGACTGCAAAACAGTGACTGAAAAAATAGTCATAGTCAATAGAATGTTCTTGGTTTGTTTGTTTGTTTGTTTTCAATGACCATCCAAAGCAGAGATTCTCAGACTTAATAATTTCCTGGCTGGGAGCTGTCAGAATCTGTCAGATACATTGAGGTGCTGCCCTGGGAAGGAAACCATTGGTTCTTGCAACAGTAGGATAATTACAAAAGATGTCCAGTGTGAGAGAGACCTTGCTTCAACTGAAAGTCTCCTTGTTCTTGGCAT
This sequence comes from Gracilinanus agilis, assembly GCF_016433145.1. Lineage (NCBI taxonomy): Eukaryota > Metazoa > Chordata > Mammalia > Didelphimorphia > Didelphidae > Gracilinanus > Gracilinanus agilis. Next base: position 152,065,266 of record NC_058134.1, read on the forward strand.
ATTATAACTACTTCTGTTTTCCTACACATTCACCACTTTGGTTTCAGTGTGCTTTCTGGCTTGGATATGTCTACTTTGGCCCTCCTGAGGCCTAGCTTGTCACTCTCCTCAGGGATAGCTCAGCATGAGGAGGGACCCTTTGGTTTGTGAGCCAGTACACAAAAGACCAGTCCAAAGAAAATACAAAGTCTACCATCTGTCAGTGCCCAGTAACAACCACCCATCGCTCCAGACAAGGCTTTAATATGTAGACCAGCATCTGATTCTACTGCAGTAACTATTCATAATTGTTATATGTGCCTGGTGTTATGAGGAGCTGAAGTTGAATGAGTGTGGAAGATCCCTAAGTGTAACACACAAGTTATGGTAGTGAAACACAAAGGACTCCACAAGAATATTTGTAGTGAATCTGCTACACCCAACTTCAGTATAACAGTGTCCCAGAACACATAGGCAAACGAAGGATCTGTAGTTAAGAGCACACAGCTGCTTCTAACTGTCTATCCTGGCTCAATATGGATAATGCTGGTTGACTATGATTTAAGCCTTTTACAGTTGAAAGGAGTCTCCTCTTCCTTCACATACCCAAGGATATATTCACTAATCCCTAAGGTAAAGATGACATTCACTTTAGGTGAGTTTAAAAATTTAATAACAACAGGTTTAGGGAGGGAGCAGGAAAATGATGGGAAGAGGGGTACAAGAGATCCTTGGCCTAAGCTATTGATGACAAGATGGTATATGAATTGAAGGTAATCAGGGACTCAAGCTTGTTAGTTGTTGACGGTGAGTTTGCCAGTTTCCCGCCTGGCAGAGTCAGACTGCTTCAACCTGAATCAGGTTATTTGATGGTAATGATGTTGCTTCTTGATGAATGAATTTAATCAGAATGTTCAGTATAGGATAACACAGAATTTGAGACTATGGAAGTAATTAATCAGTGCTGGTTGCTGGTGTCTTAAGATGATCTTTGGCCTACCCAAGCCCAACCAAGACCTCCCACCAATCCCTCTCTCAAAATTGAGATATCTGTCTCAGTTCAAATCCTCCTTTTATACTTTTTCCATAAACTGAATTTGCACCTGCTGGGCTCTGCCAAGCTCAGCTCATTCTAAGTTCTAAACAGCTAACTGTCAATCATTTTGCTTTTCATATTGTATTGCAAAATGTCATTATATTATCTAGAATTTTCTACTGCAGTTACTCTGCTACTCAACTTAGTTTCCAGTGGGACAAGAGGGAGAATGCACAGAAAATAGAGCAAAAAGTCAGCTTCAAATGTTTATGCTCCTTATTGACAGAGACTTCATAATGCCAATAAAAGTAATTCTGGTAGTCACACAAATGTGCCTATAGGACTATATAGATGAAGGATCATAGGATATAGAGATGGGAGAGACCTTAGAGTTTAATTAGTTCAAGAGTTCCCAACCCAAGGTCTATGAACTTGTTTTTAAAAAAATACTTTAATGACTGTATTTTAATATAATTGATTTCTTTTATTAACCAATGCATTTTATTTTATGCATTTAAAAACATTATTTTGAGAAGGGAACTTTAGACTCAACCAAACTGCCAAGGTGATCTATAACACACAAAAAAGGTTAGGAATACTTGAAAAGTCCAACTATCTCATTTGACAAGTAAGAAAGTTAAGTAATTTTCTCATAGTAATACAGATAATTAACACCAGAGCTGGGTTTGAACTTGAGTTCTCAGACAAAAAAAAAAGCTGCTATTCTTTTCCTTGTACCATCTACCTTGTTTATTTCTCTGTATGAAAACGCCTTGAAACTTTCTTATATACATAATTTTTGCATATATTCCCTACCACTTGTTTCACTTAATGCCAATCTAAGCACAGCTGAGAAACAAATAACAAGTCTGAATGAAATCCACCTTCTTAAGCTTAAATTATGGTCCTGGAAGAAAATTTTGCAAAACCCTCTGCCATCAGACATCAGGCTCCCTTCTATAGTTGTTTAGATTAGAGAGGAAGCTCCAATGTAATTGGGGAAAAAAACAAAAAAACAAACAAAACACTGGACAATATTTTGGACAAACATTGGACAAAAAGACTTGAACTTGATTCCCATCTCTGCCACTTATTAGTTCTAAGACCCCAGGCAAATAATCATCTTAAGCACTTACTAAGTGTCAAACACTGGGAATATAAGGACAAAAGTGGAACAAGTCACAGCCTCACTAATCTTGTTGCTTCATTTGTAAAATGAGGGGATATTCCTTGTCCTACCTAAATCAACCAACAGGACTTTATTAAACAAGTATTCTATGCTAATTACTGTGCTTGTACTGAGGGGTACAGAGATAAAAGTCTGTCCCTCCTTTGAAAAAGCTTAAATTCTATCAGTGGGAAACAAAATACTAACACACATAAAATATACAAGGTCATTTTGGAGACAGGTTCTAGCAAGTGGGTAGATCAGGAAAGGCTTCCAGTAGCAGGTGATATTCAAAGCTGAGCTATGAAGATAACTCAGGATTCTATGAGGAGGAAGCTGTGTATATCAGATATGTGGCACAACCATGATAATGGCATGGAGATGTATTGCCATGTTTGAAGAACAGAGAGAAGACCAGTTTAGCTGGACTAGAGTGTATGAATGAGATTAATGTATAATAAAGCTAGAATGTTAGGTTGGAAATATGTTATAAAGGACTTGAAATGCCAAACAAAGGTGGTTTGGATTTGATCCTAATTGAAAGGAAACCACTGGAATTTGCTATCATGGCAATGGCATGCTCTAATCTGTGATTTAGTTATATAACTCCAGTAATGGTATTAAAGATGGATTGGAGAGGCTATATGCAGAGGCCAATGAAAATGTTTTTGTAATAGGCCAGGCAGAAGGCAAAGATAGTCTGATCTAGAATGGTTATGGCATGAATGGATGGACGAGGAACAAATCTGAGAAGTATTGTAAGGTAAAATTGACTAGCTTTGGCAACTGACTACCCAGTGAAAAATTCAGGATGATTCTGAAGTTGCAAACCTGGATGATTGGAAGGATGGTAGTATCTGATATAGACCTAGAGAAGTTCAGAAAAGTGGTTAGTTTGGATTCTGTTCTGGATATTTTGAGATTGCATTCAGTTCAAAATATACAATAGAGAGGACAGCTGGGTGTCTCAGTGGATTGAGAGCCAGGCCTAAAATAGGGAGGTCCTGGTTTCAAATCTTGCCTCAGAAACTTCCTAGCTGTGTGATCCTGGGCAAGTCACTTGACCCCCATTGCCTAGCCCTTACCAGTCTTCTGCCTTGGAACCAAAATACAATACTGATTCTAAGATAGAATGTAAGAGTTTAAAATATATGTATATATATGCAATAGATAGAAGGCCTGGAACAAGAAAGAGATTAGGATATATCTCAGCGTCACCTTCATAGAAACAATTAAAAATATGGGAATTGATCAAAGCACCAAGAATATACTATGGACTACTGATCAGGGCACCAAGGGCATTATGTAGATAGAAGAGAATAGAGGCTATACGCAAAGTTAAGATGAATGTTTTCCTTCTTGTTCTGTCCTACACACACACATACATATCCTGTGTTGGGGTAGCTTTGGTATCTAAGACCTCAAAGTTCCTTTTGGGGGGAAAACCAAAGTATTTACAGATAAATTTTACACACACACACACACACACACACACACACGCACGCACACACACACATGCACGCACGCACTCCTAGCAATGTTTGTCTAGCCTAGGATATTTTCTTTAGTCCCACCTCCACTAATGAAATCCCCTTGATAATAAATTTAGTGACAGTGTACAGTGATGGCCTAAAGGAAGAGAGCTAAGGGTAAAGATTTTTGTTTTCAGAGCTGTAACTAGGCTGGACTAAGTGGGGCTTTGCCGCAGGGCATCAAAATTCAGAGATTTCTGACAGCATTTACTTTTCTTCTGCAGGTGGAAATAGCTGAGTTTAGCATGAAGTTAACAAGAATAATTACTTTAAAAAGGAAGCTACCAGATGCTTCTGCCCGCTAACTGCCACATCCAAAGTGAATTATCTCTGCCTTCTATCAGGTAGCAGCCTTCCTATGTCCTAGAGCAGTGATTCCCAAAGTGGGCGCTACCGCCCCCTGGTGGGTGCTGCAGCAATCCAAGGAGCAGTGATGGCCACAGGTGCATTTATCTTTCCTATTAATTGCTATTAAAATAAAAAAATTAATTTCCAGGGGGCTAAGTAATATTTTTTCTGGAAAGGGGGCAGTAAGCCAAAAAAATTTGGGAACCACTGTCCTAGAGTTTTACCTCCTTTCTTCTACATCTGAATCTGTTTTAAAAAGTTGACTTAAGGGATGTAGGTCAAGTTGCTTGTCCTGGCTTATTTTGTGAAGATTGCCTTCGGTAAAAAGTACTAGTTAAGGATCTATTTGTTAATTTTTTCTTCTTCTTAATTGTCTAGTTACCCCATACCCTGGTTTATTTTAGGGACAGGCTTAATTCTTTCCTTCTTGAATCTATTTGCCTGTGTCAATGGAAATGACTTCTATTGTATTAAGAAAAAAAGAGAATTAGTGAAACTCAGAATATTGTGTGGCATGGCCATCTGCCAGTAAATCTGTACACTTTTCTGAATATTCTGGCATTCCCCATTTTTAAAAGGTTGTTTAACCAAAGCAGGTACCCTGATATTCATTCTTTAAAAATAGAAATTAAATAGAATGAAAAGCAATCCCACCCCCACCTTTTAGCCTGATACATTCCATGCAGTTGCTGAAAAAGTCACTGAGTAATCAGATCAATTCCTTTAACAAATTCTTGTCAAATGGCCTCTCTAGTATCCCTGCTGGGAATATTACTTTACCAGCCACCCAATGTTTCTACATTCATAGTCCTTTATTATAACGGTGATTTGCTCAGCCACTCAGAAGCTTCAGTTTGGAAGGCATAGTCAGCATTTCCTGCCCTGATCACCCTCCATTGGATANAACAAAGAATATTACAAAATTCTGCATCTAAGAGAGAAAAAATCAGTTGAAAAAGAATATAAAGGGAAAAACCTTAATAGAAATTCATGTGGAAAAGACTCCAATTAGTTTACAACAGATTCAGTAAGAGCCAACAGCATGATGTGACTCCTTAAAATAAAAAAGTTAATGTAAGTTTTGACTGCACTAAAAAAAAGAAGTGTCCAGATCAAGGGAAATATTTTTCCTGTTCTCTATACTGAGCTAACCATGTCTGAAGTAACTTGTTCATTTAAGGACAGGCACCACCTTTAAGGACATTAATTTTGACTTTATCCAGGAGCATAAGAGCCTAGAGAAAATATTGAAGGAACTGGAATATTTGGTTAGAAAGAAGAAAGGAAGGGAGGGAGGGAGGGAAGAATGGATAAGAGGGAAGGAGGGGCAATGAAGGAAGGAAAGAGGGAAGGGAAAAAGAGAAAAGGGAAGAAGGGAAAGAGAATGGAAGAAAGGAAGAAGAAAGATAATTGGAGCATTTTTTTTTAAGTACATGAATAGGGGGCAGCTGGGTAGCTCAGTGGATTGAGAGCCAGGCCTAGAGACGGGAGGTCCTAGGTTCAAATCTGGCCTCAGACACTTCCCAGCTGTGTGACCTTGGGCAAGTCACTTGACCCTCATTGCCCACTCTTCCACCAAAGAGCCAATACACAGAAGTTAAGGGTTAAAAAAAAAAATAAAATACATGAATAGAACAGAAGGAAGGCCAAAAGGAAATACCAACAAATAGGACATTTTAAAAAGTTACACATAGAAAATAGTGTCCCTGTAGAGAAGAGGAAGCTGTATTCAGTGGAGATCCATAGTTTCATGTGAAGTTCTCTTTCCCTTTTTTGCTTTGTGTATGGCACTGCTAATTTTGTTTGGTATTCGCTGAATTCAGAATAGAAAAAAGACTTTTTTTTTTAAAAAGAAAGAATCTTGCTAGCTTTAGCAATTAAGTCACATTTGTCACAAGCATTTTAATACAGGAGGAAACAGGATGGGGTCTTAAAGTGACAGCTGAGAAGGATTTGATGGACACCATCAACCAGGAGGCCATAGGAAGGTCAATGCAACAGGGCATACACAATTCAAGGTAAACAGATTCCCCCATAACAACTTGTCCTAATTTTCAAAAAAGGGAAGAGAATGCAGCCTTCAAACTATAGATCAATGAGCTTAATTTTAATTACTGGCAAACAACAACAGAACTCCAACTAGACTATGGTTTAATGATCTTGGGATCATAGGATCATAGATTTAGATTTAGGGCTAGAAAAGACCTCAGGGACCATTGAGCTCAACCTCCTAATTTTATACATGATCTAGAAAAGGAAGCAGTGATCACAGGGAATCAGTATGGCTTCCTCAAAAATAGGTTAGGCTAGAAGACCCTTATTTCCCCTTTTGATAAAATTACTGAACTAATAGACCAGAGTGTTTGGATTGGAATGATGGTCTTTTGACTAATTAACTAAATAACTATACATATATATGTTTATATACAAACACATAGATATATTTGTTTGTTTGTTCATTTATTTATTTGACTTAATATAGAAACTTCACTGGGAGCCTCTAAGGAGGTTTGGAACTGAACACTTGGGAGAATGGTTTAAGATGATGTAACTTAACAGTTTATTAAAATCATTTCATGCTCAAAGTAGCAGAAAAGCATTACTGAAGGAGGCATTTGACGCTGCTACCATAACTTGTAGCTGCTTATATATTCAAATAGACAGAGCCTGTCTCAAGTAGTGATAATCAATCATCTGGAGAAACTTCTTATGATATTGTTTCTTTTTTAGAGATAGACTTGAAAATAGCTTAAGTTGGTAACAAAGTACACCTTTCAGACTTGGGAATTAATGGTGATCATTTAAAGAAACTCCTGGTTGGGACCCTTTTTTTTAAAGAGATAAATCTTTAAAAAGTTTAAACTAGGGGGCAGCTGGGTAGCTCAGTGGATTGAGAGCCAGGCCTAGAGATGGGAGGTCCTAGGTTCAAATCTGGCCTCAGACACTTCCCAGTTGTGTGACCCTGGGCAAGTCACTTGACCCCCATTGCCTACCCTTACCACTCTTCTGCCTTGGAGCCAATACACAGTATTGACTCCAAAATGGAAGGTAAGGGTTTGAAGAAAAAAAAAAAGTTTAAACGAGTAACAACGTATACCTGTTATACTTAGAAATTAGTGATAATCATTTGGAGAAACTCTTAGCTGGGATCTTTTCTTTTTTGAGAGACTTAAAAAACAGTTTAAGGCAGTAACAAAGCAGAGCATTTGTACTTAACTATTTTTCAATATTTTCTTAAAATGGCACAGATTGCAAATTGTAAATAGAAAGCACTTAACTAGTTTACATGCTATTGTCTAAATAAACAATGACATCTTCATTAAAAAATTTTTTTGAGTAAGTATATTAAGTGGAACAGCCATGGTTTTCTCAATTATCTTGCCTGACTTCTGTGGATTAGTTATCTCAATGAAGTACCACTAATCAATCTCCTGGTGGCAGCAACCTTAGGTGAAGGCAGAGTGCCTGGGAGAATTTTTTTTTTTTAATTTCTAGGAAACACCCTATAAATTCAGTTCCACCTAAAGCATACCAACCGGCTGGCCAATTATTCATATTGATGAGGAAGAGTAGAAGTATAGAGAAACCAAAATGTGGTCAGTCAAAAGTCAAAGATTGGGTGGGGGGATATTATTAGTTTTGCAGCACTTACATGGGTGTTACTTAGGCTAATAAGATTGGCTTGTATTCCCTGAGAGGAACTGCCTGGATGATGGATGGAGGTTGGGGGATGTGAACGAGGATTAAAAATATATTAGGGAGAGTCTGTATATATACTATTTGGATTTATTTGGATAAAAACTGGGTGTTGATTACTCTATTTGCTAATGTATTTCCTTTTTATCCCCTTCCTCCCACCTTCACTTTCTCCTCTTTTTGAGAAGAAAATCAAGAAAAAAATTATTCTTTCCCATAATTCTTCCCTCATGTTTTCTCTCCCCCCCCCCTTTACCCCCCTTTTCCTTCTTTGAAATAGCAGTCCTGGTTGCCAGGAGAGGTTCCTCAGAGACTTTGAAGACATGAATCGGTTTCACAGCTGGAGACAGAGTGATTTACTGCAGCAATTCCTCAATTAAAGTGCTTTCTCTTCACTATGATTGGACCCTTCCATTAGGGAATGAAAGCCTTTTGTATAAAGTAAAATGTGTTTTGTCCTCACCAGGGTAGACAAAGGATTAAGTTAGAGGAGAATAGTCTTGTGAACTGGCTAGACTGGTAAAGAAGGTAAAGAGAATGGGGTGGGAAGCAGAGGTGGGAAGCAGTCATTCTTCCTTCCTGGTCCAACTGTTTTGTTTTGTTTTTATGTCTTCCTCTTTCCCTCCCTCCCACTTCCCTTGAGCTGGCAGTGAACTATGACTGATCCTTCTTCCCTTTAGCCAAAGATGCTTAAGTCATAAACCTGAAACTCAAAGGGAGAAGAAAATCAAAATGTCAAGACCAGTTTTCAATCATATTATAGAGTCATAAAGGTGGAAGAAACTTGTGCAATTACTTAGTTTAACTCTCCCATTTTACAGATGAGGAAACTGAGGTCCTGAGAAACTTCCTCAGGTCATATGGCTAGTTAGTGATAGACCTGGGACTAGAACTCAGATCTCATGACTTCTGACCTGGAAATCCACCTTGCTAGTGAATTTGTTTTTATTATTACCAGTAATAAATCTAGGGCTTGAAGAAACCTCAGAGGACCTCTTATTATTATCCTTCATTTTACAAATGAGGAGGAAGAACATGTTCTCAGGAGCCAGGGGAACTAGGTTCAAATCCTACCTCTCTCGCTTACTAATATGACCTTAGGGAAGTTACTTCCCCTTTATCACTTTTCTCAGTAAAAAGAGAAGATTGGTCTGATGACATTCTCTGCTTTAGATCTATGACCTATCATAACATTTATTTAGGAGGTGAAGTGATTTGCCCACCAAGGTCACACAAATAATAGGTGTTAGAGGTGGGTGGGTCAGGGAATACTTCTGAGATGCTGCTGGAAGAGGAGGAAAAGGACAAGGGGGGTTGTTCAGTTTTCTCCTCGGGGAAGTAAAGGTAATGAACCAAATGTTTTCTAAGGCCGCCTTTTAGCTTAACATCCTGTGGTTTCTTTATCACTGACATAGCATCTTTTGTTCTCCCTAGGAGTCATAAGTACTATTGTTGTTATTGAGCTGTCTCAGTCATGTCTGACTCTTTGTGACCCATTTGAAGTTTCCTTGGCAGAGACACTGGAATGGTTTGCCATTTACTTCTCCCACTCATTTTACAGATGAGGAAACTAAGGCAAACAGAGTTAAGTGACTTGCTCAGGGTAATACTAGTAAGTATCTGAGGCAAATATACTAGAATGGTTTGCCATTTACTTCTCCCACTCATTTTACAGATGAGGATACTGAAACAGAGAGGGCTAAGTGACTTACCCCAGTCACCTAGCTAATAAATGTGTGAGGACATATTTGAAATCAGAAAGATGAGTTTTCCTGATTGTAAGCCAGATACTGTAATCACTTCACCACTTAGCTTCCCAGTTATAAGTAGATCCCTTTTAAAAGGGAAATGGAAGTTTCTTTTCCTTAGAAATCAGAGAGCCACAGAATCTTGGAAAAGTCAAGTGTTTCAATCTTACCTTTCCATCCATGGCCAATTCAACATCTAGACAAAAACAGTGCCAATATTGGGAAAACTAAAGTCAAATACAAAGCAGTAAGTGTCTGAATCCAATTTTGAATTCAGTGCTTCCTGCCTCCATTATGGGCATGCTATCTACTGTACCACTGAGATGAAAAAAGGTTCAGCAAACCCAGCTCATATTGAGAGAATATTTGCTATTTCACACCCATAATCCCCCAATTCTGCAAAGAGGCGAGAGAGGTATATTTTTTTCAACTCTTTTGGGGTAGAAGCTTGTTATTTACAAATGTGTCTTTGGAAGGGATAAAACTTAAACGTGAACAATCAAATGTCAAAAGAAGAATGCTAAATCATTAATAATTAGATGAAAGAAGGCTCCAAATCACTAAAAATCAGAAAGACACAAATAGAAGAAATTCTAAAGTTTCGCTGTGCCTAGCAAATTAGCAAAGATGACAAAAGATGAGAATAGTAAATGGAGAGGTTGTAGAAAGACAGGAAAACTAATACATTGTTGGTGGAACTCTAAACTGGTACAACCGTTCTAGAACACAATTTGGAATTATGCAGATAAATGACTAAAATGCTCATATCCTTTGACCCAGAGATTCCACTCATCACATACCACAAGGAGGTCACTAACAAAAAGAAAGGTTCTATATATATCAAAATAACACTTTCTGTGGTAGCAAAAATTTGACATCAAAGTAGATGCCCATTGGGGAAGGGTTAAACAAAATGTGGGAGATGAATAGAATGCAATAATAACTGTGCTATAAGAAATGATGAACATGGTGTACATAGAAAAGTGTGGAAAGACATATAAGCTGATGCAAAGTGAGGTAAGGAGAGTAAGGCAATTAATAGTCATAATGACTGCAACTGTGTAAAAAACAACCATAAAACAAACAAGACTTGATATCGTGAAAGGACAAAGTTGGCCCTAAAGAAGATATATGGGAAGGCACCTCCCTACTCCTTGGCAGAGGTAGAGATCTGTGGATGTGGAGCATCTCATACAACACAAGTTTCTTTGATATGTTGATCATTCATTTTAATTGATTTTTTTCCCTCTTCTTTCTCTTTAAGAAAAAAAAAAAACGTTGTTGTAAGGTATGAATCTTAGAGATACAGGGCAAAATGTAGATTAAGAAAAAATAATACCAATGACATTTATTTTAAAAAGGATGTGGGTTTTCTAGGTTTCTATTTTAGAGATAAACACAAGAAGAAGGCAGAAGCGAGTAATAGATATCGAATGGTCTAGAGCAATGATGGGCAAACTATGGCCTGTGGGCCAGATGCAGCCCTCTGAAATGTTCTATTCAGCCTTGCCACATTATTCAATGACTAATACAATGAGTATGACACAATACAATGAAACTTGGAAAGAGCTGCTTTAGAAACAGACTGCCAGATGAGCATTTCCTTTCCTTTGGCCCCCTCTTTAAAAAGTTTGCCCATCACTGGTCTAGAGGTTGGGGAGACCTTGGTTCAAGTCCTTCCTTAGATGTATTAAATGGCCTCATGACTCTAGGAAAGTCATTTAACCTCTTGTTGTTGCGAGTAATTCTGAAGATCATAAGTTGCAGAGAAAGGGCTGGCCTACTTTGGCAGCGGGTAATGTCCTCATTGAGAATTCTTTATACCAATGAAATCACAGGTCCAGGCTTCCTTCTTCAAAGAGAAGAGGAAAGGGAAAATCTTCTTGAGCTTCATCTTGATAAGGTTGCCTTATGATTTAAAGTTTACTATAAAGATCTGAACTCAGATACTTACTAGCTCTGTGACCTTGGGCAAGTCAATTAACCCCATTTCCCTCAGTTTTCCTAATCTCTAAAGTGAGCTGGAGAAGGAAATGACAAACAACTACAATATTTTTGCCGAGAGAACCTCAAATGGGGTCACAAAAGTTTGGACTTGACTGAAAACAACTGCACAGCATAAAGATCTTGTTTTAAAAAAAAAATCTTATTCAACATAATCTCTCCCCTTTTTTCTATCTCAACACCTGGAATTTCAACAATTAGACATTAATTTGTTTTAACATTTTTTAAAATGCAAATACTCCTGGTAGAGTCCAAGAAAGTATCTACTACTTATATATTAGTAGGTATTAGTTTGTTCAGAGTTTTGCTCTATTTTTTTTTTAACCCTTGTACTTCAGTGTATTGTCTCATAGGTGGAAGATTGGTAAGGGTGGGCAATGGGGGTCAAGTGACCTGCCCAGGGTCACACAGCTGAGAGTTTTGCTCTATTAATGGGGACCTGGGATTAGACTCACTGAAAAGAATAGGAGTTTTGATTGGTGGTGCTGGAGAGAGAAAGACATTCTGAGTGAGATGTAATGAGGGGATTTGGAAGCCCTACACAACTAGAAAAATCGCAGGAAAGAGAGCTGAATTTAGAGCCAGAAAACGCGAAATAAAATTAGGTTTTGCTACCTATTACTTGTGTGACCTTGGGTAAGAAATTTAAACTTTTAACGCCTCAGTTTCCTCACAAAGAACTTGACCTGAATGATGTCTAACGTCCTTGCTAGTGCTAGGCCTATGAATTTATTACTAGGGAATACTGTGTTAGGATGTAATAAAGGGACACAGAAAGAGGACACAGGGTCCCAAGACAATTTTTGTTTGCTGTGAAATATCACTGGAGGTCATCCTTGTTCAGCCTGATACTGAAAATGTGGAAGAACAGATTCTGATTGCTTTTTGAAAGGCCCAATTTTGAAACATAAAGTATGTTTTCCACAGTTGCAAAGCCCAAAGTCATCCTGTTAAAACACTGGATGTCAAGTTCACATGTGTGTCAGTCCAGGTTCCCAAGTGGTAAAATGGATCACTCAAAGACCTAGAATTCAAACAGTCTTTTTTCCCCTCTAAAAATACATTCCAATATCTTCAGGTAAAAGATAACAACAGCTAAGTCAAGGGGTCCCATGGGGTTTCCAGAGCTTTCCACTGAAGGCTTAAACATTGTTTATATTCTTCTTGTCCAAAGAGTCAACAGATGGGTCATAGATCAATCCACCTCAGGGCAAAGTAAACACAAATTGCCCAAGTCTGTACTATATCTTCCTTGTTTGAACAATCTTGGGTGTTGGTGGGTTCTCTCTTTCTCTGTCTCCCCTTCTCTGTATCTCTCTCTCTCTGTCTTTCTGTGTGTCTCTGTCTCTCTTTCTTTCTCTCCTGACCAGAGTCAGCAAAGGGTAATAACATACACTTTAATAAAGAAACTTACCAGAAGAGGCTCCTTTAAGGCTTTGTCCTCAGGATCAACTGCCTCAATCTGGTAAATGGGTCCAGGACTTGTTCCTTCCAAAATATAGAGCTCTACAGCTACACAAGAGTTCAAGGTATAGTAAACATTTTAAAATATAAAGCAAGCATGTAATTCTGACATACTTTTTGCCTAAAACTCTTACACTTAAGAAACTAAGGTTGTGGGAAGCCGTTCTATGTATTAAAGCCTTTGGAGAAATAGGATCAAATTTAGGGCCTGTTATCTGGATTCCCTATGTGACCAATCCAGGCTGAGTCAGTCTTTGTGTTTGGTCCTGGTCACCTGAGCCCCAAAAGGCTCTGGTACCAGCAGGTAGGTTAATCCAAAATCAACTTGATCCCTCCGAAAAGGCTATTAGGAGTCATTTAGAGAAACAGGGTCTGTAACAGATATTTTATCTGGATCCCATTACAAAATCATCGGCAAGTAAAACTGTGTGTATGATTTTTCTGCACTGCATGTCAGGAATGCAGACAGAATGGGCCATCTAAGATAAAAATCTGAGGCTCCTCTTTTGACTCAGTTTTGATCCCCACCTTTCTTAGAACTCCTATTGGAAAACTTTGAAGTGGCAGACCAGCATCTACTGAGTTAATGATTCCTCTCCTTGATAATTAAGAAGCCTGGACCCTGACAAACATTACTTAAGATAAGTCTGCATACTTAGATAAGTATGGCTCTTTTAGTCTTGACTTTATTTGTCCAGGTGCCTATAATCCTGGAAGACAGAACTCAATAAGTGAGCATCTCCATAAAAATATTTCCTCTCCCAGAATTATCCCTACTAATTGATGGTTGGAATTTGGCCATTGTCTTGGTACTTATACCTTTACTCTTTAGACTTTAATGGGTTATGTATGATCTGTTACCCCTTCATAGCTGTGTTCTTTGTTTGAAACCAGTATATAATAAACTCCCAAGCCCACAGACTTTGGGACAGCATGGGCTAACCACTAGTCTAGTTGTTCTCATTTTCTTTCTCCTGCCTTAACCATCCTATGCCACCACGCCGCTCAGGACCCCAAAAAATCATATAGAGGCATGGCCCCCTATATAAGGTTTTCTAACTATGGCTTAATTTACCAAACCTGAAGAATTAGAATGCAATTAAAAATAAATAAGCAGTCTGGTTTAGTACTACAGTACTAGATCTTGAGTCAGGAGGTCCTGGGTTTAAACTCCCATTGCTGTGTGCCTTGGAACTAGTTATTTAATTTCTGCGTACCTCAGACAAATCTTCTAAATTGAGGAAGTGTTACTATCTGCATCCATCAGTCGACTGAGTTCCCAAACCAACAAAATGTTGACATATGAAGAAACACCCTATTTACAAGCTGGATCATACAAATTAGGGGGAATCATACAGTGATGGCTCAGAAGGGTTTTCAGAGGCGGTGCACTAAATTCTCATTCTCTCTGTTTAGCAGCAGGGACGGAGGGAAGGTAAAAGTTAGAAGGTCACCCTTAGAAACCTTTTGGCATGAGTTTTTCCTGTCTCCAAAAATCCTATTTCAAAATGCAAAAATAACCCTCAGGAATTCTCATACCTTAATTTTTTAAAACTAATTGGCATATCTCTTTTGACACTGTAAGAAGAATTAGCTAATATCCAGATTACTAGAAGACTCTGAACTTAAGTCTTCAATGGATAAAACACTAATTTTAAGAGGTAACATGGGAAGGTACCCAAGGAATACTTTACTGGTTTCATAAATGGACCTGGCTGCTACACACTGTGGACAGTTTCTTTTGGTGAGGGACTGACAACTGGAGAGTGGTGATTGCTCCTTTATTTTTCTTTCTGTTTAGTAGATTCATTTTCCACTAAAAAAAAATCTGTTTAATCATTTTCATCATTGTCTCCTAGAACCACAATGCCATTCTCTCTTCTATGTCACAGATAAGCCATATCTTACTTTCTTTTGCCAAGTTGTCTAGAAACATTGGAGGCTCATTAACATCTTTTAACTTGACAGTCAAGAGCCCCAAATCCATTGCACCAGCTTCATCTTTAACGTAAATCTGCAAATCAAAGGATTTTGGCATAGTTTCAAAATCGAGTGGAGGCTGCCCTGTGGTGACCACCTGAAAAACAAAACAGAAAGTTCTCAGTGGGGCTATGGAAAGAAGGAATCTTGAGATATAGACATTCTGAAATGGGATCATTTCAAGGAGTCAATAACATATGGTTCATGAATGATCTTTTTTCTTTACTGTCAAAGGGCCCAGACTTACAGCGTATCATCCCATTTCTTTTCTTTAAGTAATATTTTATTTTCTCCCAGTTACATGTAAGAACAATTTTCAACATTCATTAAAAATTTTTTTGAGTTCCAAATTCTCTCTCTTTTTCTGTCCTCCCTACTTCCTTCTCTCCCACCCTTCCCTCCAACCTGATATGGTAAGCAATCTTATATAGATTTCACAAGTGTAATCATGTAAAACATTTTTCCATATTAGTCTTTTTGTAGAAGAGATCTGAAATGGAAGGCAGAGGAGGGGAAGGAAGGAAGGAAGGAAGGAAGGAAGGAAGGAAGGAAGGAAGGAAGGAAGTAAGGNATCTTTTTTCTTTACTGTCAAAGGGCCCAGACTTACAGCGTATCATCCCATTTCTTTTCTTTAAGTAATATTTTATTTTCTCCCAGTTACATGTAAGAACAATTTTCAACATTCATTAAAAATTTTTTTGAGTTCCAAATTCTCTCTCTTTTTCTGTCCTCCCTACTTCCTTCTCTCCCACCCTTCCCTCCAACCTGATATGGTAAGCAATCTTATATAGATTTCACAAGTGTAATCATGTAAAACATTTTTCCATATTAGTCTTTTTGTAGAAGAGATCTGAAATGGAAGGCAGAGGAGGGGAAGGAAGGAAGGAAGGAAGGAAGGAAGGAAGGAAGGAAGGAAGGAAGGAAGGAAGGAAGGAAGGAAGGAAGGAAGGAAGGAAGGAAATCTAATATGAGTATTATCCATTTCAAAGATCCAAAAACTCAAAGACCATTAGTGTTTAAACAAGCCAATCACAAAGGTGACACATAGCAAAGTAAACTTTGGGGGAGGTCTTACAGCATAGCAGATTAGTGGATAGAGTCCACCTCAGAGTTAAGACCTAGGCTTAGGTCCCACACAGATGTGAGACCCTAGGGCTGTGATGGTATACTTTTCCTTCCCAAACAGAGTATAAGCATCTCAAAGACAGGGACCCTAACTCCACTACTTTTGTATTTTTGCATCACTTCTCCTATTAGACATCTCTAATTGTTAGGAAGCTTTTTCTCATATTAGGCAAAAAACTACCCATCTGCCATACCCACCAACTGTTCCTAGTTCTTAAAACAAACAAACAGACAAACAAACAAAACCCCTACCTTCTGCCTTAGTATCAATTCTAAAACAGAAGGGCAGCAAGGACTAGACAATTGAGGTTAAGTGACTTGCCCAGGGTCACATAGCTAGGAAGTGTCTGAGGGCAGATTTGAACACAGGATCTCCCATCTCTAGACCTGGTAGTCTGTGCATTATTCTACCTAGCTGCTCCTCACCATTGCTAGTTCTAAGCTCTGGCACCTAAGCAAAACAAATCTAATGTCTTTCAAGACAGGTGTCATGGCTCTCTTCCTTTTTTTTTTTTTTTTGTCTGATCAAGTCAGCTAACATTTATTAAGTGCTTACTATGTGCCAGGCACTGTGTTAAGTGCTGGGAATACAGATATAAGCAGAAAACAAATCCCTGTCCTTAAGGAGCTTACATAATAATGAGGGAAGAAAACACATAAAAAGGGGCTGGAAAGATGATGAGGATGAGGATTGGTCCTGGGGCACGTTTGAGAAAAGGAGCCTGAAAGACAAGAGGAATGAATGATGGCACATACAGCCGAAAAGACAGGAGTTGAGAAAGGGAGATAATTTCAGAATGAATGTGGTTTTAGACATGTTGGTTTTCAGCTTGACCTATACTGGTGATGGCAAACCTATGTCAGGCATGTCAGTGTCATTTTCGATGCAGCCGCATACGGAGAAGTACAGGGCTGCATGCCAAGGATGAAACATTTGCTGTAGTATAGTATAGACACTGTGCACTAAAAATGACAATTCTACCTATATTAATTTACCTATTTTGGTTTATTAAATATAGTTACATATTACAGTTATACATTTTTGTTATTTAAACTATTATTTATTATAAATATCGTGAAATTATGTTGTTTTTTTTCTTGAAGTGACATCACCTGAGTTATGCTCGGTTTTTTGGTGAATTCTGACACACCAGGCTCAAAAGGTTGCCCACCACTGACCCTTACCATGCCAAGCTGCCAAAAGCTCCAGAGTCCATGACAGGGTAGGGTCTGGGTAGCCAGACAAGGAAGGAGGTGATGGGCAATGCTAGAGAGGCCACAATGGTCCAGAATCAGAAGAGACCATATGACGTCCTTGAAAGAGCCCCAGATTTGGAAAGAGACAGTCTGAGAGTTGTTCTGAACCTGACCCTTGCTAACCATATGGCCTGGGGAAGTCTGTCTGGCTCAAAACCTCAGTTTCCTCATCTGGATTTTCCAGATGATCATATTTGCATTACTGACCTCACAGAGCTATTGTGAGGGAGAATAAGATAGGCAAAAAAAAACAAAGAATAGGCAAACGTATCATGATAGGTTGTCGACATTTGTCTCCATGGAAAGTGTTAGTTGCTGGGGAACTACATTTTAGAGTTCAGCTGGAAATATTAAAAGCAGACTAGTACCCTGGCTTAAAGGGAAATGGCAGCTTTGGGAATCACCTGAAAGAAGGGGAAAGCCAAATATCTGTAAGCAGATGTGACCATCCCTCTTAAACATGAATGCTTATTATACTTAGTTTGTTCTAAGGGAGAAATATGTAACCAGAACTGATATGCCTGTATGTTTAGAGTTCTTTGATGTGTCATTTCATCATTAATGATATGTACTTTCCATAGAACTGATACCCAATGAAGCAAGCAGTGTCAGGAGAAAAATTGATATGATAATATTGACATTATAAGGAGAAATAATAGGAGCAGCAAGGTGGGAAAGAGGATCGAGAGTCAGACCTAGAGATGGGAAGTCTTGGATTCAAATCTGACCTCAGAAACTGCCTAGCTGTGTGAATCTGGGCAAGTCACTTAACCCCAGTTGCCTAGGCCTTGCCATTCTTCTGACTTAGTATTGATTCTAAGATACAGGGTAAAGGTTTTAAAATAAGTAAATAAAAACAACTTGGAAAGACATAAAAATTCTGATTAGTGCATTGACCAACCATAGTTCCAATAATCTGGTAAATGAAGCTCTCCACCAACTAGAGAATTGAATTCAAGATGTGGAGCAACCACATAAACATTTTTTTGATGTGGCCAATGAGGGAATTTTGTTTTGCTTGACCACACACACACACACACACACACACACACACACACACACACACAATGGTTTCATTTTTTGTCTTTTTTTTCCTTCAATTGAGGTCCTGAGAGAGAGAAAATAAATGTGAACTTTTTTTTAATTCCAAAAAAATATAGAAAAGGTCTTCACCCCTTAGTGAAATTAATGGAAAAAAAGAACTTCACAACCAGAATGAGAGCTTACAGGGAGGGACTTTAGATGACCATCTGAGCCATATTTCTGCTTTCAGGAAGCTCTAAACTACCCATAGCAAATAATTCCACCATCTTACCTGCTATCCTAATACCTCCCAAACACCTTAATAGTTTACAAAGCACTTTTTTTTCCACTCACACTGAAAGTCATATAGTGAAAATATTATCAATTCTATTTTATAGAAAAGGAAAATGAAGGCTAGCCAGGTGGCTCAGTGGATAGAGAGCCAAGCATGGAGACAAGAAGTCCTGGGTTCAAATCTGGCCTCAGTCCCCCCTGGGAAAGTCACTTAACCCCATTTGCCTAGCCCTTACCACTCTTTTGCTTTGGAAACAATATTGAGTATTTATTCTAAGACCGAAGGCAAGGGCTTACAAAAAAGAAAAAGAAAGAAAAGGAAGATGAGAGTCAGAGAGATGTGTCTTGGCAAGGGCATGTAAGTAGTAAGTGGCTGAGCCAGCAATCTAATCTAGGTCTCCAGATTCAATATGGTACAACATAAAGAGCATCAGCTCTGAAGTAAGAGGACCCAAATTCAAAGCCTGCCTCTGATCTAAGTGATCATGAACAAATCACTGATCATCCCTTGGTCTCAGATTCCTCAATTAGAAAATGAGGGACTTCAGCTCAATGCCCTTTGAGGTTCCTTACAGCTATAGATATTGTGACTCCACTTTGAAATTCTTTCCACTTCACTGTGCTAGATGCTAGTAATAAAAAGTCATATCCAGCAAAGAGATTGGACATTGGTCTGCAGAGGGATGAGACTTTAGGAAAAAGAGAGCCCCATCTGATGTGTGATCAGAAGAGAAGGCTTCAGATGCCACAAACAAAATTCCTAGACTACCTGAAAAAAAAATAACCCCAATGCCTAGGAGGGTTAGAAGAGGAAGAGACTTTATCAAGAATTCAATATAACACTTATCCCTGGTGACAAATTTTACTGTATAACAGAAAGCCTAAACCAAACCACCTACAGCTTACTGAACTGGAGGAGTCAATAAGACTTACTTCAAAGTTTTTCCCTGATAATCCATTAATGGAGAAGGCCCGAGTCAGAGGACTTGAATTTATTATCAAAGGAAACCCCAAGCTTACAGATGATGCTGATGGTGATAAGGTCACACTGAAGTTGTAGATTCTAGTACCAGGTGGAACATTTTCTTGGACAAAGCAGCTTGCAGGGAACTCCTTTAGTTGTAAACAGTCTCCCCCTATAAATTGGAAACAAATATAAACTAATAAGTGGCTTATATAGTGCTTTAAATTGTGTAAAGGACTTCTTTTTAGACTCACAAATTTGAGGCATTATTTTCATTCCCATCTTTCAGCCAGGCTATACCAAAAAGTAATAGTACAAGCCAACAGCAAACCCCTCCAAACTGCCTCTGCTGCTCCAGGTTTTGAACCTGGGCCCAAGCCAACTTCAAGATTCTGAGACCCTGCCTAATCCAATAGCCAAATCCCCTTGAAGTTCCAAGTCCTAGCTCAAGCCACATTTAAGATAAAAAAGTTGAGAGAAAGGCTAGGAAAATCAATAAACATAAACACACACACACACACACACACACACACACACACAGATACACACACACACACAGCTATGGAAAATTTTATGGAGACAAAGAAGAGCAAGGCACAGACTTGGAAAAGGACAGTGACATCAAAGCCAATACACAAAAGTTCAAAGAAAAATGGAAACTGGTCTCAGATTTTGAAAGAGCTCAAAAAGGAATTTAAAAACCAAATAAGAGAGGTAAAGGAAAAATGGGGAAGCAAAATGAAAGCAATGCAAGTATAATACCTTAAAAAGCAGAATTGACCAAATGGGAAAAAAGGTACCAAAATCCAATAAAGAAAAGAGTATTTTTAAAAAGTGGAATTGGCTAAATGGAAAAGGAGATCCAAAAGCTCGTAGAAGAAAATAATGCCTTAAAAATTAGAATTGGGCAAGTAGAAGCTAATGACTTCATGAGATATCAAGAAACAATAAAACAAAACCAAAAGAATGAAAAAAAAAAGAAATATGAAATACCTCATTGAAAAAATAACTGACCTGAAAAATAGATCCAGGGGAGACAATTTAAGAATTATTGGATGACCTGAAAGTCATGATTTAAAAAAAAAACTTTGACATCATATTACAAGAAAATATCAAAGAAAAACTGCTCTGATATTTTCAAACAAGAGAGTAAAATAGAATTGAAAGAATCCACAGATCACTTCCTGAAATAAATACCCAAATGACAACTCCCAGGAATATTATAGCCACATTGAAGAGCTCACAGGCCAAGGAGAAGATACTTCAAGCAGCTAGAAGGAAAATTCAAATATCATGGAATCACAGTCAGGATTACACAGGACTTATCAGCATCTACATTAAATAACTGTAAGGCTTTGAATATGATATTCTGGAAGGCAAAGGAACTAGGTTTAGAACCAAGGATCATCTACTTAGCAAAAGTGAGTATATTCTTTCAGGGAGGAAATGGTACTTTAATAAAAATAGATTTCCAAGTATTCCTGATGAAAAGACAGATTTTCCTAAATGGAAAATTTGATGTCCAAATACAAGACTCAGGAAAAGCACAAAATGGTAAACAAGAAAGTGAAATTTTAAGGAATTCCATAAGATCAAATTATTTATATTCCTACAAGGAAAGATAATGTTTATATCTCCTAAAATTTTTGTCATCATTAGAACAGTTGGAAGGAGTATAAATAGACAAATGGTGCAAGAGTAAGTTGATTAGGATGGGATGATATGTAAAAAAAACCAAGGGATGAAAAAGAGGATTTCACTAAGAGAAAAGAGAAGGGGGTGGTAGAATGGAGTAAATTATCTTGTTTAAAGAGGTACAAAAATTATTACAGTGGAGGGAAAAATGAGGGTGGTGATGGACATTGCTTAAACCTTATTTTTGGCTCAGAGAGGAAATAACAACCATGGTCATTGGCCATAGAATGCTATCATAACCTATAGAAAAGTAGGAGGGGAATAAGTCAAGGTAGGTAATAGAAGGGAAGAGAAATTGGGGGGAATTGATTAAAAGCAAAATACTTGTGAGGAGGAACAGAGTGAAAGGAAATAGAAAGAGAAGGATGAAAGGGGGGCATAAGAAAGAAAGGAAAGTTGGTAATTATAACTATGAATGTGAATGGAATGAACTCACCTATAAAGTGGAAGTTGATGGCAGAGTGGATTAAAAACAAGAATCCTATGGTATGTTGTTTAAAAGAAACACATTTTATGCAGGAAGACACCCACAGGGTAAAGGTAAGGAATTAGAGCAGTATTCATTGTGTTAATTATAGTGTTAACCTGATTAAAAGAGATAAGGAAGGAAATTACATCTTGATAAAAGGTACTAGAAACAATGAAGTAATATCAATTCTAAACATATATGTACCAAGTGGCATAACCTCCAAAACTTTAAAGGAGAAATTAAATGATCTTCAGGAGGATATACACAGTAAAATTCTACTAATAGGAGATCTCAACTTTCCTCTATAAGAACTAGGTAAATTGAACTAAAAAATAGTAATAAGAAGAAGTGAAAGAAGTGAATAAGATTTTTGAAAAGTTAGATTTAATAGATTTCTGGAGAAAACTGAATGAAAATAGAAATATTTCTTCTTTTCAGCTGTTCATGACACCTACACAAAAACTGACCATATATTAGGGCATAAAAACTTCACAACCAAATGTCAAAAAGCAGAACTAATAAATGCATCTTTTCCAGATCATAATACAATAAAAATGATAATCAATAAGTGTCTATGGAAAGACAAATTAAAAATTAACTGGAAACTAAATAATCTAATTCTAAAAGTGTGAATGAAAGAACAAATTATAAAAAACAATCAATTATTTTATTAAAAAGAATGACAATGAGGTGATATATCAAATTTTATGGGATATAACCAAAGTAGTACTTAGGGGAAAATTTATATTGCCAAATATTTACATCAGTAAAATAGATAAAGAAGAGATCAATGAATTGGGCATGCAACTAAAAATACTACCAAAAGAACAAATTTAAAATCCCCAATTAAAGACTAAATTGGAAATTCTAAAAATCAAAGGACAAATGAATAACACTGAAAGTAAGAGAACCATTGAACTAATAAATAAGACTAGGAGTTGGATTCGTGAAAATACAAATAGAATAGATAGAGCATAGGTTAATTTGACTTAAAATAAGAAAGAAAAACAAAATACCAGTATCAAAAAATGAAAAGGGTGAATTCACCACCAATAAAAAGGAAATTAAAGCAATCATTAGGACCTATTTTGCCCAATTATATGCCAATAAGTCTGACAATCTATGTATGAATGTTTACAAAACTATAAAAACTAAAAAAAGTTTAACAAAAGAAGAAATAGAATACTTAAATAATCTCATCTCAGAAAAAGAAATTGAACAAGCCATCAACACTCTAAGAAAAAATTCCCAGGGCCAGATGTATTCATAAGTGCTATCAAACATTTAAATAACTAATATCAATACTATATAAATGATTTGAGAAAATAGGCAAAGAAGGAGTCCTACAAAATTCTTCTTCTGACACAGTTATGGTGCTGAGATCTAAGCTATGAATAGCAAAAACAGAGAAAGAAAATTATAGGCCAATTTCCTTATTTAATATGGATGCAAAAATTGTAAATAAAATACTAGCAAGGAGACTGTAGCAATATATCATAAGGATTATTCACTATAACCAGGTAGGCTTTATACCAGGAATGGAGGCCTGGTTTAATAATAAGAAAATTATCAGCATAATTGATCATCTCAATAACAAAACTAATAAAAATCACATGACTTATCTCAATAGATTCAGGAAAAGCCTTTGACAAAATACAAAATCCAATCCTGTTAAAAACACTAGAGGGGGCAACTGGGTAGCTCAGTGGATTGAGAGCCAGGCCAGAGATGGGAGGTCCTAGGTTCAAATGTGACCTCAGACACTTCCCAGCTGTGTGACCCTGGGCAAGTCACTTAACCCCCATTGCCTAGCCCTTACCAATCTTCTGCCTTGGAGCCAATACACAGTATTGACTCCAAGATGGAAGGTAAGGGTTTAAAAAAAAAACACTAGAAAATATAGGAATAAATGGGTCTTTCCTTAAAAATGATAAGGACTATCTATCTAAAACTATGAGTTTTAGTATCCTCTGCAATGGAGATAAGTTAGAAGCCTTCTCAATAAGATCAGGAGTGCAGCAAGGGTGCCTATTATCACCTCTATTATTTAATGTTGTATTAGAAATGCTAGATTTAGCAGTAAGAGAAGAAAAAGAAATCCAAGGAATTAAAGTAGGTAATGATAAAACTAAACTATCACACTTTGCAGAAGATATATTGGTATATGTAGAGAATTCTAGAGAATCAACTAAAATAATAGTTGAAATAATTAATAACTTTAACAAAGTTGTAAGATACAAAATAATCCCCCATAAATCATCATTTCTATGTATTAGCAACAAAGTCCAGCAGCAAGAGATAGAAAAAGAAATTCCATTTGAAATAACTTAAGACAATATAAAAGTGGGAATCTACTTGCCAAGACAAAACCAGGACTCACATGAACACAATTACAAAACACTTTTCACATAAATAAATTCAGATTTGAACAAATGGAAAAATATTAATTACTCATGGGTAGATGGGGCTAATATAACAAAAATGAGAATTCTACAAAAATTAATTTACTTTTTCAGTGCCATTCCAATCAAATACCAAAATATTATTTTATAGAACTAAAAAAAATAATAAAATTTATCTGGAAGAACAAAAGGCCAAGAACATCAAAGGAATTAATGGAGGAAAAAAGTCAAGGAATGTGGCCTAGCAGTACAGATCTCAAACTGTACTAAAATGTAGTAATTATCAAAACAATATGGTAATGGCTAAAAAATAGGATGATAGATTAATGGAATCGATCAGATATACAATATACAGGAGGAAATGACCTTAGCAATCTAGTATTTGATAACCCCCCCCAAAAAAAACAACAACTTGTGGGATAAAAACTCACTATTTGACAAAAACTTCTGGGAATACTAGAAAATAGTATGGCATAAACTAGGTATAGATTAATATCTCAAACCCAATACCAAGACAAGGTCAAAATGGGCATATGATTTAGATGTAAAGAGTGATACCATAAGTAAATTAGGAGAATGTAGAATAATTTACCTGTCAGACATATGAAGGGAAGAATTTATGACCAAACAGAGAGAGAGCATTACAAGATATAAAATGAATAAATCTGATTATATTAAATATAAAAAGTGTTGTACAAACAAGACCAATGTAATCAAGTTTAGAAGGGAAATAAATTTAGAAGGGAAAATTTTTTATAGAAAATTTCTCTGATAAAAGTTTAATTTCTCAAATTCATACAGAATGGAGTCAAATTTATAAGAATACAAGTAATTCCCCAATTGACAAATGATCAAATGATATGAATAAGCAATTTTCAGATGAAGAAATTAAAGCTATCAATAAACATATGAAAGAATGTTCTAAATCATTCTTGATAACAGAAATGTGAATTAAAACAACTCTGAGGTACAATCTCACACTTATCAGATTGACCAATGTGACAGTATAGGAAAGTGATAAATGTTGGAGGGTATGTGGTAAAATTGGGACACTAATGCATTGCTGATGGAGTTGTGAACTGATCCAACCATTCCAGATGCCAATTCAGAACTATGCCCAAAGGGCTATAAAACAATGCATACCCTTAAATCCCGTAATACTGCTACTAGATTTGTATCCAAGAGAGATCATAAAAAAGGAGAAAGGACCTACTTGTACAAAAATATTTATAGCAGCTCTTTTTGTGGTGGCAAAGAATTGATAATTGAGGGGATGTTTGTCAATGGCTAAACTAATTGTGATGGGACACTACTGTTCTATAAGAAAGGATGAACAGGATGATTTCAGAAAAAGCTGGGAAGGCTTACATGAACTGATGGAAAGTGAAATAAGCAGAACCAGGAGAACATTGTACATAATAACATCAATATTGTCTGATGAAGAACTGTGTAAGTCTTAGTGACTCTCAGCACGACAATAATCTGGGATAATTCTGAAGGATTTATAACAATGAATGTTATCTACCTCCAGAGAGAGTACTGTTGGAGTCAGAATATTGATCAAAGCATACTATTTTTCACTTTAATTTATTTGTGATTTTGTTTTGGGGTTTGGGTTTTATATGAGTATTCTTTCACAACATGACAAATAGGGATGTATGTTTTGCATGGTAATACATGTATAACCCAGATCAAATTGCTTGCCATTTTCAAAATGAGAGAGGGAAGAGAAGCCAATTTGGATCTTATAATTTCAGAAAACATAAACTGAAAATTGTTATTACATGAAATTGGGAAAATAAAATATCTTTAAGGTTAAATGACTTGCCCAGGGTGACACAGCTAGGAAGTGTCTGAGGCTAGATCTAAACCCTGGTCCTCCAAACTCTAGACCTAGTCCTCTATTCACCATGCCATTTAGCTGCCCTTCTATGTGTGATTTAACCTTGGGGCAAGTCTTTTCACGTTTCCTTGGCATCAGTCTCTTCATCAATAAAATGAAGGGCTAGAAAAGAGATTTGAAAGTGAGATTTCCTCTTGTCCTTATAGAGGTGGGGGACTATAGGTACAGGGTATAGTATGAAATGTCAAACAGTCCTTGCACTGATTTTGCTTAAGTGTTTTTCTTGTTTAAAAGGAATGTTCTCTGGGAATGTGAGTTATTTTCAGAATTGACTGTGACATAAAAACAAAAGAGAACAATAAAACTTAAAAAAATAGAATGAAATCAGGCATTGAATTAGATGATCAATAATATCCTTTCCAGTTTAACATTTAATGCTGTTGTTGTGTCCAACTCTTCATGACCCCATTTGGCATTTTCTTGGCAAAGATACTGGAGTAGTTTGCCATTCCCTTTGCTGGCTCATTTTATAGAGGAGGAATGTGAGGCAATCAGGGTTAAATGACTTGCCTAGGGTCACACAGCTAGTAAATCTCTGAGGTCAAATTTGAACTAGGGAAGATAAGTCTTCCTCACTACAGGCCTGGTGCTCTATCTACTGTGCCACCTACCTGCCCTCCAGCTTTAAATTCTTGGATCCTATTAAATTACAGTTTCTGGATTACCTGCTATTTCTGTTGCTTAAAGGAGACAATCTTCTTCTTGCTTATGACCACAAAGAAAATGATTTTCTACTTGGGATTATATAGTCAATCCCTGACTTAATTCATGCTCAATTCACATATGTTTCTTATCCAGAGACAACAGCTAGCCCAGCCAGGTTGTAGGAAGTCCCTTTCTTTCATGATGCATGTACCTCTCAGTTTTGCTCTCTACTTCTACTAATCTCTAAGGTCCCTTCCAAGATCCTATGCCTTAATGATTCTCTTCCTTTTTCATGGCTGACCCTATTGCTGCACAGAGCCTGCCTTGCCCAACCTTATATCCCACTTCTAACTTCATTGAGAAACCATGAAGTCTAGGGTGAATTTTGCAGAGACAAATGAGAAATGAAAAAGAAGGAAAGGCAAATTTCAGAAGCAGTTCCTCCATCTCTCCCCTTTGATGCAGTTCCTATAGGTAGGATCACTAACAGCCATCTTATACCCTCATTTCTCCCCACATTGTACTATTTCTATGCTTCTTCCTTTTTCCAAAGCCAAAGTATTCAGGGTAGTCATTGTTTGAAGAAGGAAAAATAGACTTGGTTCCACCCAAAATGCAGATGATTCTTATTTCAGTATTTAGAGTAACTAAAAGCCCACTATTATTATTTGTGTGAGACCCACTCAAGAAAAATGGAGATGATTTAGGAGTCAAGAAGGATTTATACTGTCTACAGTTAAATTAGGTTCTTAGGCATATTATGGGTAAAATTTGTGGGCTAACCTTTATAAATGGGATATAGTTCAAAACAACAGCTATCCCTTCCATATCATGATTTTTTTCCATGGTGGTTTATATATATATCACAGGTTAACATACAAATTTCAATGGGAATATTTGGCGGGGTTTGGTAGAAGCTGCAAATGACACAGAAAAAGCTTTGAAACTCAGAAATGCATAAAATATATGTAATTTATAGTTATCACATAATACCAACATGTTTTATCTTTTAATACCACAAATTTACACAATTTCTTTTACTATAAACACTCCAGAAAAGAAAAAGAAAAAATTCTGACTTCTTTGGTTCAAAGGAAGGCCAAAAAATCGTACACAGATTTTCCTGATAGGGAGTTGGGGCACTGCCCCGCTGACTCCTGTGATATGGAAGGGATACATGTACGTGTGTAAGTTGGTTGCATTGGACTGGGAATTCATTTTCTCTTGGGAATAATGCTACCTGTTGTGAGTAGGCTAGCATACCATAAAAGAACTCGGGAAGAGGAGTTACATGAATTAGATGATCATTTCAATGAAGTCCATTCTCTCTCTTTTTTTAAACTCTTACCTTCTGTCTTAGAATCGATAGCAAGTATTGGTTCCAAGGCAGAAGAGTGGTAAGGGGTAGACAATTGGGATTATGTGCTTAGGGTCATACAGCTAGGAAGTGTCTGAAGCCAGATCTGAAGCCAGGACCTCCCACTCTAGGCCCCTACATATTCATACTCATATCTTGAGTTCTTCAGTTCCTTGATCATGGGGCGTTAAAAATGGGAGGAGATTTAGGGATCATTTAGTCATACTCCTTCATTTGACAGATGGTAATCTGAGGCCCAGTTGGGAAGTGAGTTACCCAAGGACACACAGCAATAGATCATGGGCTGGAACAGAGGGTCTCTTAACTCTCAGTTCAATATACCTCCACTATGCCACCATCTTTCCTACTAGAGTGTTCTTCTAAACTTTGGTGGTCTGTGAGATAAGAGAGCAAAAGAAAGAGATTTTAATGGAATTTGACTTACAAATGCATCTTAATTAAGATTCAAATTAGAATTACTTGAAGCATACCCTTTAAAAAAAAGAAATAATATGCAAAAGATTTATTATCAGTCAATGAACTCACTGAAACATCTCCTCAATTGTGTTTAAGATCTGGATGGATGATGCGCCTATCTTGTTTCCCTTGTATCAGTGCCATTCCAGTAATTTACAAATAGGGCTGCCTCACTAAAAGTAGTATTGTAGAATAAATTAGACTTTAATAGTCACAACTGTGGAATTCTCCTTGAGATTCTCTAAAAAATGTTCTTACAAGGGTGCCTATCAGATATGGAATATAATTTCATAAATACATGATGGTATCTTGATCCCATTCCCCAGCCTCTGACTACTAAGGTTAGAAGGTAAAACCTTCAGTTCCAACTTCAAGGACAATATTCCTCAGAGGAGGAGTCACTAAGTTCTTGCTAACTCTCTCTGGCAATATAGTAATAAACCAAAAAAAAATTCAAATAGACTTTTCATAGGAAAATATAATTAAGGAACAGCATCCTGTATCTACAGCCTCTACATGGAGCTCTTGTTGCAGGGTGTAGAGTAGGGAACGTGGAGGAAGGATAAGTCCATATATGTGATGCTCGTATAGTTTAATTAACAAGTGAAAAACTCAATTCATCTCTCTGATGTTTAATCTACATGACACCCATAATGCTGATGTTTAAATTCAAGTTGATACTTTTTTTTAACCCTTACCTTCTGTCTTGGAGTCAATACTGTGTATTGGCTCCAAGGCAGAAGAGTGGTAAGGGCTAGGCAATGGGGGTCAGGTGACTTGCCCAGGGTCACACAGCTGGGAAGTGTCTGAGGCCAGATTTGAACCTAAGACCTCCTGTCTCTAGGCCTGACTCTCAATGCACTGAGCTACCCAGCTGTCCCCTTTGATTTAATACTTATTGAGGATTAGAACTTATTCTTTAATGGACATAAAGGGATAGACTAGATCAGTTTTCAAAATAGGGATTAAGCCTTCTGGAGAGCCATGGCCTTACCTTAAGAGGGCTGTGGATTGATTCCACTGGGTTTCTGATCAGTCATTTGGGAAGAATGGGAAGATTGTTCAAACCAATCTCAAAGTATCAAATCATGGGTCTTGTCTCAAACATGACCTCATCCATCATCTACCTTGGTTGCCCTCTCCTTGCCCCCTGTAAGGTCCCAGGATACCTTGGTCTGAGCCAACATCAGCTCCTCAGGACAGTGAAAAACCTAATCACTACAAGGACACCTGTAACAGCAGCTATGCCAGGGGGAAAAATCCTCCCCTCCCCAGACACTTTCCAGAATATTTACCTCCCATCTCCTAAATTACCTAGTAGATGTAATAGCTGCCCCTTGGAGGTCTGGCTCTGTAATTCTGGGCAATGACCAGTGAGTAAGAGCTTCCTTCCTTTTTGTTTTGTAAAGTGAGGCAGAATGTGACACACAATGCTTGGAGGAGCTATGATCTGTATTTCAGAACTTATTACATTATCTTTTCTTTCAAACCTATTCCTTGGGTCCCATAAACCTCTCAAACACAACATGTCCAAAAGAGAACTGATCGTGACCTTCCCAGACCCATTCTTTTCCAGACTTTCCCATATGTGTAGAGAGTGCCATCAGTCTTCCAGTTTCCCCAGCTGGAGACTCACAACCTTGGTTTTGCCCTAGACTCCTTGTTTCCTCTAATCCAACATATCCTCTTGCCATTTCTACTTTCATAACATCAATACCCTTCTTTCCACTCAGAGAGACACCACCCAGTTCCAGTCTTAACTACATTTCCACTGAATTACTGCAATAGCCACTTAATTGGGCTCTCTGCCTCAAGGATCTTCCCTCTCCAAGCCATGACCTACACAGCTATTCAAGTGATTTTTCTTAAGCATTGGTCAGACATTGTCATTCCTCTAATCAGGAAACTCCAGGGATTCCTTATTGACTGAAATCCAATGATTTACCTTTATACTGGGTGGTGGGGATACAAAGTTAAAAACAGAAGAGTCCCTGTTGAGAAGCTTAGACTCTTCTGGATCTGTTGGGGTTGAAGAGGCTACAGAACGTTAGAATCTTCTGAAAGAATGGACTACATAATCATGAAGAAATGTAAATTCAGAGACTTAGGGGTAGAAGGGACCTTAGAGGTCATCTAGTCCAACCCCTAACTGGGGCCTCAACTCCTTTGAAAACATGCTCAAACAAAAGACACAAAAATGTTTTTTCCTCTCAAATCTTTTAATAACTTCAACTGCAGCCCAATTAAAATAGCAGGACAAAGCTAAAGCAAAATCAAACAAATTAATGTGGCTTCTTGGAGAAGTCTTAAGGCTTCCCCCACTCCCATTTTCTTTCAGTTTTGTGGAGGAGAATAAGAAGGATGAGGAAAAGGGATAATGTAGCCCCCTCAAAAAAAAGAAAGAAGGAAGAA
Source organism: Gracilinanus agilis (assembly GCF_016433145.1). Taxonomy (NCBI): domain Eukaryota; kingdom Metazoa; phylum Chordata; class Mammalia; order Didelphimorphia; family Didelphidae; genus Gracilinanus; species Gracilinanus agilis. Next base: position 152,096,244 of record NC_058134.1, read on the forward strand.
AGAAAGAAAGAAAGAAAGAAAGAAAGAAAGGAAGGAAGGAAGGAAGGAAGGAAGGAAGGAAGGAAGGAAGGAA